>NW_021605170.1:2300748-2397653 GCF_004785775.1 Grammomys surdaster | reverse complement strand
GAGGAGGAGGAGGAGGAAGAGGAGGAGGAAGAGGAGGAGGAGGAGGAAGAGGAGGAGGAGGAGGAGGAGGAGGAGCGCTCTCTGCTCCTCCATCCCCCATCGTAAAAAACGCCTGTAAGAGTCCACACCAGGAAAAGACACAGCCACACGCCACTGGCTGGATCTGTGCTCTATGCTTGTAGAGAATGGTCCCCTTGGTTCTCAAGTCTTATTTACAAGAAAACAGCTTGTACCTGTATCTGAAGAGCACAAGGCTTAGGGTATTGTTGAAATCCTATGCCCTATAACTAAAAATTCTCTCCTGGCTCTCAAGACAAATGGAACTGGAGACTTCTGGCAGGTCATCACTAGGAAAGATCCCAGATTTGGCCAAAGTGGCTCCCAAAGCTGAAAGGAGGTGCACTGGGAAGGGGACCCCTGGCCCTGTGCTGCAAACTCAGTGGGGAAGGAAATGTGGGCAGCTCTGACAGGTATCTGTAGACTGTGACCTACACAAGTGGGATGGATTTCTACGAGCTCTGTGTTCCTGGGAGATCTCCTCAGGGTCCTCAAGCCTTTATGGTCTCCCTCTTCTGTGGGAAAAGAGAAAACTCCTTTGTGGGAATCTGGTTTGTAAAGTGCTCTGATAACCTCCATTGCTCTCTAAGACCTGAAGAGAAAACCAGGAGGGTAGCATCCTCCTGCTTCAACACCTACTAACTTACCCAGGATGCTGGGCGGGGTGGGGGGGTGATGTGTTCCAAGGAGTGGGGGAGAAATGGGAGTGGGGAAAGAGGAGAGAGAGAAAGAGAGAGGGGGGAGGGGGAGGGAGGAGGGAGAGAACAAGCAACTATTATTGCAGCTCTACCTACTTCCCTCACTGCTTCTCTCCCTCCCCTGGCTCCACAACAAACCACCAGAGCCCCCTAGAAGCATCCGCATTTCTACCCTTAAACGGCTCCTTTCCAAGAAGGACTAGGGTCTGTTTCCCCGATGCGGGGATCAATGCTGTTACTGCAACTTAATTTTGTCGTTGCTTCTTTTCAAAGATTACTTGGAATGAATTGTTTCTTTTGTTTACTATCCAACAAACGGCTTCTGCTAATCTTATATTTTATCTCCCTAACATATGGAAAAGCTGTTTCTTCTAGCCAATCACAATAAAATGAAGAAAACCCCATTTTATGGAAAGGTATATATCACTAGTCTGTTGATCATTAAAGATATGATTACCAGTGAAAACCCTCTGAAGGTGGCACATTTATGCTTCCGGGAACAGATGGGGACACGCATTTTCCTTGCAAATACTTTTGAAATTGCTCTACTGGTAGCAGTATAAAAATGATATACAGATGCCGGGGCCTGCACGGCCAGGACGAGTGCAGCAGATTTACACAGTAAAGCCTTCACACGAAGGCTGTCAGTTTTGATTGATCTCTACTATACCTTAGGAACTTGTTGACTAGGTAGGGAAACAGTGCAAATAATTCACTGCGGCAAGTCAGATAATTCACACAGCCAATCGGTCTGCTTCACTTTCTGGCTGTGACATATGAGCCTTCCCTACAAAGATGTATCATTTTCTAGCCTGAGCAATATTCAATGTCAGGAAAGAAAAGGCATTAAAGCCACACAAAAGGAGACAGCCTACTGCAGGACCGCAAGTTGTTTTGGTAATGGGGGCCAGATCCTGCTGTATGATAAAAATGACCAGAGTGTTCAAGCCCAATTGTCATTATCATATTGATTTAAAAAAAGTTCATCATAGTGCAATTTTGGGTTTAACGCCAACAGATCTGGAAAGAGCAAAGAATTATCCCACAAAAGCACACCATTCTTACCACAGGGACGTTTCCCTGTTCCAGTTCATTGATAGAGTTGATTAAGTTTAAATGAAGCAGACACTGGATAAAAGTAAGGGTATTGACCACTGGGCATCGTGATCTGTGCTTGAAAGACCCTGATACATGCAGAAAAGCAAGATTCGCTAAATGCTCTAATCTTCAATCAAATCTTACATCAATACAGACAAAGTTTGGTAATGAGAGATTCAATGAAGCA
This sequence comes from Grammomys surdaster, assembly GCF_004785775.1. Taxonomy (NCBI): domain Eukaryota; kingdom Metazoa; phylum Chordata; class Mammalia; order Rodentia; family Muridae; genus Grammomys; species Grammomys surdaster. The sequence goes on along the minus strand of NW_021605170.1, from coordinate 2,395,613 downwards.
TGCGGGAGAAAGAATTAATCCTCTTGGTCTAAACTGGCTGCAACTTTGAAGCCTGCTCTGAAGGAAAGACAGTTATCTAAATGCTAAATAAGAAACTTATTGTACTTCTCATGGCATGCTAATCTTTTGTCTATTTCATCTCTATTATGTGTATGCTCATAGACTGCAGTTGTCATGGTGATTATATCTAGCCACACTCAGGGGATGTGGTGAGAAGCCAGGCACTGAGGTGGAAAGGACCCCCACGCAATCCACAATACAAAAGAGAGAGAGAAAGGGAAAGAGAGAGAGAGAGAGAGAGAGAGACAGACAGACAGACAGACAGACGGACACCAGACCCTTCCCAGCCTTTTCTTCCAGGACTAAGGACACTGAGTCCAGAAGAATAAGCAGGTGCCACTAGTGCGGCCAGAAGCCCGTGGTAAGGAATGGCTCAGGCATCCCTCCCACCTCAGACCTGGTCCCCTATCCAGGTTCCTAACTTGTAGTTTAGAGCTGGCTTCCCTCTTCACAGATCCCCTCCCTACTGCACATCCACTACTGGGAGGAACCGATGGCTGGAACCATCAAGAGCTCTGCCAGTAGGGTAGCAGTCACTCATGGCCTTAGGAGAGGGTGGCAGGTGGTGGTGGAGGGATTAAGTCATCTGAGCCTCACTGTGTGTGTGGGGGGGGGGACGACTGGAATACTTGAGGCGTGGCCCACACAAGGAACAGCCATGGCAGGAGGTAAAAGCTACAGGATCCCAGGGCCTTGGTGAGCAAAGGTGACCCTGAGCCCTTTATGTGTTTTACAAAAGTTGCCAAATTAAGACAGGATTATAACTGCTCGAGTCATTGTCGGGGCTTGAAGGCTGGGAGCCACAAATATGCCCCACCAGTATTGATAAAAAAAAAGCTTAAAAAGGAAGAAAGAGCTAGAAAGTAACATGTACAAGTCTTATTAAAGAGACGAGCCACAGACAGGTTGTGAACTTGAATCACTGTTTGAACTTTAATATGTTCATTAACAGGATTTGCCCCTCACTGCGAATGTTATTACTTCCCTTTGCCGCTCAGCAACAACTCCGGGTGTAATGAAAGAGTCTGGCAAAAGTTAAATGCCTGGTAATTAATTCATTTAATTGAAAGGGGGACAGGAAGAGAGAAAGGTCCCCCTCAGAAGCAGAAGGCAAAGGCTGTAAGGAGCAAAAGGCTGCAGTCTGCATGGAGGTCTCCTCCAAAAGGCTGGCTTCTGACAAGGCCCTTCAGCCAAATTAACGCCACAGTCCCCCAAAGACCTTCTTCCCAACGCTGTCTCTGCTCCAAACCCTCTGTCCAGGTGTTATCCAGGGACTCTCCTGGATGATCTGTTATGGTGGCACAGATGTCGATATAGCCTCATAAAACAGTCTTTGGCTTTCTCCACACACGTCCCTTGGGTCAGGCTGCTGATAGCTTTATGGTTCTGGCCGAGTGAAAGGGGCTGGTACAAGTATCTTGTGTGCCCTCTGCAAGGCACCGCCACCATCCTGCCTTCTTTCTTCCTCTCCCCATCCCAGCAGGTAACTTCACTAAACTCAGAAGATGGTGTCTGAGAGCCACCTCCCTGGCTCAGCAACAACAAGACTAAGCCAGTTTGGTTTGCCTCTGATGTCACAGCCTACTTTTTTCCCTTTGTCATTTATCTCCTTCCTGTATTTGTTGGACACTGCATATAACCCCTTCCACACACATCTTCCACAGCACGGCTCAGGTACCTTGGAAGCTCAGCCCACGCAGTGAGCATGATGTCACTCTTGCAGCTAATTAGAGGACATCAACAGTCAGGTGGTCAGCAATCGGTCAGGTGACTCTTTCCTGTTAACCGCACTTAGGATTTCCTAATATTTTAAATAGTGAAGTCCAGATAATCAGTGCAATTTTCTTTAGAAATATAATTATCTACCTTGTATTCTCTCACTACAAACTACTATAAGCATAAAACAAAAGTGGAGAATAAGAAACAATAAAAAATTACATTAGAATCCCTATTTCTTGAGTTTGTATTTTTAAGTTAAATAGTTTCTTCACCCCAGAGAGAAAATGAAATTTTATCATCCAGATTAAATTAACACCAAATAATTTCACCAAAGTTGCCTAGTTTGGTCCTCCCCCATTTATCCCAATGTATCTTTTATAAAAAAACACTAACCTCAAATTCCAGACTACTGTAATTGATCTAGTCTCCTGTCTTCCTTGACACTAAGGAAGTACACTCTCAGAGTAAACACCAGACAGAGGGAAGCAGTGGCTGTTTTATAAGCTGAAGCAAGTTACAGAGCTTATAACTTTGGGGCTGGAGAAATGGCTCAGTGGTTAAGAGCACCAACTGCTCTTCCAGAGGTCCTGAGTTCAATTCCCAGCAACCACATGGTGGCTCACAACCATCTGTAATGGAATCTGGCACCCTCTTCTGGTGTGCCTGAAGAGGCTATGGTGTACTCACACATAAAATAATAAATCAAAAAAACTTCATACCTGTCAGTGTCTAGATATTGAGTGAGCCCAATTTTCCATGGTTACAGAGCCATCATAGTTTTATTCTGAACAACTAACACTAAATATTACAAGTCTACAAGCAAAGCAGAACAAATGGACTCTACTGACCCTCGAAACCCACTGCTGACCTCTAAACAGTGAGGTAGTTTAAGGTGCCGTAGCCTGACAGCATCCTGTCAGGATTCTGACCACACTCACTCAGGGATGAACTCCTTCCTTTATCTGACAGTCTTCTGAATGCCGAGATTAACTATTCTAAACTTCCACTGCACTTGAAAGCCTTGATAGTTCTAACTGGCTATTAATAGCTCCAGATCTTTAAGTTAGCGTCAAGCCTTCTCCATCCTTAGGCAGCAAGTGGCCTCTCTGTTGATCTTCCACTACTTTCCTACAGGAGGCACTGCAGCTTTTTAAGAGAATAGCTCTCCTTGCCCCTGGAAGCATCGCATAAATTATTTACCAAAGGTACCAGGCACCATGTTCTTCCATTTAATCCCTTCAATATGACAGGCCAGGCACCACGGCACCCACTGTAAGGATAGGAGCTGAAGTAAGTCAGAGCACGGTTTTAATCCGGCTCTCAGCAGAGCAAGGGTGCTGAGGCTGGTGAGCCTGTTTTAGGAGCTGGTACTTCCCACACTCCACTGTGCTGTGCCTGCCTTCCAGACATTATCTACAGTGCCTTCTACTCCACCTGCCCCACACACTAGACATAGTCCCAGATATGTCTTGATGCCTGGGGCTATCACTCTACTCCTTGGTCGACTGCTGAGCCCTTCAATATACTTGAGAAATCCCCTGGCACTAGTTTTACCTTTACTGTCAGTTATTCTTTAAATAAATCCCTCTAACCATGGCATTCGCTTCCTATAGAGACTTTGCTATTTGTGAGACGTTGTCCTCTCTGCAAACATTACCACTTTTGGCAACCCTTCCCTTTGTGCCAACAATCCTTAGGAGTACATACTCTCTTTATTATCATTTTGTAGACAAAGCGGGGCTAAAGGAGATTACGAAGTTCACCAAAGGGCTGAAGAGATGTCTGAGTGGTTAAGAGCACCAGCTGCTCTTCCATGGGACCCAGGTCCAATTCCTAGCACCCACACTACAGCTCATTATCAGCTATGATTCCAGTTCCAGGGGATTCAACACACTCTTCTGGCCTCCATGGGCAGTAGGCATGCATGTTGGACACAAACATACATGCAAGCAAAACATCAATACATAAAATAAAATGAGAGAGAGAGAAAGAGACAGAGAGAGAGAGAGAGAGAGAGAGAGAGAGAGAGAGAGAGAGAGAGAAATCCACTGAAGCCATTCAGCTACTGAGTAGAAAGCCTAACATTCAAATACAGACTGGCTGACTTCCTCTCGAAAGCTGCTACATTGTACTGGCTCAAACACATCATTCTTCATACAGTGTGAACTAATGAAATGTCACTGTGTACAGGACACTCAGCAGACTTTTAGGAAATTCTGCTCTACTCATGACCTCTGAGATCCGGGGGCTGCCTTTATTCCTCGGTAGGTGAGATCTGACACTCAACAAAAAGGCAGACAGAGACACACTGTAGCACAACACAGAGAGAGACACACTGTAGCACAACACAGAGACACACTGTAGCACAACACAGAGACACACTGTAGCATATCACATTCTCCCTGTTTTTCTAGGAATCAAGCTCTATGGAAGGAAGCCATGATCCTCCCCAAATCTGCAGTGTTTCTGAGGGAGAAAGGGAATTTACTCTTCCTATTGTATCTTTGTTGTCTTCTTGGTACCCAGAGGCGAGTAAGAGAATGAAAACAAAAGACACAAATTGTAGGGGTGGGGTGTTGTTGGTTTTGTTTCATTCTGTGTTTTGAGATGAAGTCTCTTGTAGTCTAGGCTTGCCTTTAACTTGCTTATGTTGACAAGGCAGGCCTTGAACTCCTATCCTCCTACCTATTCTTTCCAGATGCTGGAGTTCCAGCAGATGCTAACATCCTGTTTGTCTGTTTTTAAATGGCCTAAAACTCTTATCTCTGTAGCAGAAAAAGGCTGTTGTGGCAAAGATGCCAACACATGTTACTCGGTCCCGTGAGGCAGTGTGTAGGACTCAAGCCAGTCTCTTGCTCTCCACATCATGGATGTGCCCATGGGCTTCAAAGAGCTGTTGAGGAAAAGAAACTTTGACAATACAAAGACAAGATCTAGAGACCTGCACAGCTTTTTCCAGGACTGCCTCTTCAGCACTTACTGCCGAAGGTCTGGACCTGGGCTCTTAAGGAAGCTATTCCATTTCCTTACACATGCAGGTCTTTATGAAATGTACAAAAAACAAACAAACAAAAAGTCAATGACCTCTCAATATGACGAGGTAGTTAGGAATCTGAGGAAGGAAGGGCAGTGACTGTGTTGTATTAGTCACCTGTCTGTCTAGTCCTTAAGGAGATCGCTGTTCTCCCATGGTCCTCAGACCACTCTGTCACCATCATGTATAGTTTGTTTCAAATACCTGACAGATTGAAGTCAACAAGCTTTACCTCAACTTACAAAGCCTGTGTTTCACCACACAAAATTCTATACACCCACAAGAGGAACGGACTATCTTTCAGGAAAGTTAAAATATGTCTCAACTATTAGAAGTGGGACATGCTAAGCCTGGTCTCCATTGCTGAGCCCGGACTTTCTTCTACCTGGTATTTTGCAATTCTTAGGACTTGCCTATTCTATATATTTAAGAGCTACTTGTGAATTCTTGTAAACTTTAAGTCACTAACTTCTTTATTTATCATCTCACCACTTACCTTACTGTGAAGCTATAGAAACTATGAACTTTAATATTTAAAAGCATCCAGTTGACTCAAATCTGGAAAGAGGCAGACATAGTGGTCAGGGTTCCTGAAAAGAAAGGCTAAAATCACTTCGAGTATTTTCCCACTACTCACATAGCAGGGGTTGGGAGGTTCTAATGCTTCCCTGTGCTGCTAATAAAGGCTGCTTTGTTTTCCTAATGGGCAAACAGCACATGGTCTTTCCACAGAAAAAAATCTGGAGTTGCACCTCTTTACCTCGTTCACTAGCCTATTAGGTACCCAGCCCTGCCATGTGGGCTGGAATAGTGTATGTCCACAACAAAGTGTATCATAGCAGACATGAATACAAGTTCAAGATTTCATATGAAGCTGCAATAGGGACCTCATTTTTGTCTAATTCATATTGGTTAATCTTCAGATCCAATCTGATTTGGGGGAAAGAGGGGGAACTTACTTGTTCTTTTGAAACTGTTGTGAGTTTCTTTCTCTGTTGGCTGACTTCCTAGGTGCTTGAGCATCCACATTTGTAACACGATGTTTAAACAGAAAAGCTCCTTCATCTTTGTCTGGCTCCCTTGTCCTTTCTTGATCACTGGGTATGGTGGTTTGAATGACAATGCCCCCCCTTCCCCATAGGCTCATATGTCTGAATACTTGGTCCATAGTTGATGGAACTGTTTGGGAAGGATTAGGAGGCGTGGCCTTGTTGAAGGAGGTGTGTCACAGGGTGAGAGGAGGCTTTCAGGTTTCAAAGTTCAAGCCAGGCCCAGTTACTATCACCCTCCCTGTATGTGTAGTGTGGGGGGGTGGCGGGGGGTGTATGCACCTGCAACTTGCTGATCAGATGTAAGCTATCTGCTACTGCTCCAGTGCCATGCCTGCTGGCCCACCACCATACCTCCCACCAAGAGGATCATGAACTAACCTATAACTTGCAAGGGAGCCCCTAATTTAATGCTTCCCTTTGTAAGTTGCCTTGGTCATGGTGTTTCACCACAGCAATAGAACAGAAACTAAGACACTGGTATTTGTATTAATTAGACTTGAACACTGGTTAAAATTCTTACTCACCAGTTATATATTTTTTCTTCTAATTAGATTTTTATGCTTTTCTTGGCTCTCTAGTCTCAGTTGGAGTTAGCTATGAACTATATATACAACTTCTAAATTTTTTCCCTGAGATTTAGGAGAGCAAGTCCTTCCTTCAAAAGAATTAAACAACTTCAAAACTGTTCTATCACCTGTGTCTTTTCCTCCCCACAGACTCCCTCTTCCTCTGCTATCTTCTATCCCTTCTACCACATTCTGGTCTTGACTATCCCAAGGGTTTAAACTCAGTAGGTTAGGAGTTTTAGACTTCTGTGGATTTTGTAGTAGGTAAGATGATATTATTTATAAAACATAATGATTACTACCTATGTACTTTATGGTTTATGTTGAAACAAAATTAAAAATTATGAATGGTTTAGCTCACAATTTAGACTCACTTGTAGTCTAAGGATAGCTAAGGATATTTTAACTTCTGTTCTTTTATAGTTTATAAATCCTAAATTTATCCAATCCTATTTTACCTATGAGATCGTAACCTTTTAAAAAAAATCCAACTACTTATTATAAAGTTTTAAAAATCAAGCCAGAATCACAAACACTCATGAAAATCCAACCGAAAATCTCATGTATTTATTTTATTATTATTTTTAGACAGGCTCTTATTACCTCACTATTCAGGAACTCACTATGTAGACCAACCTCACACAAATCCACTGCCTCTGCCTCCAAGGTGCTAGGATTAAAGGTGTAATACATCTGGTCCAGGCAAATTCTTCATACTATAGCTTTCTGAAGCAATCTGTCTCCACAGCATATACCAATGTACTGCTATACAGGTACATGACTCCTAAATGAATAATTCATTGACAATTAAAGACAATTTATAATTCCAAATGAGTACTTCTCTTCAAACTGTCCCTTGGTAACTACTCTTATTCCAATGATGATGCCATTCTTCAAACTATATTGGTAAACTAACTGTAGAACTAATTTAAAAGCTGCCCAAGAAGGCAATCCAATTGTCTTTCAGTTTGTTTTGAACTCAAATGATACTACTCTGGTTTGGTCATATACTTCTCCTTCAAGAACTAAAGGAAGATATGACTTTTCAAAGTTTTTAAAAATAAGATGTGCTATGGGCACAAAATAAACAGTACCTAATAAAGAGCTGCAAAAGATGTTTGAGTGACAAGCTTCCAAGATAGCTAGTTGAATAAGAACACATCAAACTATGTGTATAGGTTCTGGTATAGTTGTTGAAATACAGACATTAGTTTACAGTCATATCTTGGTTATAGAATTTCATCAGTATACCACAGTGTTAGAGTTAGGAATAAAATTATTACTAACTTCTTTCATTATTGGATTTAACAACTTTATATTAAGTTCACCTTTCAGATTTCATACAAAATGTTTTAATATTCAAGGATGAAGTTGCTGTTTAGAATGATTTCAAGCCTTATCCAAGAGAAAGTGTAACCACCAATCATTGGAGCAAATGTACTGAGTATGTTTTCCATTTCTGTTAAACCAGTTGACCTTAAACTGATGTGTGCATGACTATTGGGATGTGTTTTGTTTGCATGATTTGATTGTGTGCAATTTTTATTTTGAGTTGGTGTTAAAAACAAAGGTAAGTGGCTTCAATTTTAACTAAAAGTTAGAGCTTCCAGTGATGTGTAACTGAGCAGTCCAGCACACCACATAAAGAACAAAAGCATTAGGAAAACTGCATTCTAAAATAGTTAAATGAGTCTTAGATGCTCTTAAATCATGTAAGCCTTTTAAACTTTGTTTACAAAGTTTGAGGAAGCAAAACTCATGGTTGTGAGGGGATAAGCTGCAGAAAGTTCTCTGATTCCTAACATATTTTATTTCCTTGGTCAGCATAGATTTGCCATTGGTATAAATTTTTTAAAAATCACAGTTTTTAGCTCCTTAATTCCTTGGGTTTTTTATAACCAGGAAATAATGTTACATTTTAACAATTATTAAATGTTTATAGTGATCTTGCACATTGGCGAAGTTGAACACAGTACCTGTGATGATCAAAAATCAATAACAAAGAACGGCTTAAATGGAGGAAAAGAAAACTCTACTGTGGTCAGTGCTCATGGGGTTCACTTGTAAAAGTAACTCCACAATTGACATTTCCCAGGATTTGGTCCATGGAAATACAACCCTGACAACCACATGGCAAACCCAAAACATTCACATCTGAGTTTGAGTTTTCCAATTACTCCAGTTTTAGGGAACACTTGGTCTCCTAGAACTCTCTTTAACTTACTGTGGACTATTTAGAGGTCACATAACACCTGCCTGCCTTACTTCTTAAGAACGATAAAACAAGAAGGCACCTTCCTCCTTCCTACAGGGGCTGTTGTAAGTACTTTGATAAATATGTACAAAATGGTAAATGTTCCTATTTCGTTCAACATTTTGAAAGATGTCAACCAAGCACGAAATATTTTAAGTGTGTGAATTAAAATGCCTTTTACCGATAGCCTCAGATGTTTCCTTATGGGATACTGTGACAAGAACTGGTTTATGTATTATCGGTCTTTCCGGAACGCACAGATATCACATTTCATAATAGCATGGTATAATGGTTGCTGTCAAAGTCGCCACAGAAACATCCCTGTCCTAGAGTGACATACTGTATTAGCGTGACAGAAGACTAAAAACAACAGAACAAAACCGAGCACCTGAGGAGAGGGCCGGTTTGGGACACACTGGCCGACTGAGGGACAGCCAACCGAGCTGAAGGGACTCCTTCCTTCTAGAAGGAAGGGGTTCCTTCTAGCGGAGCGTCCCTTAGGCAGGGCTGGGGACCTTCGAGCGCTCGCGAGACGCCGAGGACAGCAATTTTGCCCAATCCCAACCCCATCCAGAAGCTCGGCCTTTGGGTCCGTCTGCTCCGCCGTCCACAGACCCGCACACACGTGAGCTGGGGTGGCCCGGTGGCGACCCCGCGGTGGGCAGGGGCAAGGGCCTCATACCCGGGGTGGCCCGGGCCAAGCACCCGAGGTTCGGGGGCCGTGGCTCCGGCCCTGCCGACCCGGGTGAGTCCCGAGACGGCTGAGGGCCCGGCGCAACCCCGAGGCTGCGCTCGCCCCGCACCGCCTTCCCTCCCGCGACGCTCTGCTCCCCCGACCACACGCGGGGCTGCCCCGCGCCCGAGCACCCGCCCCAAGCAGGGTCCCGGGGGCCACGCTCACCTCCGAGGCCCGGAGCCGCCGCCTGAGCGGGAGACAGCGGCCGGGAAACCTCGCGCCGGGCAGGCGTCGCGCCGACCTCGCCGGGTAACCGAGCAGCCTGCGCCGCCTCCGCGGAAGGGAGGCCTCTACTGTCCGGCAGCGGAGCTGCAGCGCGTGCGCCGCCGCTGCCAGGCCCAGCCTTCACGACGACCACGCCCCACGTTGGCTCCGCCCCAGGGCCTGCCTCTCACTGCTCAAGCTCCACCCACCGGCCGTCTCCACGCGGGTTCCTATCCTTCCCAGCCTCCCAGCCCGCCGGGTGTAATCGGCCCTCTTCTGGAGATGAACGTGAAGCGACGTGGAAACCCTTCCACCAAAATGAGCTGTGATATCCTTTTGATGGCTATAATTTATTCCAAATCGTCCCTGGACTGAAACGATCAATTAGCAGCCCGAAACGCACTGTGAAGTAAATTGTCACACTCCCTATTACAGGATGGTTATCATATATTTATAAGGTGTGTTTTCTGCAATCAGAACCAACAAGGTGTTGAGCGATCAGTCATAAACGCACTTCTTCAAAAAAAGAGAGAGGGAGAGAAGCTTCAGCATTGTATGGCAGGGGAGAAAAATCCTTATGACAGTTATCCCTCCCTCCCTAGTGATGCTTCCTCTGGCAACTGGAAAGAGCAGCTCTGCACCGACTTCTCTCAGACACTCACCGCCCCGGAGCACCGGGGGTTGTGAACTAGCAGAAGAATGGTAGTCCTCAGAGGAGAGGTTTCCCTACTGTGTACACACAGACTGGGCAGAAGGATTACTCTTCGCATTCCCTCCCATCCCCTGGAATCTTTCCAAGTGTCCAATCTTTACAAGCAACAGAATGGTTGCGTTCCACCCACAATGACCCTTCTTCCTCAGGCCTCAAAGTCTTGTCCCCTCTCTACTATTTAGGTGCTGGTGTTCTGTAGAGGTAGGTGCTGGGGCCATGTCAAGTACCCACTATGGGGAGCGTTATATTCTGAATTGGAACCTACCAGAACTTCATCATCACTTATAAACAACCATGGCAAACAGAAAATCATAAAATAATGGCCCAATCTGGATCAAACCATAGAGACATTGCTGTTTTCTTTATCGTTGTTTGGAATTTTCAGAACTATATAGATCCAAAAATTCTGAATTTCCCTTAACAAATTTTTCAGTTATAATCATTTTTTGCAAGGGTCCTGCTTTGCATCCAACTAATGTTCTTTTTGCTTGAAAAACAACCCTAGAGACACTTAGATTTCTTACAAATCCTGGGTTTCCTTTGCAATGCACCAATTTAAAATGTTGAGAAGACTTAGGTACCCAGAAGTCTACCTCTGTGGTCACAAATGTGATCATGCACAGTAAGTCAGCGACTGTAAGGGGAGAGGCAGAATAACTGGCACCTTCCCTGCAACTGATGAAGAAAGACTACCTAGAAAGCCAACGGGCATCTGGATTGCAGGGTGCCTGGAGCTGTTAGATCACCCTTGGTATAAAAGGGGTTTCCATAGTCCTCTCTCAGAAAACAGTGTGACTAGGGACTCGTGTTTCATTTGAAGATTCGCACAGCAAGAAGCCAGCCCACTACCTTCCCCTGTGCTGTCACTGTTACTAACTTCATATGCATTAACTCCTTCTAATATTATTGAGCACCTAGTCCCTGCCAGGCACAGTGCTGTAAATTAGTTTGTTTAATCCCATCAACAGTCTTAACAGAAAAGATTTTCTGTCTTTCCAGTGACAAAGCAGAGGCAGACACTAAGTAATTTATCAAAGGTCATGTAACTCTTAAGTGATACCCTCAAACCAAGAGAAGACTGTATTAGCTCTTTGTTGCCTTGACAAATACTTAGGGAAACTAGGGAGAAAATGTTTCTTACCATTCATAGCCACAGAGGGTTAGAAATGTTTCTTTTTGTCCTAAGCCTCAGAGGGTTGCCCGGGCTCCACTGCTGTTGGCCGGAAGCCAGGCTGCACAGGAGAGCAGCCTAGTTCATGGTGGTCAGGAAGAGATACTTGGGTGCTTTTCAAAGGCATGCCTGGTGACATCCTTCCTCCAGCTCAGTCCCACATCCTAATACTCCACTCCAGTACTGAAAGATATAGTCCCTACCACCCTCCGAAGGCAGTCACCTGTTACCATGACTGCAGGAGCAGGCCTTTGAAACAATGCTTTTGGAGTATCCAAACCCTGATAGTCTTGAATGTCCTCACCCCAATAATAAAATATCCTAAAAATGTAAAATGGTAATGGTGATTGATTGATCTTTTTTTTTTTTTTCTTGAGTTAAGGGCCTCCAACTTAAGTGATCCTCCTGCCTCATCCTTTTCAGTGCTGAGATTATAGATATGTACTGCCTGGCAAATTTTTAAAATTTTGATGTAGTTTTTTTTTGGTTTGTTTGTTTGTTTGTCTGTTTGTTTGGGTTTTTGTTTGTTTGTTTTGTTTTGTTTTTGCCAAACTATTTTAGTGGGATAAGGATAAAAGGAGGAAGGTGAATTCTGGATGAAGTGTAAATAAGAAACTGGGAGGCTGAGGCAGGAGGAACGCCGAGTTAGTAGTCAGTCTGGACAACATAGTGAGTTCCCAGCCAGCCTGGGATGACTTTCTTCTGTGTTGGGGTGGGGGTCTGAGAATGAATGGATAAACTGTTAAACAGCTACTTGCAAGAGAAAGCGTCAGTGGAAATCCCCTGACCTGGGAATGTTTCCTCTACTTTCTTTCTAAGTTCTAGGATTTCTTTTACTGAGTTATCACATGCTATACACCCACATCGCTTTAGCCAAGGTCTGTAACAGCTACTAAGCTGGGGAGAGGGGAGAGCCTTTAGGATGCAAAGAAGAGCATTCTGGGAAGCAGCCACAGCGGAAGGCAGCACAGGCCAGAGGCCCTTGTCCCAGACACTCTGCTCTGAGAGTGAGACTCAGCTTCCTGATGAACACAAAATTACCACCATCGCTAAACTCTCCCTTAATAGACTTGTAAAGATCTGCTCACTACCTTCCCCCTTCATGTAGAATTTGTAATCAAGAGCCCAATTTTGTCATTTGGAAATACTAATTACCTAATCACGGCATGCCGCATAACGTACTTGTCTGCCCAATTAGCTAGGACAATTATTAAAATTCAGAGGCCTAATTATGTCTCAATTTAATGCTGGCAAACTTGCATACAGAGCAGTAATTAAAATCCTCTCTTTCCCTCTGCCTTTAGGGCACAGGATGATTAGGCCCTGTCAGGGGGTGTGCTGATCCAAACCAGCGAAGCGTATTGTGCACCATGACCCTGCATTGTTAAGTGTGTCAACATATTAACCTGAATTCCCTTCAGTCTCCACATAATCACATTTGGTGCAGGAATAAAGGAGCTAAAACATGAAGCATTTTATTAAAAAAACATAAATTCTTTTTAATTAATGCTATGAGGGTTCTGGTGAATTCCAAGCTTGGAAAGTGCTGGAAGCCATGACTGGCTCATCTAATTACTAGCAAATTTGCTCTCATTATAACTCCTTAAAAAAAAAAAAAAAAAGAAAGAAAGAAAGAGAGAGAGAGAAAAAAACCTCATTTAATGAAAATTATTTTGGGGTATTAGAATATATTGGGGGAACCAAGCTCCTCAGCTACCAGTAATATAGTTGAATACTAGCTTTGCTGAGAGAGCACAAGTGAATGCCAGCTTCCAAATGGTTCAACCCAAGACTGCAGGCACCGAGGAGCTATATACTTTAATGCTTGAAAGATGTTAATCAGAGTGGAAAATTAAAAATCATAATATTGAAACAAATTCAAAATGTTTATCTTTGGAGCTCTTAAAGTTTGATGTCTGAAAGCCAACCAGCGTGAGGAGACCTTCACACTGGGAAAGTCCGTGATGCTTTGGAAACCCCTCAGCATGCTGAATCCCAGGCAGCATGTCACCCCTGTGAATTAAGGAGAGGTACAAGCCCCACTGAGACTTCTGAGCTGCGTTCTGAGTTCTAGGTTTTACTCACTGTGGCCTTTTGAGCTCATTTATATATTAAATCAATGGTTCTCAACCTGTGGGCCTCGACCCTTATGAGGTCAAATGACCCTTTCACAGAGATCACATATCAGATATTTACACTATGATTCATAACAGTAGCAAAATTACATTTATGAAGTAGCAATAAAATGATTTTATGGTCGGGGGTCACCATAACATGAGGAACTCTATTAAAGGGTCATGCATTAGGAACATTAAGAACCACTGTATTAAGTGAACGAGGGACAATGTTCAATGTTCTAGCCCTAAATAGCTTATTTATAAAAGGTTTGTTACATTTGCTTCCAAACTTTTCATCACAAGATAGAGAACAACATACAGACACACACACACACACACACACGCACAGATACACACACATACATATACATACACATACATACACACAGATGCACACAGGCACACAGGCACACAGAGACACACATAACTGTGGTGGTTTGATATGCATGGCCCAGGGAGTGGCACTATTAGGAGGTGTGGCCTTGTTGGAGTAGGTGTGTCACTGTGGGTGTGGGCTTTAAGACTCTCATCCTAGCTGCCTGGAAGCAGTATTCTGCTAGCAGCCTTCAGATGAAGGTGTCGCCAGGCAATGGTGGCACATGCCTTTAATCCCAACACTTGGGAAGCAGAGGCCAGCGGATTTCTGAGTTCAAGGACAGCCTGGTCTACAGAGTGAGTTCCAGGACAGCCAGGGCTACACAGAGAAACCCTGTCTCAAAAATAACCAAAAAAAAAAAAAAGGAAGAAGATGTAGAACTCTCAGCTCCTGGATGCTGCCATGTTCCCACCTTGATGATAATGGACTGGACTGTACTTCTGAACCTGTAAGCCAGCCCCAGTTAAATGTTGTCTAAGAGTTGTCTTGGTCTTGGTGTCTGTTCACAGTAGTAAAACACTAACTAAAACACACACACAAACACAGACACACACAGATACACACAGATACACACACATGCACAAGCACACATACACACAGAGACACATAAGCACACACATAGACACAGACAAACACACACACACACACACACACACACTGTGGCAGATTGAGTGAGAAAAATGCCCCATCATGTCAGACATTTGAACAGTTGGTCCCCAGTTGGTGGCACCATTTGGGGAAGTGCAGTCTTGAGGGGAGGCAGCACGCCACTCTGAAATAAAACCCCCTCGTTCCACCTCCAGTTCACTCTGTCTGCATCATGCTGGTTAACATATGAGTTCTCAGCCACCATACCCTCTCCTTGCTGTCATCCTCCTTTGACATGACAGACTCACCCTCTGGAACTGTAAGCCCAAATAGCTGCTTTTTTCAGTGTGTTTTACCACAGCAGCAGAACTGTAACTAGCACACACCCTTACATCCCCAGAGTTCTCTCGCTTGATCTTCGCATCTCATGGCAACCTTGTGACATAGTAGGCCTCCTTTTGGTTATATAAATCTATTGAGATAGCTGTCCCAGGATCACGACTCGATGTCCCAGTTCCCCATAATAGGCAAGGCAAGACTGACCTAGCCACAGACACACATGTCTTCAGACCTAGGGCTGTAGATGAGAAGTTAGGCGGAGCTGTTTCGTTTGGTTAATCTCACATTGAGACCATGGGTGATGCTATAGTATGTCATAAGATGGAGTCTATGCTCCATGCTGGAGGGTCCTCCATCCTCAGTCAGTAAGCATACAACATGCTTAGTCACATTGGCCAGATTTGCCCATTTTCTCCCTCTTTTACCTTTTAAAAACATTATGTGTATGTGTGTATGTGGTGTGTGCATGTGTATTCTCATGTTCACACATAGGCGTGTGTGTGTGTGTGGGAGCCAGGCTTCAGGTATTGTTCTTTGTCAGTATCTACCCTATTTGTTGAGATAAAGGTCTCCAATCGGACCTGCTGTTTATGGATCTGTCATGCATAGCTTGGAGCTGGAAAGGTGGCTCAGCAGTAAAAGCACTGGCTGCCCTTGCAGAGGACCCTGCACCCACATGGAACCTCACGACCATCTGAAACTCCAGTTCCAGGGGATTTGCCACCATTTTCTGGGCTCCTTGGGTATTACATACATGTACAGGCAGGCAAAACACTCAGACATGTGCAAAAAAATAAATCAATCTTTATTAATAAAGAAGGAAAGGAAAGCAGGGCAGTGAGTTCCCAGGATCCTCCTGTCTTTGCCTCTCCAGCACTAGAACTGTAGGTGAGCTGAGCACGCCTGGCTTTTCAGGAAGGAGCCGGGAATCACTGTCCTCATGATGGCATAGTAAGCAGTTCCTTTGCCCACTGGGCCATCTCTCTAGCTTCCTCTCAATGTTTATATTCTGAAATTATGTATAGCTTCATCTGAGTCAGCAGCAGAAGGTTCCTTCCCCTGGCCTTGCTGGGGATATCATGAGGTCTGTTTAAGGACAGCTCTGGCTGGTCCCTCACCTTCAAACACAGGTGCAGACTACAGATAAGTCTCTACAGAAGCTGATTGTCTAGAGCCAGGGCATGCCCTTAGGTGATCGTACAATGAAACCAGGGGGTTCAGGCTGCCCCAGCCTCCCGAGGAGTGTGCCCTATGCCCTATGTCTTGAAAATGGCTTTGCTCTGAATCTCCTCGGATGGCAGACTGAAGTGCAAATCTGTGTTCTGACTTGTCCCCGTTCCTGTCAGCATGTTTTCCTCTTGTCAGCAGCAATTGACTGGTCAGGCTCACCCCGTACAGCAATTGTAACAGCTCATTGACAGACCAGTGACCCAGCTGGACCTGATAATGGAAAACTATTGATTTTTGTGGGTTCCACGGATCTCAAATGAACGACCGATGTAATGTCATCAATTGTCTCAGACTCTTGATAACCCAGGGGGAAAAGTTTCAGGGTTGCCTGGATTTTCTGACAATAGTGTTTCAAAATCTCCCTGAGCATCAGGAAGCAGCAGCCCATTTCCTGAGTGGTTCCCTTAGATGATCTCCATTAGTCTGTCAGGCTTATAAATACATTGTCAAACTGGGGGTTAGCAGTTAAGTAGTTAAACTGAGACGGTAGACATCACCAAGTAAAGAAACTTATGAGGAGAGCTAGGGAGGGCAGTGTTAAAACATGTATTTGGTTTTGCAATGTTAAGTGTAAAACCCGGGATCTTCCGCTAGGTAGGCATCTTACCAATGAGCTACAGCACCTGCCCCTCCCATGTGTTACAAATCTGACACAGGAAAAAGGAAGAGTTGAGAGAAACCCAAAATATATTGCTTCTCGAACATCCTGATGAGTGAAATTGTGACAGAACCATTCCTTCTGCTTGTCTTTGTTAATTTGCTTGGGGTAGAAAGAAAGTCATGCAGCCATGCATTTAGATGTCTTGTATGGGGTCTAGAAACAATCACTTATTTAGTTTTGATTTTCAAAGCTTCCTTTTATCTTATAAAAGCCATCAAACAGGGGCTGAAGAGATGCCTCAGCTGTTAAGAGGCCATTGTTCTGGCAAAGGAGAATTGAACCCTTGTTCAATTCCCAGCGTGGTGGCTCTTGACCATCCATAACTCTAGTTCCAGGGGATCCCACACCCTCCTCTGACCCCCTCAGGCAGCAGGCCTGCATGTAGTGCACAGACATACATGTGATCAAAATACTTATACTTGTAAAATAAAATAAATAAATCTTTAAAAATTAAAAAAATAAAGTAAAAATAAATCCATCAAACATTGCTTTGTGCATTTGAAATGATTATTTCTTTTTAAGCCAAATAAGCAAATTTTTCCCAGTAGAAAAATGGAGAAAACCATCTTCTATGCTGAATTCTCACAGATAGAATGTTCGATAATGGCCTTTGTCAAAAGGAGTGCCCCTTACAAAGAAAGGAGGGAAAGCTATTGATCCCCAGTGTGGACCCCATGCGTTTAGTTCTCAATCACTTGTTGTGAGAACATAATCACCTCATGTTCCGATCACATCCAGACACTGTAAAAAGATGGTTCTCAGGGAGCTATCGGAGCAGATCACAGTCTGCAGAGATAACAGACTCACCTCTGAGGCTGTGGCTCAGAGGGGGTTGGAGAGAGAAGTCTCAGTGGGGAACCAGAAGACACAGACCTCAGGGTGATAAGCCGAGTGTGGCAAGGCCTCATTCACAGGGTTCTGCTGTCTTCACACTCTCTCCTAATGGTCTCTTTATGGCCTGTGATTACTTCACCCCTAAAACACTATACCTGATCTTCCAGGGCCACCAAAGCCAACAACACTCGCTGTCTGTCACTTTGTAAAGAAATTCAAGGTGGAGGCCTAAAAAGAAACGAAGCCGGACGGAAGACAAATTCAACAGTATTCGTACTTTTATAAACCATAGGGTACGTGGTGAAAAGAGCTCGAGATTATCTGATACTGCCATGTAGCTTACAGCACTAGGTCAGAGGTTGGGTCTAGGTAACCGAGGCTCTGGGGCTCTCTGGGACAGTACAAAGTATATATGATCCAACAGCAAAAAAGACCTTTTTAAGTTGTTTACATCTATTGAATTTGTTCTTTGGAAATTTCACACACATACAATGCATTTAGGGGAGTCCTTTTGATGCGACTTCCCTTTTTTAAGCCTTAGGAACCAGTTTTCAAGAAGCTGTCCTGACTCTACTCCCAGCTTTCTCTGGAGCTGTGTTTCAAGTCTATTCCTGAAGGTAGTTGCTGTAAGGTGAAACATGTTGTAAGTCTGACTTGGTTATTGAGTGACTCTCTACTCATCCTCTGGCAATAGACACAGTTTCCCCAGAGTACACTATGCCTACAGATCAACTATCTGGTGGGGTCTCTGTGAACAAGGAAGAAAATGGGACACATGAACTCAGAATAACTGTGACTTACAATGGCTCTTCGAAGATGCTCTTAGAAGATACTTGCTTATCATATTTCTTAGGGCACCATATGATAAGCAAGCCTGAGTCACACGGAGGAGGACCAAGGTACCAGTGAACTGCGTGGAGACCTGACTGGACCTCCCCTCTCTGTTACAGACGGAAAGGCACACCATTGACCCACAAGAAAGGACCAGAACTGCTCCTCTGATCACTGCCAACACTTTTAACCAAAGAGTCTTAAGAGAGAAGGCTGGGCATGGTGGTATACACCTCTAATCCCAGCACTTGTGAGGGAGAGGAAGGAGGATCTCTGTGAGTTCAAGGCCAATTCCAGGAGAATAGGGCTAAATAAATAAATAAATAAATAACAAAAAAGGTCTTAAGAGATTGATAGTTGTTTTAAGGCTGTAAGATTTGGAGTAGTTTATTACACAGCAATAGGAACTAAAGCACACTAGTGTGGGTCGAGAATCAAGAGAATTTAAATACAAAGGCACCAATAGGTTTAGAGTCTGAACCCTCCTAATGCTGAGACCCTTCAATACAGTTTATTTTTGTTGCTACTTCATAACTCTGATTTTGATACTGTTGTGAATCATTATGTAAATATCTGATATGCAGATGACCTTAGATGACCCCCATGAAAGGGCTATTCGACCTCAAATGGGTTGCAACCCACAGGTTGAGAACCACTGCTTCAAACTAAAAGAAGGCGAAAGGCAGATTATACGAACAGCAAGCACATGACAAGTAGGATTAGTAAAGTAACGTCAGACTAAAACAAACTCTCATCAAATTCCATTGTGTCTTCACAACAATAGAAGGGTCAGTTATCAGAAAAGTTTTACAATTGTGTATCAAAATTAGAGTTTGGAATTACACTATGCAATAACTGCTAAAACTAAAGAG
This sequence comes from Grammomys surdaster, assembly GCF_004785775.1. Lineage (NCBI taxonomy): Eukaryota > Metazoa > Chordata > Mammalia > Rodentia > Muridae > Grammomys > Grammomys surdaster. The sequence continues at coordinate 2,376,257 of NW_021605170.1, read as the reverse complement.
AAATAGAATATTTGGAATTTTAATTGGAGATTTAATATCCTCTTACAAGTAGGCCTTGTCCAAGTCATAAAGAATACAGAAGAAGTGATGGCACAGTCAAACCGTGTTGACACCACTGGCCTGTATGTAACAACAGTATCCTCTGAGGTAGAGTCTGCACTGCCTTCAAGGACATGTGGAGCACTCACCGTGGAAGATCATATGCTAGAACATAAGAGATGTCTCAATAAATCTGAATAGACTGAAATCACACAAAGCAAGTTTCTTGAGTAAAATAAGATAATTTGTAAAGGTCCCAATATTTAGAAATTAAGTGACAAACAGCCGGTCCTTTGTATTAGGGCTTATGTATCTTGGACTCAATCAACTGAGATTTTAAAACATTTGAAAGGACACTGTATCTGTGCTGAACATACAAGATGGGGGAGGGGGGCTGGGTTATAGCTCAGTCGATAAAGTCCTTGCTTGGCATCTGTGAAGCCATAGGCTCTGTTTTTAGCTTCCGTATTCCAGGTGTGCTGGCACAGTACATACCTACAATACCAGCACCTGGAAATCTGAGGAAGAAGGGTCAGAAGTTCTGAGTCATATTTACCTACATGGGACCCAGTATAAAAAAAAAAAAGCATATGCGATTACGTGCATATACTACAATATGACTTCTGCTTTTGTAGGTTAACTTAGTTTTATTTATGTGTGTGCTTGTATTGTGCCACATGAGTACAGTTCTTTTAGAGCTGAAGAGGCATTGGCTCCCCTAGAGTCACAGGTAGTGTGTGAGCGGCCTTAGGTGCTGGTGACTGAGCACTGAACTCTTTAACTGCTGAGTTGTCTCTCCAGCCTGTTACCTGTGTTTCAACAGTAGCCTGAATGAATGGTTGAGAATACGCTGATAGAAAACAATAAAACACAACGGCAGCTTGTAGGAGCCAGGTCATGCAGGACAGTAATTTTAAACAAGAGGTTAAAGGTCAAGACAGCAGGGAAGAACTGGGTCTGAGAGCACGCCTCCTCCACTTCACTGAGATGGGATTTACACACAAAACAATCCAGTTACCCACATACAGGAGTTTCTGGATTAACCTGTGTCCCACTTTCATACTCAAGGTACAGAATGCTTACCCCCCAAAACTTCCCTTCGTCTCTCTGTAGTCGATGCACCCACCTCGCCCCTGACACACACTCACATGGTTTATGAAATTAGTTTTCTCTATTCGGTACTCTCCAATAAACTGGAACTGTTGTTCAGGGTGTGTGTGTGTGTAAGAGTGTGAGTGTGCATGGGCATGTAAATATGTGTGTGAGTGTGCATGTGTATGAATGTGTGTTGTGTGAGTGTGTGTGAGTGTAAGATTATGTGTGTGTATACACATGTGTGTATGAGTCTGCATGTGTGTACATGTGTGTTGTGTGAGTGTGTATGTGTGTGTAAGAGTGTGAGTGTTATGTGCATATAAGTGTGTGTGTGTCCATGCGAGTGTGTATGTGTATGTAAGTGTGTGAGTGTGCATGTGTGTGAATGTGTGTTGTATGTCTGTGTGAGTGTATGTGTATGTGAGAGTGTTCAGTGTGTGTTCCTCTACTTGTTTGAAATTTCCATTTTTGCATGTATTAGTAGTCTACTTTTTCCAAATACTATTCCATTGTTTGTATAAGCCAAATTTTGTTTATTTCTTGCTGGTTAGTGGACATCTAGGTGATTAACAGCTTTGAATTTCCATGAACAAACCATCTGTATATATGTGTGCACAAATGTTTGTGCAGATATGTTTTGTTCCTTTTTATATCATGCTCATAGGAGCATGACTGTCATGGAATGCCATGAATCATGGTCAGATGTTTAAAATAAGCTGACAAGATGTTTTAGCAAGTGGCTGTGTTGTTCTACATACTTGTCATCAATGGGGGTTCAGCTGTTCTGTACCTTGTTTATTTCAGCCATCCCGATGTGTGTGGTTTGGAATGACCTGCCCAGGACATTCTCTAACATATCTATCCACCCAGCTCCCTGACTTTCAATGCCAGCTGGCTAAACCGACTCACTTTAAGCTGTCACCTCTGCCATCGTTTACACACTCAGGTTGCTCATGGATATTATTTTGCTATATATATGGGTGTCCATTAGGTTGCTCCTAGTTTGGAGCCATTATAAGAAATATCAACTGTAAGATTCATCTACAAAACTTTGTGGGTTGATGCTTTCAGTTCTTTCTTTTCAGGGAACCAACAGTCTTTCCTGCAAAGGAAGGTTTTTGTTTCACTCCTACCAGCAATATATGAGGTCTCTAGTTTGCCAAGACTCTTTATTGTCTTTTTAAATTTTTTAATTTTAAAACTCAAACCTGTGCATTACCTCACTGCGCAAACAGGACTTGCCTATGGGGAAATGTTTGGGAATTGGTTCTCTCCTACTATTTTGTCCTACGGAGTAAACTCAGGTGGTTGAGCTTGGCAGCCAGAGATTCTTTATTGCTCCCTTTAATTCTATTCAGTTTCTTCTTGAAATCTGAGATCCTGTTACATATACCATATGCTGTTTATATTCATGTTACTCTTGATGGCTTGATCTTTTTTCCTGCTTTGCCTCTAATAACAAGTTTCTGTCTTCAAGTTTAGCATGTCTGACATTAGTGTATGCTCCCCTGTAGCTGGTTTCTGCTACTTAGCTGGGTTCTTCTTTCTTCCACCCTTCTCCTCCTCCTCCTCCTCCTTCTCCTCCTCCTCCTCCTCCTCTTCCTCCTCACATAGCTGCGCCCCTCAGACCAGTGGCATGCTTAGTGGTGTCCTTCAGATCTCCAAGGTTCCTTTCACTTCATTTTTAGATATAATTTTCTTTCTCAGTTTCCTCAACTGATCTTTTCACCGATTCTTTTTCCTGCCACCTCAATTCTGTGAATTTTTTGTTTTGGTTATTGTATCTTTCAAGTATAGTATCTCTGTGTTTACTTTTAATTTATTCCTTTCAGCAATGTACTGTCTCTAAGACATCGTTCTCACACTCTAAAACATCCTTTAGAAATGGCTACCTGTGAACATCTTTAAAGTAACTGATGTGAAATTTCTACCCCGAAAGTCCGATGTCTTCTTGGGACATTTCCTGTTGTTAAGTTTTTTTTCTAAGCACAAGTCATCTCTTTCCTGTTTTTTTGCATGCTTTGGAAATTTGTTGCTGGAAGCTGGACAAGTTGGTAAACATGTTAGAAAATCTAGTTCTCCCTTTTCTTAGAGTCTGTTGATTATGGTGGCAGGTGTTTAGTGACGTTCTGAACTAAGCCACGAAGCTGTATCTCTGATGTTGGAAATAACTGTAGTATTTTCTTAGTTTGGTGGTCAGTGCTGAGACTCTTAAATATGTGGAACAGAAGCCCACTTGTCTTTGCTGAAGGAGTTGTGATTGTGTTTGTGTCTGTTTATTTCATGTTTAGTCACAACTTGTAAGCTGTCAGGCAGTTACAAATTCTCCCTTAGTGGGCTAAAGAGATGGCTCAGCAGTTAAGAGCACCAGCTGCTTTCCCAGAGAACCAGGGTTCAGTTACCAACATGACATGAGGCAGCTCACAGCTTCGTAACTCCAATTCCATTTAATGAAATAAAACTTTTAGATCCTTCTTAGGCCAGGAAGTTGACTCAGACACACTCAGCAGTTACTCTTCCTGTTGCTGTAATAAAGCATCCTGGCAAGGGAGAAGGGATCTGTTTTGGCTTACAGTTCAATGGTTACAGTCCTTCATGGCGCAGAGGCCATGGTGAGGAGCGTGAAGCAGCGGGTCACATGACTCCACCGTCAGGAGCGTGAAGCAGCGGGTCACATGACTCCACCGTCAGGAGCACGAAGCAGTGGATCACATGGTGCTACAGTCAGATACAGTCAGGAAGCAGAGTGGATGTCGGTTCAGCCCACTTGTTTGTACTCATCTGGCAGTAAAGTGGGTCTCCTAGGTGATCCCAGAGCCTGTCAGGTTGACAATATTAACAACCACACTCACCTTCTCTTATGTGCAAGAAAAAATGAATCCTGAATTCAAGAAAAAATGACAAAGAGCCCGGGAGAAGCCAGGAACTGTACTAATTCTCACATAATAACAGTAGGCTCTAATTTAGGCCATGGTAACACGTGTGTGCTGGATTTCAGAGTGGATGGGACAACGGCTTTTGTGATCTCCTGTTTCTCTCTCTGAACAACATATTCTGGAGTGTCATCCTGTCCCACGGCTATGTGGAGATGAGGAGAGAGAATCAGTTTTAGTTCATAGGTCTTCAGATGACTTGTTTCTGTTTGGAGGGCACCCTCTGTGCCCGATTCAGACGGTACATTCTTTGAGCCGGACCCTGATGTTGAAATCTATAGGGTCTTAGGGGAGGTGTGTGTGTGCGGGGGTTGGGGTTAATGAGTGTATTTGGGGGTGCAAATAACTTGTGGCAGATGTAGCTGCTTTCCTTTTCCTACTGTCCCTCCCTTTGTAGACAGACCAACCTCAGTGACTGATTTCTAACGCAGAATAAGATATTATATGTCCTTTAGGGCAGGAGTAGAGCAGCTTCTAACTTGTCTTGACCCTTGGGGTGCTTCACTCTTAGAACCTAGCAGTGTTGATGAGAATCTTGGGTTTCTGGAAGGCGATGTGAAAGTGTTCAATCTGTTTTAGCTATCATCTCAGCTAACAGATACCACCAATTGCCAAACAGAGCGAATGAGTCTGCAGACAGTCCCAGCCCCGAATCCAAGAGGGCTGAGCCAGTGCCAGTGAAGCAGAGGTGAGCTGTCCCTTAGGCTGTCCCAGTTGGCAGAGATATGTGTAGAAAACATATTGTCATTTTAAGCTACCACTTTTGAGGCGGGTTTGTCACATAACACTAGCTAATTGGAACAAGATGGTAGTTTTTAATTTGCATTTCCCTGATGACTGATACTGTTACTTTTTCACATGCCAATTGGCCCTTTAAAATCTTCTCTGGTAAAGTAGCTATTCACATTTTTGCACATTTTAATTAAACACTTTATTTTTCAGTTAGTTGTAAGAATTCCTTATTATTCTGGATTCAAGTAATTTGAGACCGTCCAATTGTCTTCCTCCCTACCTGCCCTTTTCTTTTATTTTTCTTTCCTCCTCCTCCTCCTCCTCTTCCTCCTCCTCCTCCTTCTCTTCCCCCCATCTCCTCTCCTTCCTCCTTCATGACAGGGAATCACTACTTCATCTATGCTGGCTTCAAATTACCAGTCCTCCTCCTGACTCCTCTTTCATTGTGCTGGGATTACAGGACCATGTTACCCAAACTTGGCATAGAAGATCTATCTACCTATCATCTGTCTGTCTGTCTATTTTTAACATTATCTTGCAAAATAACAGATTTTAATACAGGGAGATATATATATATAATTTTGGCTGATTCTGCTCTCCCTGCCTGTCCCTGCTCTAGTCTTTCATCTGCAAGCCCCCTCCTACTTTGCCCTATTGTCCTCTCACCCACTCCCTAACAGTCTCTTTTCTCCACTCTCATGGCCTCTTCTGGTTTCCTGGGCTCCATGCATGCTTTCTACCACCTGGCCATTTAACAGTTAGAGGCTAGGATCCACGTGTAAGTGAGAACATGTGTTTGTGTTTCTGGGCACATGTTACCTTGCTTAAAAATAGTTTTCCAGTTCCATGTATTAACCTCAATCTTTCTTTACAGCTGAATTAAATTCCGCTGTATATATTACCACCACATTTTCATTATCCACTCAGCTCTTGATGGGAACAGGTGGATTTCATGTCCTTGCCGTTATGAAAGGAACCATGTGGTGTTTAGTTTTGATTGTTGGCACAAATGTAAAATCACTCAGAAAGGGAATATCCGTGTGGAACTGTCTAGATCAAATTTGCCTTAGGGCATACCTGTGGAGGATTATATGGATTATGTTAATCAAAGTAGGAAGGCCTGCCCACTGAGGGTAGCTCTATGCCCTAGGCAGGGCATCCTGAATTGTATAGGAGAGAGTAAAGCATGCTGATGGTGAGCCTGCATGCGCCGACCTGTTCCTGTTTGTAGCTGTGATGTTCTCTTACACTCCTAGTCAGAGTTCTCCACCATGACAGACTTTAACTTGGAACTGTAAACCAAAATAAAGACCTTCTCTCTTTTTGTTATGATACTTGATCATAGCAAGAGGAAATAAAATTAATATAAGCAAAGATAAATATGGACATGCAACTGTATTTACAGGAGAATACAGAATCCTTAAGATATGCCCAGGAGTCATACAGCTGAATTACATGATAATTTGAGCCCTCTCTCTCTCTCTCTCTCTCTCTCTCTCTCTCTCTCTCTCTCTCTCTCTCTCACACACACACACACACACACACATACACCAGTGGCTCAGTTCCCCCCCCCATCCTTACCCGAATTTGTTTCCTTAGTGGCCATCCTTACTGAGGCAAGATGGAATCTCAAAGTCGTTATTTGCATTTCTCTGATTAGTATAGACATTGAAGACTTGAAAGTATGCATGGTCATTTGTATTCCTTTTTCTGACAACTGTTCAGATTTTTGGCCCATTTGTTGACTGGAAGCTTTGATGCCTTGGTGTTTTATGTCTGCAGTTCTTTATATATGGTAGATACTGACCCATCTGAGATATGCCTGGTGAAGATTCTCTCCCACTCTGTAGGCTACCTGTTTATTCTGTTGATAGGTTCTGTTTCTGGGAAGGGGCTTTTACATTTCACATAGTCTACTTAGGGCTGTTTCCTGCACTGGGGTTTGAGTCAGAAATCTGCCTATTCTTATGTCCCGAGTGTGGGGTTCATCATGAATTGATGTTTGTGCCAGTAACAGTATGGATGGAACCCCACTCTTCTGCAGGGGCCCAGTTGCCAGCAGTACTCATTTAAAAGGCCTTTTCCCCTAGTATTGTTTTTTGGTGCACATCTTAATGTTGAGTCTACAAAGGCAGATGCCTTAATGTTTTTATAAAGCACAATTTACCAACTTTTGAGCACCTACGATGCCCCATGCATTTTATTTTGAATTCACAGAAGTGTTCCAAATGAAGAATTTTCAAGACTGTAATGCAACTGAAAGTCAGGGGGATTAAACTGGTTAAGTGTTAAGAACTGAAGTAAGATTATAACAAACAGCGCTAGGCATCAATCCAGGCATGCATGATGATGGGGATTTTCTTTTCCCATGGAATAAACTTCAACAGAACCCACATTTGAACCTCAACTCTTTATCTCATTAATTAATCTATTATCCGGAGATGGGACTGAACCTCTAGGTCTCTAGACCTCTTCCCTACACATGGACCTGGGCTGGTAACCTGAGCACAAATGTACAGCTTCTTTCTTGTGTTCTCCAGACTTGAACTCAGGTCCTCCCGTTCACAAGCACTCCTGCCCACTGACCTCTCTCCCTGGCCTAGAAATCCTGTAATTTTGTTCGGTATTCTTTCCAAACACTAAGCCTACTTTCTTTCGGTGTTTATAACCAAAAAGTACTCTTTTTATTATCTTCTATGGCCTTTTAATATGTTAGTAAATGCAGAAAACTGGTCACGTGACCTAGCTGACATGAGAGAACAAGGGAAGGACAGACACAGGAATGGATAGACACATTCACGTGGTGTGCTTTGGGCTCTGATGTGGACACACCAACACCAGCTGCAGTCCAGAAACTCAGCATGCTCATTGAATGCATCTGAATCAAGGAACCAGGTTTACTGTACTCAGCTGAAGAGGCAGGCTAGCTAATATCAGTCTTTATAGGAGAGCAGTTCCAGGCAGTTCCAGGCTGCAGTAATTGGGAGGAGGAAGCCCTGGCTGGTGCTTAATGTACACTCATCAGCATTCACACAGGGACAAGGAAAAAGCCTTGTTCTCTGGGTCTAGGCATTAGGATCCTTGACATAGCTGTGTGCACACGTCAACAATGCACAGCCATCGGGGCTTTGTCCACGCCTCAGAGTCTCACAGGTCCTAGCAACTAAAGATAAGTCCTGCTCAAGTAATATGCTAATACACTGCTCAGGCAAAGCTCAGAGCTGTGAGGTGGTGGTTCTGAATCCCATCATGTGCCAGGTAGCATTGTACACAGCTGAAGGTCAGAAGCATCCATTCAGTAAGACTGACACTAGTGCAAGACTTCAGTAAGACTGAAGCTCGCGTGGGACTTTACTGATCCCTCCTAGAGTCAGCTTTCTCCAGATTCTGAGTAGGCAACCCTGTGTGGGGACAAGTTCCTTTTTGATTAGTAGAAAATGCCTGCTTAACTAAGTTTGCTTGCTTTCTAAACTTTTGCTTCTCAAACCGCTCCTGGGTATACGGGTAGTAATTTGAATTAAAGATTATAGACTTTGAGGTTAACGAGTTGACTATATAATTTAATCTTTTTTAACATTATCATCATCATGTGTGCACATAATCTAAGTGTGGTTATGAATGCCACAGTGCAAGTGTGGAGGTCAGAGGTCACCATCATAGAGTTGGCTCTCTCTTTCCACATTACAAGGGTTCAGAAATCCAATTCAGGTTGTCATACTTGTGGGGCAAGCATGGATACCCATTAACTCATTACCATGTGTGGTGGTTAGAATATGCTTGGCTCAGGGAGTGGCACTCTTAGGAGGTGTGGTCTTGTTGTAGTGGGTGTGGCCTTATTGGAGGAAGTGTGTCACTGTGGGGGTGGATTTTGAGACCCTTCTCCCAGCTTCCTGAAGATAGTCTGCTCCTGGCTTCCTTTGGATGGAGATGTAGAACTCTCAGCTTCTTCTGCACCATGCCTGCCTGGATGCTGCCATGTTCCTGCCTTGATGATAATGGACTGTGTAAGGAGCCGCCATTAGAAGATGGCGCTTGTCACCTCTGTTTGAGGTGGAAAACAACTGCATTCAGGGTCGTAAACACCTGCTGTGAGCCTGCGTATCTTTCAGACGCAGCTCCTTACCCTCCCGAGCAGTATGTAAATGAAGTTCTGCAAGAAGCACCAATTAGACACTTATACACAGTTGTGATAACTATTTAAGCAGCACCCATTTCGGGCTTGGGGTCTTTCGCTTTGCAATCAATGGTGTGTTCCCCAATAAAGTGCGTGAGAAAGGATCCTGTTGTTGCGTCAGACTGAACCTCTGAACCTGTAAGCCAGCCCCAATTAAATGTTGTCCTTAGAAGACTTGCCTTGGTCATGGTGTCTGTTCACAGCAATAAAACCCTAAGATGCCATGTCAGCACTGCATTGGCTTAAAAACATTTAAAAAAATATTTTGTTTTATTTAGTTTTATTTCATGTGTATGAGTGTTCTGTGTGCACGTACGTATGTGCACCACCTGTGTGCAAAGATGGCCTGTGTGCAAAGATGGAGGTGAGGGGAGGGCTTAAGAGTCCTTGGAAATGGAGCCCTGTCCACTGTGAGCCACTGTGTGGGTGCTGGGAACCTCTCCAGCCTCTTTTGTTGTTGTTGTTTTGGTTTGTTTGTTTGGTTTGGTTTGAGGAACAAGGTCTTACTTTCTCTGTAATGCTGGCTGCCCTCAGACTTACAGAGATCCATCAGTGACTCCTGAGTTCTGCTTTTTCCATGAGCTTAACTGACCCCTTTGAGTTCTTTTGAGAACTACTCATTTGCTTGCCCACTTGCTGGTGTGGCGGAAGCTCACAATGTACTTTTCTTGTGCGTTCTCTGTGTGCTTCTGTCTTGGGTAAATAATCTTTGTTACCAGTGTGCCTTGCCAGGATTCAGAGTGACATGGAAGCCCACCTCTGGATGTGTCCATGGAGACCGGGGTCTGGTACTGAACCTAAGGAGAAAGTGAACTCCATGTAAGGGTCATTTGCCATTGCTTCCTGAGAGGGGAAACAGTGTAACCAGCCCTCCTGGAGTTCTGAGCCACACTGTCCCCACCATGAACTGCATCCTCAAACCATGGGATAAAATAAACCCTTCCTCTATTAGAAGTTGCTTTTTAGTCAGGTATTTCATCAAAACAAGGAAATGAACAGATGAGTACTGGATTTACCAGTTTAATATTTTTCATTCCAATTTCTCCTGGTCTTCTTCCCCATGGCAACGTAATGATTGTTCTGGTCCAAACCCTACATTTGGAGCCAGATGACCTGTCCACTCGGTCAGTCAACAGGTCTGCAAGTGAGAGAGAGTGAGAACGGAGACAAGACAGAGAGTCTGGTCAAGTCCCGTTTACCGAAAGGAAATCCTGGGTATATATAAGCCCAACCAGGGAAATGCAGCTGAAGACACTTTACCACATGCGCCTTGCAGCTGGGGGCACTAAACAACAAAACAAGATATGGGAGAAAAACAAGATGTTTATCAGAGTGTGCTCAGCTGTTGTGGGCTGTTGAAAACAAGTTTCTTGTCAGGGTATATGGCCCAAGATGGCTGCAAAGATGCTAGCTGCTTTCTGCTCAGAGTCGGCTCCCAACAAACGATTACTTACTTCAGTCTCTCTTAGAAGTCACTTGGAGTATCATAGTTTCTAGAAGACCCAGCCATGTGCTGGATCACACTTGCCAACCCGACAATGATTTTATCTGCCACTCACCCTCAGGCTATTTCGAAAAGCATCCTCTGTGGGCTTGGGAGATAGCTGTAGTGTTTGCTTGCAAGTGTGAAGGATATGGACCCCAGGATCCCACAGAAAAAGAAGGGTGGTGGCTACCTGTAATCCAGCACTCAGGAGGCACAGACAGCATCTGGGACAAGCCTCAGGTTCAGTGGGAGACACTGCCTCAATAAGGTGGAAAGAGATTGAAGATCTCTGACATAAACTATGGACTTATACACACACACACACACATACACAGAGAGAGAAAGAGAGATTGAGAGAGAGAGGGGGGGGGAGAGAGAGGCAGAAAGACATAGACACAAAGAGACACATACAGAGAGAGATAGAAATACATACATACAGAGAGAACAAGAGAGAGCATATGCTGAAAAGAAAAAAGAGAGGAAAACATCTTTTGTGAACTAAGAAGGAACACCCACCATGCAGAGGGTATGTGCTCTATCTGTCCACACATACTGCCATCTGGTGGTTCCACATCCAATGATGGCCTCCATTTGTAAAACTTGGATATTAGAAACAGAATTACAGCTCCAGACTTGGCTATATCATCTTTGGAAACTATATACCTAAATATAACTACTTACTCTGGCAGTGGCCCACCTGACCACACATTCTAGAATTGAGGGAAACTGCTTGTTCTGGAACACCTTCAGAGAGGCAATGCCTTTGTGTGACCTTAAAAATACATATATGTATTTATATGAGTTTGTCTACATGACTCTATGTGCACCACATGCAAGTAAGAACCCTTAGGGACCAGAAAGGGGGAACTGGGCCCCACTAGAAATGGAGTTACAGGTATATGTGAAAATCTCTCTCTCTCTTTCTCTCTCTCTCTCTCTCTCTCTCTCTCTCTCTCTCTCTCTCTCTGTGTATGTGTTTGCAGATGCCAAGAATTGATCTTGAGTACTCTACAAATAAGCAGTAAGCGCTCTTAACTGCTGAGCCTTCTCTCTATCCCATAGCTTGACTTGATAGAACTCTTCACAAACAATATCCGCCAAGGATCAAGAGAGGACAAGCACTCAGAACCGCCAAGATCATCAATACAACCCTCAACACCAAGGAAGGCCAAAGAATGAATAAAATCACCCAAACCTAACATCAAAATTGCATGTGGACCATGGTGGTGATCTTATTTGCACATAAATTCTGTCTGTAGAATAGACACAGTTTCATGTGGTCTAATGTGTTTCTAACTCCTGCCCTGCCCAAATCAAATAGACCTCACCAACAGGAAGCAATGGTCACTAACATATCACATAAGGACATCTGAACAATGCCAGAATCTGTGTCTGGCAAGGCTGTTGTTATTCAGTACTGTACAGCAGTGGGAAGATATATCTTTAAGAGTCAGAGGATACAGAAGAAAATCCAGGATGAATGGACATTGGACTGGGACCTTTGCTCTCCTAAAGCCTCCCAAACCTCTCTCATGATCTGAAAATGTCACCTGAGGACTGTTCTCAAAATCAGTGCACAGAAGTGGAATTCATTACTCTCAACGTTTTCAGTGACTTAATGTATCAGTGTAGATATGCTGGTGATTGTGTTCTCAAAATCCATTGCTTTCTCCTCTAAAGTTGGGGTAAGTTTTCACAGATACTGAATGATTTTATCATTTAAGTACAGAAAGCAGGAGTTCAGAAGTAAATGGATGTGCTGACATGTTTTATGTCAACTTGAACACAGGATAGAGTCATTTCAGAAGAGAGAACCTCAATTGAGACAAGTCTTCTGCCAGCCCAGCATGTGGGGGAGCCTGTGATGCATTTTCTTGACTGATAATGTGGGTGGGTCCATCCCACAGTGGGTGGTTGGTTCCACCCCAGGCCCATGCTCCTGGATGACATAAGAAGGCTGGCTGACCAGAGCCATCAGTACCAGGCCTCTGCATCAATTGCTGCCTTGAGTTCTTGCTGAGTCGTTCCTGTGGGTTACAAGCTGTGAACTGAAATAAACCCTCTCCTTTCGGGGAGTAAGACAATGGAGAAGCGACTGGAAGTCCCCGTCCTTGAAGGATTTGTAGAAGGCACTTCCGGCACCCGGGAAGTAGAGAGGTACACCTCCGCAGTACCGAAGCTACATGCGGGCTTAAAAATGAAGATACAGAGTGCACTGTAAATGATGATCCGTTCTACCATGCTAAATACAGACAAGCATTCCAGACCTGCTGCAGCTAATGTGTTTCCAGGCCGGCTTTTATTCCAGGCACTGTTGATCAGTGTGTTATGGCCCTTTTTAAACACCAGCATTTTATAAATCCAAGTAAAACATGTTTCCAAGCCTTTTGTTTTTTGAAATGGGGTCTCCCTATGTTGTTTACACTGGCCTCATTTTGGGGATCCAAGCAATTCCCCTGCCTCAGCATCTCATGCTTACTGCTTCTAAGCATTTGATCTTTTGATGTGTATGTCCATGGCTTCACTTTCTGCAGACACAATAAGGGCTTGGGTGACTTCACCACAAACAGCAATATGAAGGAACATCCCCTCAATAGAGCTGTTAAGGTTTAAAGAGCAGGTCTCTCAGAAGAGCTGTGCTTCCAGCTTGCGTTTGTAGTTTTGTCACGAGGCAGAAAGACGTTCCACTCGGTATGGACAACAGCAGCTGCTGCCGTTGATACTGCTAAGGTCACTGCTCTGTATACATTGTATACATGACAAAGGACACCAGTGAACTGTAGCAAAGAGAGGTGAAGCTACCCAACTTCCCAACTCCCTGGTTTCATTTTCCTATCTTGTAATCAGACACAAATGGGAGAATTTACATGACTGAAATCAGCAAATGCTACAGACAGGGTACCTGTAACCACATCAGAACACCAGATGGGAGGAAAAGCACACACTAAATATTTACTAGCACACCATGGCATGGGACCGGTTTCCTGATATTGCTAGTCTCTAATTAGTGACTCTTAAGGTAGAAGAGGGTAATAGATTTCTTGCTAAACACCCAAAAATTCTTACCTAACACAATATCTCCCTGGATCCACAGCAGCAGAAACTGCCTCCTCTTGGGCATTGGAGAGATCCAGCATCCTGAGGCCCCCCCAAGGCCTCAAAGCCACACCCCTGGCACTGGCTATAAGGCTTACAGTCCTTGATCCTGAAGACTGTGGTTCTCATGGAGTCAGTGGGCATGCTGGGAAAAGTATATAGTTCAGGGCAGGGAAGGGTGGGGGAGGGGAGGAATACAGGAAAAAAAAAAAGACGAAAGAAAAAAGAAACTTGTAGATATGTAAATGCGGGTCTCATCTCTCACCCAAGCAGCTATACGCAGTGGGTGGAGATCATGACAGAATGCTGAACTAACCATGAGGTGCCCATCCCCCAGAGGATACATCTACAACACAGTCCGCATACCTAAGGCTCAGGGAACATTGTGGAAACGGAGGTGGAGGATGAGGATGTCTTCTGCAAGGCTGTCTTATAAGAATGGTGAGCCACACCTGTGAAATCGAATGACGCGGGCGTCCTAAACAAGCCACCACCAGTTGACACAATGTGGACTGAGAAAATCTCACACAGCCTGGCCTCTAAGGGAAGTGCTATAGGCAACTGATAGACAGCTGAGGGAGAATCAGTTTTCCTCAGGGATGACCCGCCTACTAGTTACCCAATACCACATGGTCATCCCTAAACATATATTCAGTTGAGCAACTTGAGTGGGCCCAGCAGGTTGTATTTACATATTTATATGTGTGGGTCTATGTACCAATTCTCAACATTAAGAGGTCATCAGTCTGAGAGACAGTGGGGGCACAGGAGGAATTAGCAGAGGAGGGGAAATAAAAATAACTCTCAAAACCAGATTCTATTGATGTCAAATGTTTGTCTAGAAATAACAGGCAGGAGGAAGCTGCTCAAAGCCGAACATGCAGATGCCAACAAGGACCAGACTCATTCAAACCTGTCAACCAAGGAAGCCAACCCGAAGGCTCTGGCGCTCTCCAAAAGCAGTTTCCTGGGAAGCAAATTAGCTAAAGGCAAGTCGTGAGGCTAACCCCTTGTTCCCCCTCCCTTCACCCTTACTTGGATGTCTGTACTGACTGTCTGTGCTACACATTTCCCAACTCCATGTAACTCAGCACCCCTCCTGTAAGACTTAGAGAGTCTTTTTTAAAGACTTCGCCAGGAACTTCAGTCACTAAGTCTCATTCTCGGCCCAAATCACTGATAGTAAGCACACACGAAGTCCTTATTGTTTGGAACTCAGGGGAGATAGAGAACAGCTGGTCACCTCCTCTGCCTAACGCCCTTCACATTTGTGAGGCTTACACTCATGGTAGAAGCCTCGGGGCTAAGATCGTCTGGCCAAGGCTTTATTCGGAACTGCTATTACAGTCTCCTGCTCTTGAATTTCAAGTGTGTTATGAATCCCCCCTTCCCACCAAAGTCAGTGGTTTTCCATGGCCAGGAAGTGACATTGCATGAGGACCTCCTTTGCCACCTCCATCCACCCCAGCACCTTTGTTATCATTTGGCTCTGGTTATTTGGGTTAATTCTGTGAACGTGGATGAGGCAAGTTACCCATGCCTGTAGCCACAAAGCAGGCCAGCATATGAAGGCTTTCTCCAGGATACTGGTCCATTGACTTCATTAGTCATGCATGGGCTCTAATGACACTGTCTCCTAATCAGCAAGTCATATAGAGTAAATGGCGGTAAACCTTGTTAAAACTGGTTTTTCCTCATATTTTCTTTGTCTGCTGCACTTACAAAAACGCTTTTTTTTTTTTTTTTTTTTTTTTTTGCTTTCCTATGCTTCTACTAATGATGGCAGCTCAGCTCCCAAATAAGGTTTCACTGTAGCCCAATAAAAGGTCACAGTTTCATACTACATTATACAATAAGATGGTTAATCTTTCCTTTCAATGTACACATATTACTATTTCTACAACATTTATCATAACAGGAAGAGCATAACAGACAGACAGGACAGAGGATGACTCAAAGGTTTTTAAAGGACTAACTGGGAATCTTTAGACTTGGGGTGCTTCCTAAATAATATTGATAATTCCACTCCTTCGAGCAGTCAAGTCAGTAAGGTATTCAGCAGCTGAAGGAAGAACACTTTCCATGGAGCATATCACACTGTTGCTTCTAAAATGCAGAAGGAAGCCCAGAGGACTCCATCTTAGGTACTGCAGGAGCCTCCCAAGCCCAGTTGAAGGTATTTTGGTACAAGCTTGACACTGTTCCCTGGAAGTTGTCATAGTGAACCAAAGACTTAGTTCTGGAGTTCTGTTTAACCTATGATGTTTGGATGGTCAGACTGCCTAGTCTGAAACAGTTTTGTAAACAATCTTTTCTATATTTGACCTCATAAAAGACACATTTTAAAGCACGTGTAAGACCAAGGGGGTGCCTACAGGTCGACCAGAAGTCCCCCATTGTCAGTGTTGTCTTAGTAATTCCCACAACAAAGCTTCCACAAAACTGGGGTAATGCTCAGACTCTGTAATGAGAGGAAGACAAGCCTATATTTAAGCAACTTTGGTGCATCCCACTGGGGTCCAGCCACTCGGTGAGCCATGTTCTCTGAATGGGGGACAGATGGTGGCCACAGTAGTCTTTTGCTGGAATATATCTCCATAGAGGATGATGTCACTTTCAACCCCATGATTGGGCTGACACTGACTGCAACTCAGTCACGGTATCTAAATCACATTAAGGCCTCTTCTGTCCCTGGCTTGCCTTGTGATTTTTGTCTGGCTTTTTAGTATCTAACTGTGGGCCTCCACGTGGGGATTATGCTGTGCCACTAGCTCTGTATGCTGTGCTATCAGCTCTGCTTTTTTTATTTTTGCCAAAATGAGCTTCTGAGCCTCTTTCAGAATAACCATGCCCCCCCCAAAAAAAAAACATTACACAAACCAATTATAATTAAACACAAACAATTACAATTAGGCCTGAGATCAGTGAAAAGATACTTTGCTTTTCATAAGCCATTTTAAATACTCCTGATGCTGTTGTAATGGCCTAATTTTGGAGGTGGAAGGGCAGGAAGACATCTTGAACAATCCTAGTGTGTGAGAAATTAACAGCAGCACGGATCTGGGACTCTGGCTAACACAGGAGTGACACAAGCATATGAACCAGGTTACAACACCTGATTTAGTAACCTGCCTCTCCTTTCAGGCTTTCTCCCAGCAACCACCATCAGACTTCACAGTCCACCACCAACAGGACCACAGTCACCTTGTCATCTTGTCACCAGCAGCAGACACAGCTATGTGTGTTAACAACTCTGCTTTACACTACTTCACATAAGCAGGGATAGGGGTCCTCACACACCCTGAGGGAAGACTGCCTGCAGAAGTCCTCTACTCAACTTGTTCACCCTTTGAAGCAAAAGGAAAACAGGAACTAGAAATGAAACTTCAACACAGAATGAGAGAGATACTGGAGAACTGACTAGAATTACATTTAAATGCAGGATTTTGCTGGTGCATGGTTACACATACTGTTAGCGCCAGCATTCATGGAGGCAGAAGCAGAGCCTGGCCTAGATAGCAAGTTCCAGCCCAGCCAGGGATACAGAGTGAGAAACTGCCTCAAAGACACAGGAACAAACAAGCAAACACTGATAGCATTTCTCAGGATTATGGAAACAGGGTCTTGGGACTTTAAAACAGAAGAAAATGAGGTCACTATCACGATAGAGCCGTGAGCAGGTGCTGGGGGTATGTTAGACAGAAGGTAGTAAAGTTACTGAGTCTGTCTGTCTTGCCAGTTATGAAACTATAACAAAATAATGACAGAGTAAAGGGTTGGTACTGCTGACTGTCCCTGGGAAGGAGACAGACATGGACTCCTATGCTGTAGGGTAAGTAACGCACCGAAGGCCACTAAGGATCCCAGGAACTTTAGAAAGCATGCATCTCTGATGAGACTAGAGGTGTTTCTGACTGTGTGGCAGGAACAAGCAAGCCAGCTAAGTCTCAATATAAAGGAGATGCACTTTGTCTCAAAGGGAGGGAAACAGTAAAATCAACATATGTGTCCATGACTTAAGGCAAGCCTAGAAGACACACAACAGGGAAAAAAAGACGGCTTTTTCTTTTGGTATCTGAATTAGCAATCTACTAACTAGATTAAATAGTCATCAAATTCTATACACTTAAAACAAAGTCTGGAAATGTTAGTAAAGCCAAGGCAAGGGAGAAACAAACCAAGCTGCACCAATACCGAGGCCCTAACCAATCTTTCAGAATCTAACAGGTAGAGCAAAAGCTATAGGACTAGTAGGGACAATTTTAATGGCTTCCCTTAAATCCTGAATATGCATGACATGAATCAGAAAAAAAACGTGTATATATATAATGTGTGTGTGTGTAAAATTCAGTAATCTAAAACCCAGAGTTTGTCTTCAAATATAATATTACTAATATATGCATATGTGTCTTAAACCCTGAGAAAATGTTTACAAACTCCCCTGTATTAGCTATTCTTATGTTAGCCTGACTCAAGCTATGGTCATCTGAGAGGAGGGGACGGCCAAAGATCCAGCTGTGAGGCATTTTCTGAATTAGTGAATGACAGGGGAGGGCCCAGCGTATTGTGGGTTGGTGGTCCTGGGTTCTACAACAAAGCAGGCTGAGCAAGCTATGGGAACAGGTCAGGAAACAGCACCCTCCATGGCCTCTGCATCAGCTCTGGCCTCCAGGGTCCTGTCCTGCTATAGTTCCTGTCCTTGCTTCTTTCAGTGACAGACTGTAATGTGGAAGTGTGAGCCAAATAACTCCCTTCTGGTCATGACGTTTCATCACAGCAACAGAAACCCTAACTAGGACACCCCTCAAGTAGAAATCAGTTAAAGATGAAATCAATGCTGAGTTATCATGTAATAAGTGAATGACATCTCTAGTGCATCTAAATCTGCAATATGGTCAAATGGATACCCACGGGAAACAACTCCCTGTATGTTTACCAGGAATAATAAAAAAAAAAAATCCAGAAATGATAAAAGCTGAGCTGATAAATACAATACCAATAGCGGGTTTCCTTGGAAAACTAATGAAAGAAGAAAAACGTTTAATGACCCATGATTTTAGAAGGAACAGTTCCTGGGTGAGAAGCAAGTCTGTAGAGAGGCAGTGAGCTGCAGGGGGTGAAGACCTTCAAAACGTGGATAAGGTCAAACCTCAAAACATCTTCTGAGGCAAGCCCAACTTAGTTTAACACAAAACCAGACAAGTAAAAGATAAGGACAGATCAGATTTACCCATAAGCACATATAAAACTGTTCAGTAAAACAGATGTACACCAAGCTCACAGTATTAAGGTAGGGAGAGATTTAGAGACAGTGAATTACTTGTATTTTATTAACTTCAGCAAGTTAAAAAAAACAAAAACTCCATGGCAATCTAAAAACCTCGGAGAAACACTTGCTGAAGCTTTCTTCACCACAAAGGGCAAAATCTCAGGGAGAGGGAATCACTTATAAGCATCACCTGATAAACATACTTACTTGGTCCATGGAGGGTGCTGCCTTCAGTCTGGACTTCACAAAGCAGAATGTTTTAGGGAGCGTAGAACCAATAATACCACAACTCCTTAAAAAAAGAAAAGAAACAAGAACAAAAAAAACCCCACATTTCTCGTGTGACTATGTAATTTTCACTAGAATCTACAGTTTCAGAGCAGCAGGGACTTTTGAAATCACTATGAAATGTTACTAACATCTATCATCAAATACAAGCAATAAAATTTAAGAACTAAAAAATACTCAAAAGAAATAACTGCTTAGCCCTAGCTCCCGAGCTAGGAAGATTTGGTCGGTGGAAACAGGGAGGACCAGCAACCTGTCCCAGCACAAAAGAAAATTAGCCTCTGAGGTAGATAACTGATCATGTACAGCTGACCAGACAAGTACAGTTTTGGAAGACAACTTAATTTACCATTGCTTTTAAAAGTATTCAACTGCCTTAATAAAAAGAGTGTTAATAACAGTGGATTATCTCATATGTACTAAAGTAGAAATAACTGTATTTATGAATCAGGAATTTCATAGTTTCAAAGTTGGTTTTCTTTACACGCAAACACCTGTAGTGATGACATCAGAGGGCGGCACTGCTCTCACTACTTGATATTTTTTTCCATTAGTTAAGACAGAAAGTTGATAGTCAGTAGGGGAGGGGAGACCTGCTGCTAGGTATGTATGAACTAAGTGCCATACTCGTCCGGGTCAGATTTGGGAAACAACCTCTGTACATATAAAAGAAAAAAAAGTCAGTTAAACATCACATAGTAGACAGCCATTAAATTATAAAAAGAATTTAATTTATGAAGAAAGACCTTTTGTACAGATTGAAAACAAAGATTTTCATAGAGATATCTATTTGTTCTACTAGTGCTACATACTTGCCAGTGGTGACTTATTTATTGGTTCAAGATGACTCTGTAGTTTTCTTTCCTAGGACTTGTTAAATGCCAAAAGACATTTTTGAACTGTACATTTGATCAGATTGTTAGTTTTTTCTGTTTTATTTCTTTTGAGAACTTTTGAATAAAAACATCTGAAACTTTCAAAAAAAAAAAGCATCACCTGTCAATAAAAAAGCCAATGGCCAATGAGCTGAGGCAGGAAGGAGGAGGTGGGGCACTGGCAGGAAGAGAGGATTCTGGGAAATAGTGAGCAGGATGGGCCCGGGGAGCTAGAGGTCAGAAGCTGAGCAGAGGTAACAGCCACAAAGATGAACTCAGGAGAGAATGAAGGTGAGATTCGGCTGGAGGGCTGAGGAGACGGATGGACAGAAGCCAGCAGGGAGCTGAACTCAGGACAGAATAAAGAGGATTCGCCCCTGACTAGGACACGTGAAGCTGAGGACAGGTAACTAACCGTGTGGAAGAATAGTTTGAATGGGTTAAGTAAATTACTAACTAGTCGAGAAACAAGCCGAAGCTTACGGCCTCGGCATCTATTTCTAAATAAGTAGTGTCAGAATCGTCTTTCCGGGAGCAGGGGCTGGGGAGGAAAAAACGGATTTAGTTTTTAACAATCTTATCCAGTAAGAACCACAGTGACACATGCGTTTGCCTATCAGAATCACAGGCAAAAGAGTGACGGAGCTGTCTCCTTGATGATGTACACACAAGACAACATGAAAACTATAAACCAATAGGCACTGCCACAATTTTCCCGAAGATACAAGTGACGAGTTTCAAGGGATTTAAGTGAAATATACAGAGTTCGGCAAGACAAAAGGACACAGAAACCGATACAAATATGGGCACACAAGAGAACATAGCCACGCATCCTAGGAGAACATTTAGGGAGGAAATCTTATTTAAATAGTAAGAAATCTAAAACATACAAAGATAACTTCAAAGAAAGCGTGCTATTCTCTGTAAAGAAAACATAAGACTTTGCTACCACACACAAACATAAAGCAAGATGCTACCAGGCTCTTAGGCAAGACTGTGCCGTCGCCATCCCTGGAGTCCAGCATCCTTCCGAGTGTCTCCTCGGGACTCCATAGCTCTGTCAGGAGCAGAACAAGGAGAAATGCATTTTATTGTTCTTTAAATTTCCCTTTATGTTTCTGGCTCGCTCTATCATTGGGTGTTTTACTAGATTTTCAAAGACAACAGAAGTGAAAAAAACATACAGAATCCCCACTTGGAAAAATTATATAAGGATTTCCTAAAACGCTCGATTAATACGGGCTGAAGAGGCAAGCATGTCCATTCTTTGACAGGACCTGCCGGGTTCCCAGAACCAAAAACGACTTGTAACTCCAGCTCTAGGGGATCTGGCACCCTCTTCTGGTTTCTAAGGGCACACACACTCAAGTTCACATAAACAAAAATAAAACCTTTTTTAAAATGCAGGATTAATGAACAAAACTTTTACACAAGCATTAAAACAAGACAGTGAAGAAATACTGAGCCAAAATATAAAGAAGAGAAACCAGTTAAGCCACTTGTAGTGAAACCTGTTTTTTTCCTCTGGATAAGACATAGGAAGAAAGCTCTGAAACTAGGTCAGATCCCATGGTCACAGGGGACCAATCAAGACAAAACCAAACAGCACATAAACCAGGTTTGCTACAAAAGAGATCTTACCGCCTAACTGTGAGCCATCTGATTAGGCCAAATAAACTCAAAAGACACCTGGATGTATTCTAAAGCAATAACACCCGAACACGTAGCAGAAGTGAATAAAAATCTTAAAGGTAAAGATGCTCTTAGAGGGCAGGTGGATGGCTCAGTGGTTAGCGCTTTTATAGCTCTTGCTGAAAACTCAGGCTTGATACTCAGTACTGACATGGTGGTTCACACCCACCCCTAACTCCAGTTCCAGGGGATCTGCCACTCTCTTTTAACCTCCACTGTTACCAGGCACATGTGTGATATGCATTCACATATGAAGACAAAACATTCAAACATATAAATCTTTCTTTAAAAGATGCTATCTTAGGCTGCAGGATAGCTAAACAGTTTTCAAATATAATGTTCAGCTTCTAGACAAGCATCTTGGCATAGAGAAGAAAGACCATGGCACACAGCGCACAGCTTGGACATGGGTCAGGAAAGGCAACTGGCAATAGAATCTGATCCACAGCTTTTCAAATTCCAGACTTATCTGACCCAAAGGTGTGTGCGCTTGGGGTGGTGGTGGTGGTAACTAAAACAGTAAAGTGTATCTCAAGGGAGAACCAGCAGATATTCTAGGCCTCCCTCCAGAACATTACAGAATTAGGACGTCAGTGGGCGGGCTTAACTGTGGCTGTGAAATGAGTAAATTGGGGGTCAAGTGGTAAACTGAGAGAAATGCTGAGTGTAGGCCCCCTCTGCAGTCTGAGTGCGCCACACAAGTCACGCGTATAAACCATTCAAAAGCAAGCTAATAAACATCCCACAGACTGTTACGAGGACTTAGCATCTATTTAACTGAAATCTCCAAAGAACAAGAGGCAAAAAAAAAAGTTTAGAGATAAGAAATTTCGAGACTTCAAAGGAAATCCCAAACTTGACGATTAAAAATAAAAGTCCTCACATACATAAAGTACATGAGGTTAAAACAACTAGGATTAAGCATAAGTATGTTAGGGGTGGCCAGGGAAATTAGGCAAGCTTGTATTTCTTTCTTTGTTTTTGGAGGCAGGGTTTCTCTGTGTAGTCCTGACTCCATATATAGGCCAAGAGGACCTCACAGAGATCTGCTTCCCTCTGCTTTTCTAATGACGGGATTAAAGACATGGGCCACCACACTTGGACCTATAGCTTATTGGAAGGAGCAGGTAGAGAATGTCGGAGAAGCAAGCCCACTGAAGAGTGGGTGTTCATTGCCAGTCTGTAATTCCACACTCAAGGGTTAAGCTGGGTGATGTGCTGGACACCCAGCACTCAGGAGGCAAAGACAGGCAGACAAGCCTGCTCTACACAGAGACCCAGCCTCAAACAAACACAATCCCACACCAATCCACAACAAGCAAGAATTAGTTAAGGGGCTGGAGAGATGGCTCAGTGGTTAAGAGCGCATACTGCTCTTGCAAAGGATCAGAGTTTGGGTTCAAGCACTGTCGTAGCTAGGGTTTTACTGCTGTGAACAGATGCCATGACCAAGACAACTCTTATAAGGACAACATTTAATTGGGGCTGGCTTACAGGTTCAGAAGTTCAGTCCATTATCATCAAGGTGGGAACATCCAGGGGGGCATGGGGCAGGAGGAACTGAGAGTTCTTCATCTTGTTCTGAAGGCAAACAGAAGACTGGCTTGCAGGCAGCTAGGACAAGAGTCTTAGAGCCCACGCCCATAGTGACACACCTACTCCAACAAGGCCACACCTCCTAAGAGTGCCACTCCCTGAGCCAAGCATATTCCAACCACCAGGTTCTACCTGGAAAAGCCATGTAAAGAGTCTTACAGGCTAACTCTCAAGAGCCGCTGAGATACAGCAAGACCTTAACATGCAAAGTCACATACTGTTTCATCCATCTCTCAAAACTGAGCAAGACAGCAAAAATAAAAGCTGTTAAGAAAGCAAATGTCAAGAACAGAGTCCCACAAACCATCCTCCGACACTGTAGGATGTGAGCTTTCTGAACAACTGGAATCCCCGTGTGAAGCCTCCACTGTGAGGGAACCCCCAGTTCTTTGATGTACCAATTAAGAGTAGTAGAAATTTTCCCTAAAAAGTAACCCGGGCTGTTCCTAGCTTATTTACCTGCTCGTGCTGTCATGGACAAACCGGCACTTACACACAGATGAGTAGCACCAACTAAACTCAGTGGGTTATAAAAAAGAAAGAAAAGGAAAAAAATAAAGACATGAATTTGGGAGAAACATGTTAGAGGGATCTGGGAGGAGTTGGGGGGAAGGGAGTGGGGTGGATCTGCTCAGCACACATCATGAGTATGTATAAAATTCTCAAAAATCACATACACACGTTTATCCAAAGCATTTTATAAGCCCAAACCCGAGACAGTAGAAAAGGCCACCAGGTAACTAGGCTTGGTATAATGGAACACTGTGGAGTTGTGTATACAAAAACAATGAGACTATTAGGGAAAGCAAGTGGCTCAATAGCAACCACTGTGATGGAATGCTAATGTGATCAGCTTGGTGGTGGAAGCCAGCAAATAATGGAGTGCCTACTACTATTCAAAAGAGAATACTAGGGCTTCCCCGTAAGGGGTGTGCCTGTGTAATACGAGTCAGAACAGGAAAAAAAAAATCTAAAGAGAGGGGGAAGGGCACAGATTTCCACGGGATGGATGGGATACCTGCAATGTGCAGACTCATGGGAGTCCAAGTAGAACATGAATATGAAGCTTTGTAGATCCATGAGGAGGGTAGGGGAGAAGCTAAAGGCTTCTTCATGGGGCAAGCCAAATCCCCAGTGAACACGACTGGGGTCACAGCCCTCACAAACCTCCAAGTCACTCTTCCTGTGTATGACTCAGAGGGCAGGCAGGGCCTTTTTGAGAAAGGGCCTAGTGTTTAAAACTGAGTTCCCCTGGTAGCCTAAGGGAGACCATTATGAGACTGGACGTCTGGATTCAATCTGACACAGCCCCAGTGTCAAGGACAGCCATGGGAGGCAGATGTGGAGAACAGGAAAGCAAGATAGTCAAATGAATCCAGACCGTGCCTCAACTCAGGCTTGGCTCAGGCAGTGCTTAGGGAAAGACCCTGAGACCACCCGGAGCTGAAAAACTGCAACCTTTAGCTCAGTGAATGGACCAACTCTGGAGTCATGCATCTTCTGCTCAGTGCTGTACCCTCAACACTCTCAAGGGCTTCAGCCGACCTGACCCCAGAGATGACTGCCTCCAGCAGAAACCACGTCTGGAACTTGAAAGTACAAAAGGGCAGCCAGGCAGGGAGCTGGGTGGTTATGGTCAAGACACACTTTACATATATGAAACTGTCAAAGAATATTTTATTAGAAAAAGTGGGACAGAGAAATGGCTATCTAGATGCAACAGGCATTCAGATTGCCAAACAGACATGGCCAGAGCACAGTCTGTCCATAACATACTACATCAAAATGTCAATCTAAAAGGCAAACACATCAGGTAACATCGGATCTCTTACTAGTGATCCTTAAAGCCACCAAAACTTGGAGTATTTCAAGCCATGAAGGAAATGACTACCAAGGAAGATTGCCATATCCAGCAAGTCTGTCTTTTACAATTGACAGAGAAAGTAAGTTACTGCTAGACAAGTATGAATTAAGACAGTTGGAAAACACCAAGCAGGTGACACTTATTGGAGTACCATATACAATGGAAGACAGCTGCAATCACAGAAAGTTCCATAGGAACAGTGCATTAACACAGGCAGCCAGTCCCAGCCCACAGCAGTCCTGAGCCTCCGTCCTTCCACCAGTTTGACTTCTCCTTGGCTGCACTTTGCTGTGCAGAGGAGCCAGCTCCTGCATCTCTCCCCAGCCCCCCTCCAGCCCCCCTCCCCGTGCATCTCCATCCCCCGCCCCCATGCCTCTGCTGGGGCACGGAGCAGGGACACCAAGACGACTGACCCCAACCCACCTCCTGACCCCAGAGTATGGGCATAACCCCTTCCTGTCATCCTAACCGCCATGACACTTCAAAAGGCATGGCCATTGGCACCAACTTGCCGCTGGGCCTGAGGGACAGCATAAAGCCCTGCAAACTCCTACACAAGCTACAGCCAGGCTCTGTGACGAGATTCAGCAACTCCTCACTAAACTGGCCTCAGTTGGAGACGACTGGCAACCTTATTAAAGCTATCCAGGCTTACAGTATGAAGCCCCATGAGATATTTGAAGCAAATGATCTTTTTAAGAATGGCAACACAACCCAGGCTCAGACCATGCTGTGGGTCTAGCAGATCTGGTGAAAACAAAGGATTCCATACAATCACTGACACTGGAATTAAGTATACAGAAAAAACAAATGTGATGTTTTGATGAAGGCAAATTAAAGGCTGGCCGTAGTGTACTTGGTTTACAGATAGGAACCAACAAATTTACAGGCTGGAATTTTAACACCAGGTACCAAAAGAAACATCTGCTTCTAGAAGCTAACATTATAGCCAATGGACAAGTCAACTCTTTCTCTACAGATGGGTATCAACAAAGTTGCTTCCCAGAAATGAATGAGCATGTATAGGCTTGAGCAAGTGTATGTCACCAAGTACTGTGCTTCCCTGAACAGAACCTGTCCTTTACAATGGAAGCCAGGGCACAGGAACATGGGTCGGAAATCAGTGATATAATTAACAGGCAGACTACACTTATGAATATCATGGTGAGAAGTATGGCAGCATGCAGGCAAACATGGTGCTAGAGAAGGAGCTAAGAGTTCTACATGCTAATCCAAAGGCAGCCAAGAGGAGACTAGATTCCATACTGGTGGAACTTGAGTGTAGCAGACCTCAAAGTGCACCCTCACCCCCACTGACAAACTTTCTCCAACAAGGCAACACTACCCCAACAAGGCCACACCTCCTAATTGTGCCACTCTCCATGGGCCAAGCATTCAAACACATGAATCTATGGGGGCCACACCTATACAAACCACCACATAGCCCCCATAAGCTGGTAACCATAACATGTACAATGCATTTAGTCCAACTTCAGAAGTCCTCATAGTCCATCACAGTCTCTGTTTCAAAGTCAGAAGTTCAAAGTCTCTTCTGAGATTTATGCAATCTAACTGTAATCCCCTATAAAATCAAAAAGCAGGTCACAATACCTCCAACATACAATGGCATGGGGTGTGCAATGGCGTGGGGTGTACAATGGCATGGGGTATACATCACCATTCCAAAACATAGGAAGGGAAGCAGAGTGAGGAAACACTGAGGCAGAGCAAGACTGAAACCCAGCAGAACAAACTCTAAACTGCATTTCCATGTCTGAGGTCAGCGCACCCTGCAGATCTCCAGTTCCTTTCAGGTCTAGTGACTGCAACCCAGTCCCATGGGGCTGGCTCCACTCCCAGTTAGCAGCTCCTCTTGACAGGTATCCCAGGGCTCTGGCATCTCCAACATCTTCAGGCTTCACCTTTACAGCTTCACACAACAGCCTTGAGGAGTCTCACACAATGGACTCTCAGGGCCTCTGTACAGAGACACCCCTGCCACATGCCTGTCCTCGGTGGCTTTCCTAAGTTGCAGTGAGAAACTCCATCTTTGATTCTAAAGCCAGAACCACGCAGCCAGAGCTGCTGAGTTCTGCTACTTGCTGGGGCTGGAAGATGGCCCTCTCATTCAATGACATCTTCACTGGCATTGTTTTCCATGGTTTCCCTCACTGCTTAAGCTACGCTGTCATGGAACTTGCTCTGTAGAGCAGGCTGGCCTTGAACTTAGAGATCTGCATGCCTGTCTTGTCTCCTTAGTAGTGGGATTAAAAGTGTATACCACCATGCCTAGACCTAATGTTTTCTTTAAGCATGGCCACTATGCCTCAAGATCTGGATTAAAGGCATGTTTCAATCTGGATCAAAAGCATGTGTCATCCCACCTCAAGATCTGGATCACAGCTGTGTCCTCCACTTCTGGATTGTAGTTCATTCTAGATGTAGTCAAGTTGACCAAAGAGAATAGCCATGACAGTCCACCCCAAATGAAAAGAACCAGGTCAAAATAGTGCCTAAGATGATATAACTATCCCTCATACAACTGCAAATGCATTGTAAATTTAGAATGGTGGTAATGTTTCTTGGGGAACATCCATTTTACAAGATGCAAACTTAGCTGAGTGGGATCTTGCCCCATGGTCACCACTCACTTAATTCCATTGAATATTTTCAATCTGTTTATCTCCTTGAACACAGGATTTAACTCCATTCTCCTTCGAGTGTCCCTTTATCTTTAAACATACATTTTTATATTTGTCCTTCTTCAGCTTGCTACACTTGATCAAAGTGCTTGCTCTTCTTAAGAATGAACCACAAGACAGTCTGCTCTAGGCCATTTTGAGATTTCTTTTGCTAATGCAATTAATCTAAATCTCTTCACCTAGCCTCAGGCAGACTCTTCAGGCAAGGGCAAAAAGCAGCCACCATCTTCACCATGTTCTTCACAAGAAAAATCTCTAGGCAACATTGAAATTCTCCTCAGAAACCTCTTGAGCCAAACCTCCACGGTTCCAATTACCCTCAGGACCAGTGTCTTCGAGTATCTACTAGGATGGCTCATTAAGCCTCACTTAAAGTATCCACTGTCAGGACTATCATAGCAATTCCCAAGTCTCTGGAACTGATTTGTCTCACTGTGGGTTTCTATGGCTGTAAAAAGACATCATGACCACAGCAACTCTTAAAAAGGACATTTAATTGGGTCTGGCTTACAGTTTCGGAGGATCAGTCCATTGGGAAGCATGGCAGCATGCAGGCAGGCATGGTGCTGAAGGAGGAGCTGAGAATTCTACATCTTGTTCCGAAGGCAGCCAGGAGTCTGGATTCCACACTAGCCGGAGCTTGAGCACAGACCTCAAAGTCCACCCCCGTGGCGATATACTCTCTTCAACAAGGTCACACCTACTCCAACGAGGTCACACCTCCCAATAGTGCCCCTCCCTATGGGCCAACCATTTAAAACACATCAATCTAAGGGGGGGGGGAGGCACATATATTCAAACCACCACAGAGCTATGAAGAAACCAAACATTCCCAGTATAGCAAACTAGCATACTCCTCATACTAAACAGGTGGGGAAGAAAAAAACAGTAATAAAACCACCCAGGAAAAAACCAACCAGTAAATTCACAAAAAAATTAGCAAGCCTTTCTCAGCAAATAGTTTAAAATGTTACAAAACAAACAAACAAACAAACAAAATTCACAAAAAGATGCAGAGGAGCTGAGGATTAAAAAGTGAAAACCAGCTCTTTCCGCCATCTTGGAGCCTGTGGAGCCTGCTGGGAACAGGACTTCCAAAAGCAAGTATGTCTGGAAGGCTGTGGTGCAAGGCCACTTTTGCTGGCTACAAGCGAGGTCTCCGAAACCAAAGAGAGCACACGGCTCTTCTTAAAATTGAAGGTGTTTATGCCCGAGATGAAACTGAGTTCTACTTAGGCAAGAGATGTGCTTGTGTGTACAAAGCAAAAAACAATACAGTGACTCCTGGAGGCAAACCAAACAAAACCAGAGTGATCTGGGGGAAGGTAACTCGGGCCCATGGAAACAGTGGCATGGTGAGTGCCAAATTCCGAAGCAACCTTCCTGCAAAGGCCACTGGACACAGAATCCATGTGATGCTGTACCCACCCCGGATTTAAACTAATGCAGAGTAAATACATAAAAATAGATTTGTGCTCTTGTATTAAAAAAAAAAAAAAAAAAAGTGAAAACCAGTGGCCAAATGCAGTGACTCTGGGATAAGGCCCCTGGCTGCCAGACTGGATAAGCAGAGTGAGACCTTGGAATCTGCATGGTGGAAGGAGAGACCTGACGGATATAAGCTCTCCCTTTACCACATATGCCATGGTACACACCACCCCCCACAACAATTAGCAAAATACATCTTAAAAAAGTTTAAATTCAACTATCTGTTGTTTCCAAGAAAACACAACTGTGGATTCTGACCCTAGGAATCAAAGGATAAAAGTCAATGAAGGAAACTAAAATGTTGCTGTACCTATTCTTATCTAGTAAAGACCAGTTTTGTTTTGTTTTTAAATCAGGAGAAAAGGTCAGCATATCTGAATAAAGACAGACAGACACACACACACACTCAGACAGAATGCTGAGATTATACTTTCGTAACACAAATGTTAATGGGCTTGAAGAGTCCTGAAACCCATCAGTGGGTACAGTGCTTTGAATGAGAATGGCCCCACAGGTTTGAATGCTTAGTCACCAGGGAGTGGAACTGTTTGGGAAGGACTAAGGTGTGGTGGCCTTGTCGGAGGTGTGCTACTAGGAGTGACCTTTGAGGTTTATGTGCCTCTTCTCCTAACCCCTGCCTCCTGATTGATCGGGATGTAAAAATGTTCCAACACCATACCTGCCTACTTCCTACCATTATGATCAAAGCTAACCCTCTAAAACTATAAGCAAGACCCTGATTAAATGCTTTCTTTAAAAGTTGCCTTAAACATGTGTTCTCAGCAATACAAATGTAACTAAGACAGGGTGAGTTTAATGTCCTGTGCGCATCCTTAGACAAGTCATCTAAACAAAACAACAGAAACGCAAGGGTTAAGTACACACTGGTCAAATGGTCTAACGGTCTACAGAATAGACTTTCAACAGATTCAGAGTGCAGAGTTTTCTTAGCAGCCTTAGAACCACATTCTAAGTCACAAAACAGCAACTCTTAACAAATGCAAAAATTATTCCTCTTTCCTTAGCAGATCATAGTGGTATAAAGCAGAAATCAATAGCAAGTAAAAACCACAAAATGCTAGGGAAACTCAATATATTCCTTTTTAAAAAAAGACTGTGTATGTCTGCATGCATGTCTGTGTGTGGGCATATGCACATGAGATACCTCTCTAGAGGCCAGATCTCTTCTGCACATGAGTTACGGTGGGTGTGAGCCACATGGTGTGGACTCTGGGAACTGAATCCAGGCCTTCTGCAGGCTCTTACTAACCATATCTTCAGCCCTTCAACATGTACTCTTGATTGATCAGTGGGTCAGTGAAATAATCAAGGAAGCTGTTTAAAAATTCTTAGAATCAAATGAAAATGAAAGCAATCCGCTAAAACTTTTAGGGCACAGGTATCTCAATTATCGAAAAAAATATATAATTAAATGGTTATGTTAAGAAAAAATATCTTGAAAATAACCTAATGATGCAAGTCAGCCAAGGTCCTGGAAAACAAACAAGCCAAGCTCAAAGAAGCAGGTGGCCAGAAATGATAAAGATCAGGTCAGAGATTAACAGCCTGCAAAGA
Organism: Grammomys surdaster; assembly: GCF_004785775.1. NCBI lineage: Eukaryota > Metazoa > Chordata > Mammalia > Rodentia > Muridae > Grammomys > Grammomys surdaster. The sequence goes on along the minus strand of NW_021605170.1, from coordinate 2,345,353 downwards.
GAATACACAGTATCAAATAAAACGCTCATTTATTAAAAAGACAAACAAGACTGACAAGTCCCTAAACTAAACTAAGAGAAAAAAAAAGACCCCAAATATTAAGATACAGAAAACAGGCTATTACAACAAACTCCAACGAAATCCAGAGAAAGACTATAAAAGAATTTGAAAATAAACTGGAAAAATGCATCCACTCCTAGACATACTTAAGACATGGCAGCATAAGATGACACAAACTCAAACACATAACTCAGAACGAGCCTGAAGCTGCTGTCTCTCGCCTGTCCATAAAGAACAGCCCAAAACCCAATGACTTGCTGCCAGGATTTACACAACCCCTAAGGAAAAAGCTACCGCTGCTGTACTTGCTTCCTCTCTGTCTAGCCTACGAAATGGAAGAGGAACTGCTCTTAAACTCATGTTAGGAGTCTAAGGCCAGATAAGGACACAACAAAAGAGGAATAGACAGCAGTGTCCTTGATGAAGTCGTGAACATGTCAGTTTCCTTTCTGTGCTGTGATATGATGAAGACCATGACCAAAAGCAACTTGGAGAAGAAAAAGGTTATTGCATCTTCTAACTCCCAAGTCAAACCCTTACCACTGAGGGAAATCATGGCAGGAGATCAATTAGGCGGCAACAGAAACAGAGGGACACTGGGCTTCCTGGCTTGCTTCCCCTGGCTTTCTTGTACAGCACAGGCTCACCTGGTTAGAGATAGTACTACCCAGAGTAGGCTGGGTTCCCTAATATTAATTAGGAAGATGCCCACAGACAAGCCCACAGACCAATCTGATGGAGACGACTCCTCAACTCAAGTTCCCTTTTTACAGTGTGTCAAGCTGACAACCAAAAGAGGCATCACAGCATAAAAATTCAATAAAATCCATGCAAACCATTTGGTAGTCAAGAACATAGCACTAAGAACAAACACATACCCTGACCAATCTGATTCCATCACAGGCTTACATGGTGACTGGTGCAACACAGGAAAGTTAATGTTAAATACAACGTAAAGACTTAAAGGCAGATAGTACACAACTAGAGAAATGGCCTTTGACAAAGTTCAAAACTCCTGAAACAAGCCAGGCACAGAGGAACGTAACGAAGGATGTTTACACAACCCATTCCCAACATTATAAATATTGAAAAACTGAGAGAGTTTCCTTTTTGAACCAAGAGTGAGGCAAATGTGCCTGCCTATTCTAATCACTCTCATCCAATACAATGTTCAAAATCTTAGCTAGAGCAGTAAAAACAAGATCAAGAAATGGATGAGTGTGTTTGGCTCAGCAGAGTGCTTGTATAAGGCAAGCAACCACTGAACCTGCATGGTGCAAGGAATAACTCTAGCAAGCATCTTCTGACTCTGCACATATGTGCTGTGCCCTCCTGACAAAAATAAGAGACGGTTCCTAAAAAGTAAATAATGGAAGGAAGGGAGGGATAGAGAAAGGAAGGAGAGGGGAGGGTAAGAGTCCAAGCATCCTGACTTGCAAAGGACATGATTCTACACTGTGTAGTAAGATACTGGGTTTAATTCTGAACTATGTGGCTATACTAGTTCTACCTGTATTCCTACATGTTGATAGCTGTCGTGATTAGAAAAAAGGATTGTAATTAAATCCAAGAGGCTCTAAAAATTCCAAGTCTTCTAAATAGGAATCCTGTCATTTTTTTTCTCTCTAAACTTCTGAATTCTATTTGTTTTTTAAGCATATGGTTCAGTTTCAAAAATTATATTGAACCAGGGACTGTGCCACATGGTGAAGTCAGTCTCAGGAAGGCCAGAGGTTGAGATGGAGGATTTTCAGTTCAAAGCCAGCCCAGGGAAATCAGTGAGACCCTCTCCAAACAAATAAACAAACAAAAAGTACATACACATATTGAAACACACATATTGAAACTCAATGAGACATCTTCAGTAAAAGGGGATCAATGTCACCATGGACTTGGCATAGTCCCAGTCAAGAGCAATGAAATGTGATGTTTAGTTACCTTCGTCATTTGAGACATCGCAGTTTCCTTCTGGCCTTTTCAAGAGTCCTTCCATTATCTCATTCCTTAGGGTTCAGGGGACCCTTGGCTTAGATAAAGGAAGCCCAGTGTCTGATGATTTTACACATTAACTAGTGCCTAAATAAGATGTTTAATAACATAACTGAACTTCAGTAAGACGTTCCCGTAACAGGGGAGATATTTCTTCATATAAAATATTGACTCATGAAGTGTTTCTAGAAAACAAAAACAACTTGGTAAATATAAACAATCTAACTAAATAAAACAACCTCATGGACTAAAATAAAAATAAAATATAAAAAATAAATAAATTAAATAGAAATAAAAATAAATGTTTCACATTAGAGGCACTGTAATTCTTGAAGTCTTTTTATTTAGTGATTTCTGACAAGGAGATATACCATAGGAAAGTAATTTCACTGGCAGTGAGGTATGTATACACTCTACCAAAACACTCCTTCGTTGAACTGTTTTTAACTTTATTTACAAATGATGAAGAGTATCAATGCATATCCTTGGTTCCACTCTATCAGCAACTCCATGAACTGATGTGGAATGGTGCTTGCATACAAACTACTGTTTGTAAATGACGCTCATTTTGGATGAAAGGAACTAAGTTGTTTTTGGAAAGTGTTTAAAAGAATCATCACAGTTTATCATGACCAAGACACCTGCACCGCACTGTCCATTCCCCACAGCACGTTTATTTCAGTAATTCTGTTATGTCGGTTCTTAGCATGAGCATAGTGTTACACAATTTTCATACATTTAATCACATCCAAAACAAGTTCTAAAATGGAAATTGTAAACATTCTCATCATATGTAGAAATATTTTGTGTATTAATAGTTTTGCTAAATGATCAAATTTGGAAGATAATATAAATGAGAAAGCCTATTCTACATTGTGTAGTGAGCCTTGTTTATTAATTACATTTCTACAATGTTAAATAAAGAGACCACCCTGTCCTCTAAGCATGTCAAACTGTACGTAAAATGTTACAAAGAAACAAATCTGTTAACAAAAGTATGTCTTGCAATAAAGAACATTAGATTTTTAAAAATCTATTATGATACAAATGGAAAGGGTAAGCATCTTTGTTGACAAAGCAGGAGGTAGCATGGACGCACCACTTCATTGTCTGAGAAATGCAACTGGAGTAAAGAATATTTCCTTACCACAAATAATTTCCAGGACTATGTACAATATTTCTTTTAGAAATACTTGTTTAAACAAATCTCCCTCCAACTTTTTAGTATATATATTTTATATATATATATATATAAAAAACCGTTCCATTATGATTTTAAAAAAACACTTACACATCTAGATAGAATAGTACTCTGCCCTATTTGGGGGACCAGTCTCAAACTATGAAGTACATGATATTTAATGCCCTAAGTTGAGTAAATTTAGTTAGCAGTTCCTGGTATTATACAAAACACTAGATACATACCAACAAAATATAATATCTTATTTTTCTATGTAAGTGTGGGGAAAAACCAGAGCCTTGATTCTGGTAACACTGCAGAGAACATATCTTTCAGCAAGTCTGTCTGTAAGGATTTATGTGCAACACTTTACAAATGGCTCTCAGACGTATGACCTTTAGTTGAGTAAACTCAGCCACCAAAACCTAGTAAACCTTAAAACCACATTTCCAACCTATATAAAATATATGACCACTTACTGTCTGTCCGAAGTATTGTTTGCTCTGATGCCACTCTAGGTCCCCACTGTTCCTACTTTAGTATTTATAATGGATACTTTCATGTGGCTTTAAAATAAAAAGACAGAAATTTTAACTTTACATCCAATTAAATTTGCTATTGAAAAGGATTCCTGGTTCTATGATGCTGCTTCTGCCATTAGTAAAGAAAACGACGTTTCTGTGATAGAGGCAGGCTTTTTAAGTAGTGATGTGACTTCCACCATGCCAGCTCCAGTCCGTGGAAGATTAGCGTTTACAATGTGACGCTGTAAGTGCTTAATCCAGTCTTCCTGAACAGACAATGGTCCCCGAAAGACGAGGCCGCAAAACCTGTAAGAGAAGTAACAACAGTCCTCTTAATAAAATGGACTCTATTTAAAACTAACTTACATAAAGCCCACAATGTAAGAAATACATCTCACCACATACCACATGGAACCCACCTAAGTTTAAATCAATGGTTCTCAACCTGTGGGTCACAACCTCCTTGTAGTTCAAATGACCCTTTCACAGGAACCGCCAGAGACCGTCCTGCATGTCTAGTTATGAAGTAGCAGCCATAGTTTTATGGCTGGGCTCACTTCAACATAGGGAACTCTATTAAAGGGGCTCAGCATAAGGAAAGCTAAGAACCACTGGTTTAAATTAATTTGAAACAATCAAGTTACACCTTTATTAACAGATTGAGGAAATATCAATAGTTTTAATAGAGACTAGAATATTTAAGATTAATAAGCTTCTAAAAATATATGTGTATAATGGGTATTTTGCCTGCCCATATTGTCTGTGCACCAAATGCGCATGCCAGTGGTTCTTGTAGGCCAGAAAAGGGTGTAGGATCCCAAGGTTGGAGTTACAGATAGTTACAAGGCACCATGTGGGTGCTGGGAGTCAAGCATGGGTTCTCTGAAAGAACAGCCAGGGCTCTCAGCTACTGAGCCATCTCTTCTGCCCCTCTAAATACTTTTAGACCATCTAAATTCATTCACAAGAATTATTCCAAAGTGTATCTCTTGAAAGACCCTTCTCTGATTCAGAAGTACATGATGGGAGGTATGTTATGAAGGAAAAGAAATGTGTAAATGTGTTCTCAATAAGCAGGAACTTCAAAGACAGTGGAAATAAGCCAAGCCAAGTTAATAAAGCACGTATATAAAGCACAATCATTAATACAGCACTCTATCAATCCCAGTATAACGAAGCATGTGGCTAACGTACAAACCTAATGTTAGGAGCTGTTGAAGCAAGCATATGTATATGATACACTGAGAGTCTAGCCTGTCTCTGAGAAATCATTTATCACTTTACTGCTGAGCACGCCACAAAATAAAACATGCCAACTACTCTGCCTCAAAGGACACCTAAAGAAGGGACCACAGCATGTGGCAAGCGAGGCATATACCTGCATCGGAGAATGTAAACCTCGTCAGCACCATGAGGTAACGTTAGCATTTTCTTCTTGCTTCCAGATCTTGACCTTGATTTCTTCTGCTTACAATCTATGGCTAAAAAAGGAAAAGAAAAAAATTCCTTAAAGTTCCTCATATATTTAAAACATACCTACATAACAGAGAGGTTACAACAGCTCAATTACACCAGGAAAGTCTCTGCTCAGTTCCATTTTCGGGGCACGCACTAACTCTCAGTGGCTCTGAGAGCAGCTTCTCCTAGAGCGGGGTCTTAGCTGCACACATCTGTTCTGTGCCGCTCTCTCCAAATACAGCTCCACGACTCAGGTACAACTGAGAAAATGTGGCTAAACAACTGGGCGCTCGGTTGGTCAGTAATTACAATAGAGAATCTTTACTTCTGATCATACATAATTCTAAACATTTTATTTCTAGGATCACAACTTTTTATTGTTATTTAACTAAATATGCACTTGATTATTATTTCTATTAAGTAACCCTAGCAACCGGAGCAATGGAATAAACAATGTAATACAAAGCTCAATGACAAACCAATTTCCACTGAAATTCAAGAGCAAACATAGCTCAGTTTTGCTTTTTAAACAACCTCTTACATGTACAACATGCAAACAGGGGCTTTATTAGAAAGTAACTATAAATTTGCATTATTTAAGTTCATGGCTGGATCCAATGTTTGATGCCAACTATTCTTTACAGTTTTTCACACTATATTTCTCCAGTAGTTTGTTTTTAAAATTTTGTGATTTGAACAGAAAGCTGTTTTTTAAGGGTAGACCAAATATTTTAGTGTTGGTTTTGACATTTTCCCATTACTTTTCCCTTAATTATTTATTCCAATATATGAGTCAATGGAAGAAAATACTTTTATCGTTGAACTAGTGGCTAGAACAGTGTTCTATAGTCCTTGATCCTCTGGACAAAGGGATGACAGTGACTGAAGATGCTGCTTGTCAAGGAGCAGGAAGAAAAGTAAGAGTTCATCCCTAGGGTTTCAAGTGGAGAATCCAAATGGAACACAAGAATCATTCAAATGGCTTCTCTCGTCCACGAAATCCCCTGAAACAATTCCAAGTAAGAGAACAGAGATGAGCTGCTCAATGAACCTGTGATGTGGGCTGTTCCAAGTCCAGATTCCAAAAGAACAGGTGCTGCTATTACAGCACGAGAGACCACAGGTCCTCATAGCGGCAGACAAGTAGAAGGTAACAGAAATGCACATAGCAAACTAAAAACTGGAGGAGATGGAAGAGCTCAGTCATGGTGGCCAGCTTCTTGTCACCTGTTTATTTAAAAGTAAAATCTAAGACTCACGGGGTTTTTTTTCTATTTATCATTAAAACAAGAGACTAATAATAAGCAAAGTATGACTAACAGTCAAGTACTGAAGAATAGGTAATTCAAAGACAAATGACCCAGCTCTGGAAGATTCTAATGTTGTCGTTAGTTATGTCAGTCAAGAGCCTGGTACATAGCAGAGACTCAACAAACTCTTCAGGAGCAAAAAAATCAAGCAAAACCTAATAATTTAACCATTAGCATTTAGATGGTGTGTGACTAGAAATCTCTTCTACCGAAATGCAGTATGGGCAACACCCCGTCCTAACATGGCCACACCGTGTGCTTTAATACACTGTTTAAACTGTAAGCGGTGCATTGTCTTAGCTATGTATCACAGAGCAGTCTAACTTACACACACGAAGTTCCTCATCACACCTAACACGAATGATCAAACACCACACACTTCTTTTCCACAGCTGCTGCAGGGGGCAATTCAGAATTTGAATGACTTTTAAGTGATTCATACTCTGGGAAGAATTCAGAGAAATACTAGAGATCAGTTACCCCCTCCACCTCTGAGGTAAAACACACGTCTGCCTCTGATGTAGGACACAGCAAGGGTTGGTGTCAGATCGCAGGGACAATCTTTCTTTGGAGAGCTTACTGGTTGTTAAACTTGCCACATTACAAATAAATAAATAAATAAATAAATAAATAAATAAATAAATCCTTGTAGACTGAAAGTAAATTACTGGGGATACAAATAGAATGCATTGACAATCCTTACAAATAATCTTCACATAATGCCACTGTCAGCAAATGGGGAGAGGAATAGTAAGAAGAGGTCAATGATATGTCATATGCTACCAAACTCAGTGGCAGAAACATGCTCTGATGTCTGAAATATGCAACTGGACAGCCTGTACTTAGAAGATGAGAATATTTACATGAATGAGGAAGAACAATATTTTCTGAATTCTGATGCTGTATGACTCTAAAAGCTGTTTTAGGAATGATCACATCTAAAATTGTAAATAAAACCATCAAAATTCCACTGTTAGTATTTGAAGGTGTCATGACACCAGAAAATAGGGCAACTGTCATTATATAGCTGATAAACTCTGGTAACTAGGTTTCCAAGTCATGTTACAGACGTTCTTAGAAATTCACTTCTTTACTAAGATTAAACTATTTTAAATCTCAGACTCCTGTGAATGTCTGTGTCTAGTCTTTGTTATTTTTAAATCCCCTGGTTCCTGAGACACCGTTTTGTAGGTAAGATGAGTATGTTGAGCAAGGTTAATTACTAGCATCCAGCCCACCCCTGTAATGCTGTCCATACATTTAGAAAAGTGGGTAAAAAACCTACTGACATAAATATGTACGCAAGGAAGACATTCATACGGCACCTGCTGCATCAGAGACAACTGTCACAAGATATTCCCTTGAATGCAAAGAATAGTGTACAAACATGTCTGTAACAGAAGCATTCCAGATCAACCGACTTTCACCATTTTAAGTCTAACTGTGCATGTTCCTGTTTGATGAGGGTGGGTTCAGAAGCCCATGTTTCCTGGCTCTGTAACTATGCTGCTGCTGCCGTGGGACAGAAGCAGGCCCGGGAGTCAGGCCTCATATGCCACTCAGAGTGCAGAGCATGTGCAGTGAACCAGGTATCCAAAGGACTTAGCCAAAAAATCTCGAAGGTTATCTGATGTTACAGAAGACATCACCTGCTACTGCAAAATTACTGGCAAACAGTGAATTGAGCTGCAAAGTCATATACAAAGGCTTGACAATCTTTTAGTAAAGCAGCTGTGTTTTACTAAATATGGAAGAACCTCAAAAAGACTCCACAGTGTTGTGCTAAGCACTAACCAGGTGACAAGCATGGTATTAGATGACAACACACCCAGCATCAAGTCTGTTCTGAACAATTACTTCATTTTATACACAAGAAACACAGGTTACTTTCAGCACTGATGGCATCATGTGAGATCTTCTGCACTTTCCTTTGTTCTGCTCGCTGTGTACCAATAACTGCTTTGGAGAGTGTTTCTTTTTTTCTTCTTTGTACAAATGACTTCAGAGGACGAGGACTTCCTCAGTGTTACCTAAAACCTCTGTGATCAGGAAGTACACCATGACTAAATTAAAATCCACCACTAACCTTTTTAATTACTCTCATTCATTCCCTACCCAATTACTTAAGAGCTCCATTTCATCTTCTTCAACTGACTACTAGTATATTCTGTGTATCTTAGTGTGCTGTCTGCTGCTGTAACAAGGTACCATAGACAGTGAATGGAGGCCACCAACATTCAGCAACAACATGGCAGTAAGATGGGTATACATACAGGAAACCAAGGACACTGGACAAACTCACGAATCTCATCACTCCTATTTCCACAGTAATAGCATTAATCCCTTCATGAGGACAGAGGCCTGTAGCTCTAATGGTCTCTGAAGACTCTTAAAAAACAAAACAAAATAATAATAAACAATACCACTCACTGAAATAAGTCAGTCAATGACTGCACATCAGTTAAACTTATACCTTGGCAATAAAACAGTTTTAGAGGGAACATTTAAAACCAGACGTAGACATCTATCTTTCTAAAAACTTTGATCTTCCTCAACACACTAGACACCTCCACTCTATCCTGAGAGCTTCAGAACCAGCTCTAGTTTTAGAAGAGGGTGAGACTGGAGCCATGACTCACCTACAGGCATCTCTCCAGAAGCAGTTCTGGGGCCTCAGACAAGCACTCTACTTCCCCACACAGCACAGAGATACTACACACACACACACACACACACACACACACACACACACACACACGCGCGTGCGCACACGCACACACAGATAGGAAGAACATTCTGCCTTTCTCTACGTGCCCCTGGACACACTTAAGAGTCTGGTCCTCAGGCATCTGGACAGTGTGACACCTGCAGCTCTGCTCTACTCTTAGATGGAAGCCTGCAGCCTGTGGTTGTCCCAGGCTCGTGCTCCCACAGACCCGAGGTCTCAGAAGACTCTCAAGCCAACAACTCTACACTTTGTTAGGGTAGGTAGGTTCTCTGCAGCAGTTTGGTCCCTGGCCCTCCTTGCTACTGGGTGCTACCCTCTTGGGGACACATTGCTTATCCCTGTGGAACTGCAGTTCTTAGGTTCTGGGGGCTTGCAGGCTTAATGCCACTTGTAAGCAGCAAATCTTCCCATGTGTACCTTTTGACCACATAGGACACTAAAGTGTGAGCCCATGGGCCACCCACAGACTTTACAACACTGTAAAAGAACAGTGTCAAGATTCTTCCTATCTAAACTCCTTCCAGCAAAGGGTCTCTTGACACATTCAGTATTTTCTCCCAAACACGTCCCTACTCTGCACATGCCATCCTGCCTCACTTTAGTGACAACGAGCTACAGTTTTAGGCAGTGGCTGTCCTCTCACAGCTCACGGCCACTAAGGTGCACACTCAGCTGCCTAACACTGCTGTCAGGAGCGGTTAGCACCGTACAGCCTAGCCCTCCATTCTGGGTTCCACAAAGTCCCAACAGCACACAGACTTGTGGCCAATTCTTCACAGCAGTATAACAAAGATGACCTCTACACGTAGCTTCTAATACCTTGTTTCTCGTTTTTGTCTGAGTCTTCATCAGAATGGACTTTCCTGTCCATATTTCTACCAATGTTCCAATCACAACCACTTATGAACTCTGCCTTTCTTCTCACCGCTCATCAGAACCTCTCAGTGTTCCACACATAGCAACACAAGCTTTTTTGTGAGCATGGTTGCCTAAATCTTCCAGCCTCAGCGGGTCATGTAGCTCTAAAGATGTTTTTACATTTCCAGTTATTTGTAACAACAGCCTTGCTTCTTGGCAACAATTTAAATCTTCAAATAAACACACTCTAATTCTGGAGGGTAGGAAGTCCTCCATTAGCACCTGGTGAGGGCCTTTGTGTTAAAGTGCATCACGATACAAGTGGACACATGAGGGCAGAGAAGACTGAACAAAGTCATCTTTCTATGACAGACTCTGTCAAACTCCTCCACTAACAAAGGCCTGTGTGGGGGTGCAGCCTTGAGAGCCTAACCCTCTTACGGCTTCTACCTCTCAACACCTACAACAAATTCTACGGGAGATCTTCAAGCCCTACGGTGCTGGGTTACAGTCAAGCATAATGGCCGCTTTAGACACAGCCCAAATAGAATCATCTTATAACCCAGCTAGGATGAAGACATTCTTTTTTTCTATGCAGTTAGCATGTTCAAGTTGGGAAAGCAAAAGCAACTAGGAGTTTCTTTGGAAAAGACAGCATGAATTAAGTTATCAAAAGGAAATAAACACTGTTTTAGCACCATTGAAAAGCTTGAGGTGAAGGCTGTGAGGTGGGAAAAAGATACATGTCCCAAAGTATCCTTAAGTGTGAGTCTGATGAACTCAGTTCTAGCTCCTGCCAAGGTTCAAGACTCAAGTAAGTAAAAAACTGTTCAAATAAGCATTTGATTTTTCTTCATTTCAACTTCAACCAACCCACACACCCACCCACCTCTAGGTTTGGGGAGGGTAGTTATTTTTAAAGAAACATGTTAGCTGGCATAAGACAAGCATTAAGGGAAGGAGGGTTTTTATTTTAAAAGCAACCCGTTTTTTCACTTAAGCTTTCTGTCTGCAGAGTCCACAAGACTAGCTTTATAGATGTGCAGTTGCACAGGGCTCCACATATATATTTAATGCTCTGCTGCAATCTTGAAACATTTCATAACTTTTAAAGGCTGCTACGTAATCATTTTGCATGGGACCGTACAAATGTATCCAGTGCCATGTCTTCAGTACCTAGTGCCATCATGAGGAAATGAGGTGTGTCATGGAATGCCCATGCAAAAGGAAGCTGCTAAGAACAATGACGCCCGCACTCCCTCCCTTCCACCATCGAGGATTCGCTGCATATTCTTCCACCACATTTCTCTCCCATCCAAGAACTAAACATAAAGACAGATAGTACAGTATCATCTTCTGTTTGTTTGTTTTGTCTTTCCAGAAAGGGTTTCTCTGTGTAGCCCTGGCTGTGCTAGAATTCACAGAGATCCTTGCTTCTGCCTCCTGAGTGCTGGCACTGAAGGGAAGGGTGGGCCAGTACCACTTCCCCTTGATACTTTCACTTTGAGATTGGGGAGATTTTTCCTTAGCATCCTAAATTGCACACAATTTTTAATACTTTATCGTCAATGACTATAAAATAGTAACTGACTCCAAATCAAAATAAACAACCAGGGGCAAATATACCTAAAAATATTTTAATATTTCACCTGGAAAGGATGATATGTAACTGACTTGGAAAGTAGCACTTAGTTACACTTAAAGGCAGTGTGGTGGTGGTGGGGGGCACAATTTATAGATGTACCCACTGTTTCAAAGTACAAATATATCCAGATATATGAAAGATAACTAGACATAAATGATAAAAATATAACAACCAACATATTATTTCTTTGTGTTAATAAGGAAACAAGTTAATTTTCTTTCTAAGGTGAGTTGGGGTTATATGCTGTTTTACTCAACAGTATTGGCAAAGCAAGTATTTGCCAAGCAGAGTGACTACTGTTCTTAGACTAAGGCACATATAAAATATAGAACAAAACAATAATAATGAATCTATTTGAGTCACCTTTTAAAAAAGAAATAAACATTTTAATCAAATTCCTGCCTTTTAAAATAAGCTTTTGTATTTCTAAGACATCATTTTAGGAACAATTAAACAAGTGTTCAGTAAGAAAGTCAAACTCACCTCACATACAGTCACATTCAAGTTCAATAAGACAGATAAATCTTAATGCTGCACACTGTTGGTTACAATGAATTTGATTTGGCTTTTAATCATTTTTAAGACTTTACATATTCCAACAAAGTTCAAAAGTGAAAGCAGATATGGTATTTTCTTTTGAAAGAATTTTCCAGCTAAGGCCATGTGCACGTTTGTGTGTGTGCATGAGTATTAAATATAACACTGAATAGCAAGAGTTAACATTATTCTTCAACCCCCTACATAAACCAAAAAATAAAATAAAATAATAAATAAAGTCAATCCTACTCTTGCACTTCTAAGTGAAGAGTGAAGTCTTCAACAAGCCGGCCTGACCTCACAAGAGGCAGTCCAAGTCCATGTGTATGATACCTGTCTTAGGGTTTCTGTTGGCTGTGATAAAACACCATGACCAAAAGAACTAGGGGAGGAAAAATTTATTTAATCTTCCAACTCTTAGGTCATCACTGAGGGAATTTGGGACAGGAACTCAAGGCAGGAATCTGGAACGAGGAACTGAAGCAGAAGTCAGAGAGGAATGCTGCCTACTGGCCGGCTCCTCACCGTTGGTTTACCTTGCTTTCTCGTACCATCAAGAACTGTGGGCCCAGACCTTTTATATCAGTCATTAATCACAGATGGCCACAGAGGACAATCTAGTGAGGGCATTTTCTCAACTGAGGTTCCATCTTCTCAAACTGTAGCTGTAGCTGTAGCTTGCTTCAAGCTGACAAAAAATACTAACCAGGATAATACCCATAAAGTCAACGGTAGCGAAACACTTTCCTTTAGCTCTAGTTAACAATGTATTTTGTAAGTGTACCTTAATCCAGATCATAAACAGCATTCAAGAATGTTAGATGAGAAATCACAGCACATTAAAAAAAATTATAATATATAAGAAGTAAATACTAGAAAAATATGTTATAAAACTAGAAGGGACACTAGACAAACTGACAGGACTGGAGGCAGGCAGGTATGGGTAGAACACAATCACATAGGATTAAACGCTGCTGGACACAAGCAAACGGAGGTCTCATGACACTGAATCCCATCTGTGGTGTTCCCGTCGTCACCTAGGGGAGGCAGCTGTTGACAGACGCACAGCCCAGCCTCAAGCCGACTCCTGCAGTACTCTCCCAACAAATTGGCCACACTTTGTTCATGTGACTGTTACCACACTAGCCATCTACCGGCTGGCCCTACTTCTCATTCCCTACTGTCATTACTCTTAATGACTCATGTATTAAAATTACTCTTAATTTAAGTCTTAAGATGAATTTCTCCTTCTCCTAACAAAATCTTTTATTCAAAAAAATAGTTTCCAAAGCATCACATAAGTCCTTTTAAGAAGGATTTAGAAGGGATTTTGAGCTTGGCGTGGTGGCACATGCTTTTAATACTAGGACACAGGAGGCAGAGGCACACAGATCTCAAGTTACAGCTGCCTGTTCTACAGAATGTGCTCTAGGAGTAGAAGAACTGCATAGTAGAGACTAAAGACACAAAAGGATTTGCTGCAATATGAAGTAAGTTCCAGCATTTGATTATCTCTATGTCTTCTACTTGACTAACTTCACCATGTAACTTATTAATTCCTTACCTCCTCACTCCCAGTATTCTTAATAATAAACATTTCGTTTTTCCACAATACTCCCTTCTTTTGCAAGTATGGTTGTATGGTTCCTTTCCTCTCTAGACCCTAACTTTCTGTTCCAACCAGCTAACCTTGAGGTTCAAATCAAATGACATACGCTGGGATAGGGTGTAGCTTCTTCTTGATACATGTTTTTAGCATACAAAAAAAAAAAAAAAAACAAAATCAACCCAACCCAACAAAACGCACAAACAACAGCAACAACAACAAACCAAAACCCCACTGGGTTAAAATTCCAGCATCTAGAGAGCCAATGACAACAAACCCATCCAGGGTGTATGCACGCCTCGCCTGCCTGTCAGAGCCTCACTAGCCCTGCTCTAAGCCCACCGTGCATCCTTCCTCCCTCTCCCTCCAGATCCACATAGTAGGGCGTTCACACAGGTCATCCATGGCACGTGCCCATCCATCTTATCATCACAGCCGTGTTTACATGTGTTTCTGCTGCGTGGAAAAGTCAACCTCAGCACAATGCTGGGGCCCCCAAATGAGCTGTAGGAACACCTGCTGATCGGTGAGGAATCTGCCAAGCACCTCTGGGTGCCCTTCCTGGCATAATAAAACAATTACCGCACCTCCTTGTAGGTCATTCTAAAGGGGATAAGATTACATTTACCCATCCATTTTACAAGGCAAAAATAACATCAATCTATCCTTGGCACTAAAGAACTAATTTTAGAAAATATACTTTAACCAGAACAACTCTTTATGTTGCCCAAGTCTGAATAAATGACACATTACTGCCACATAAACACAGATTATGTTCTTATTCCTTACACTGAGTGACTTGTACGGAGACAAGTTACAGCTGAGATATGGACACTGTCTCACGGACAGCTTTTAAAAACAAGTTGGACTACACCATGTGATTGGTTTTTATATGTATGTGAGTACATGTGCATGTTCATTTGCCTGCAGGTATTTAACAAACACGGTCAAAGGGAAGCAGGGATAAACAAGTGCCCTTCACTCCTGGGTCTGCTCAGAGGTAGCCTGGCCTAAACAAGCACCAGAATTGCTGAGCTGTTATTATACGGCTAAGCTGTGCGCTAACCTTAAACAGCTCTAATTTTGAGGGTTACTGTTACTGATATCCCTTGCTTAAACTCTGACAGCAAATATTTCTTATTCATTTCAAAGCCAACCCAGTCAAGAATTATCAAGGCTTTGAGTTTCAATGCCGATCAACATTTTCTGTTTCTACCCCAGAGGACACACAGCCGTCAGCACTCTAGGAACAGTGGACATCTGTGAATGTGCAGATCAGTGATGCATAATGAGGCACTTCAACAGTGTCCTGGCAGAAAGCTCGCTCGCTCGCTCAGTCACCCACAGCATTTCTAGAGCACAGGAGTGACTATCCTAACGGTCTACGAGCCCACTCAGCACCTGGCTGAGGTCATTAGCACTTGAAGGAGTATTATATCATTAAAGCTGAAAACAGAAAAAAATAAAATAAACAAAAGGAACCATTAGTAAGATCTAACCTTTAAAAGTGGATGATTTGAAAAGTAAAGTATCTTTTAAAAAGCAGACATAACGCACTAGTGGCACTGACTAACGACTAATACTAATTTCTAAGCCCCTTTTCTTGCTTCTTTAATTACGGTGGGCGGGGCGCTTTGGGTAACGAGTATGTACTACTTCTGAAGTGTTATAGAAAATGTGCTCTGGAGATGGGCAAATACACTCCTTCCCCAACGTACTTTTAGAATAAAAACTATTTACTCCATTAATTTTAAATAAGTAACTAGAAATTTCCACTTTACATTAGTTTCCAACTTTAAAAAAAACTAGGTGGTAGGTAAAAACATGAACAGATTGAAAGAAATAATGCCGCTGCCACACGTGTTAGGGTTCTAAGATATTACTTCTAACCCGTACCAGTCCCTAAACAGAAAGAAACTACGGCACAGCACTCAATGCTGAGTAGACCAACTTCCTGGGTCATACTACTGCTACTTTTCTAATGAGAAAGAATAAATCAAAAGCACTAGAGTGCATCAGATAGATAGATGAACAGGGATAGGTTGCAGGTATAAATGTGAATTTATACATGCAAGTCGACATGTTACAGTAGAGAAACAACACATTACAAGTATCTGAATCATCACCAAATTGTATTTTAGGAAGCAAACTTTTCAGTCTAAAGCTAGCTGGAAAGACCTAAGTTAGAGGAATATTTCTATCTCTGGAATACCACTGGATTGCACAGAAGATGCCAGGAGCTGACAGCTTCCAAAAGCTCATTCTATCAAAGGTACCATAGAACTATCAGTCTTAAGAATGTCTAAGCTTGAGTGTTGTGTGCATTTGCCTGTCCATGTACATGTACAGGAGCCAGAAGCTGAGGTTGGATGTTTCTCTTAGTTGTGTCTTTACCCTATTTACCTGTTTACTCTGAGATGTTCTCTCACTGAGTCTAAAGCCTGCAGTTTCAACTGCACATGGTGGTCAGCATCTCTCTGCTTCCCACACTGAGGTAGCAGGTGAGTGCTGCCACACTTACATGAACACCAGGATCCAATCTCTGATCCTTGCATATGCAGAAAGCACTTTAGGCACTCAGTCACCTTCCTAGACTCTACTGAAGCTTTTTCTTCAAGACTGGACCACACAAGTAAAATTATTCATGAATGAAAGCTGAACTAGGAAGAAATACACTCGAGTCTTAGAGGCTTCATTCCTACCATTTTTCTTTTTCATTGTCCCAACTGTGTGATGTGCTTGTGCTTGTATGGGGTATGGTTTATAAACGAATGATCTACCTACCTACCTACCTACCTACCTACCTACCTACCTTTTTAAAAAGTTAAGCCTGTTTCTCATGAACCAATGAATCCTTTATAATAATCTAGAACCCTCTAGGGCCCTTGTGATACAGACACTGGGAAATAAATAGGCATGTGGAGTTTATAGATACTAATAGGATTCTCTGTCTGGGAAACAAAAACATTAATAAAACTGAATAAAAATATCTTAAGTAGGCAAGAGAAAGCAGGAAGTTAACTTTAAACTGAGACACATTATTTCAGTGTCTAAAGAAGGGAAGTGGTGATGGACAGCAGCACCCTAGAGTCTTCACAGTGGTGCTCCTCTCCCTTCTTTATGCCTACAACTAACACATGCTTGATGTTCTAACACTTCTGACATGGTGGTTAGTATTTAATTGCAGTGTCTTCCTTTTCCTTGATGGTCTAGACTTTACCCAGTTCATTTTATGTTCTTTTTCTTTATATTAATGAAGGGTTTTTGATTTTTGTTGTTGTTTTCATGAGAGGTAATATCAATTACCAGTACCTTTAAACTACTACTGTGTTTTGAAAAGTTTTAAGATGAGACAAAAGTATTTTTTAATGGAGCAACAATCAAGTAGAGGAGCACTCACCCATTAAACATGAGAACAGAGTATGTTCCTCAGTACTCCGCGAGACCCTCTCAGAGACCCTCCAAAGTCTAAAGCAGGCCTGGTCAATTTCCTTGGTCCTTGCTGTCTCTAATTAGACTCACCAGAATATTCCCCACTTTAAACCCACTTTCATTTTAAAATTATGGAAATCCAAGAATACAGAATAGTAACTAGGGGAAAAAGCCAAGGTCAGACAGTCTTGGTTTGAACTCTAGCATTGCTATGCAGTAACTCTCTAAGTACAGAAAATGAGCAAACTCTGGGGCACAACTTCCTTACACAATGAGAAGAGAAGACCAGACCTACGTCTCTCACAGCATTGTCCCTCAGCATCGTGTTATGGGGAACAGAGCACGGTGCTCACGGTTCTCACCTGCCATGCCAGCAGCTCCTTTTGTTGCTTCTTGTCTTTCATGTCTACAACTGCATGCCTAATCAAACACAGGTAAAAGAAACCTAAAACCTTGCTCAGACATCTATACCACTAAACTGAAACTGTTTTTCTTCTTTGTATATAAACGGTGTCCCTGTCATCTGTATCTCAATCCAAGAGACAAAGTGAAGAAGCAGAAGAGCGAGCCCAGTATGAACATAGTGTTTCTTTAGCAGCAAGGACACAGATGTGAGTTGTAGGCACGAGGAAGAACATAAAGGCCAGGCAAAGAGCCACTCAAGGAAGCACATGGTCATGACTTCAAAGGAGCAAGAGAAATAAAAATGTTATAAAGAAGATTTTAAAAAAAAGATTGTGCAGTTCTATTTAGAAAAGGAAGTTTAAGATTCACGAGAAATGGGATTTGGTAAAGCAGGCAGCTTGAAAGAGTACAAATCAAAGAGCAAAGCATTTTGCAAGGTGTCAGAAGCATACTATACGAGTAAGCCGAAAACATCCGCAAGAGACATTATCTGAATTAGGGGCATTAAAAGAAAACTCTATACAGTGGTCAAAAGGGGCCTGTCCCTCTTTGAAGATTCAATTTATAGACTAATGAATTATTCTATTTATTTGAGGTTTTATTGTGATTTCCTTTTGTTGTTTTTGTGTGTGTGATTTCCTTTTGTAATAAAGCACCTTTTTCCGAAGCAGCATTACTGTAATCTTTTTCATATTTGTCACAGAAAAGTAAATTCAAAAATCAAAAATAGTATACTTTTTAAAAGAGTGGAATATAGACTCAAAAGTTCACCTCAAATGGGCTACTTTTCCCCAAATCAAATCAGTATGAGCCAGACAGAAATAATCATTTATTGAAATCCTACCTAATAGTTTACAAGTTGCTGAAATTCAATGTGTGTTCAATTGCTGCTTACGAAAAGGAGCTATAGATATCATCTAACTTATTGGCACCACTGTGGTGAGCAGTTAAAGGAAAAAACGAAAAGAGAGAGTACTGTATCAAACAGATTTGCTGTGATAATCTGTTCAGACATACCTGTACCAGTCAAAAGTCCAGCACTCTTCCTTCGTGCACAAGCGCGTAAGTGGTTGGACAGGCTAACAGCACTTGTAAACGTCGTATTGCAATGCACACATGTAAGCTTCACAGGCATACCTATCGTTCAAAAGAAAACTATAATCCAGTTCTCACTTCAAAAAGGGAAAATTTTTCTTAGCTTAGTGTGTGTAGAAAAGTACCTTGATAAAGATGGCTTTTAATTGCTCACTGAGTTAGCTTAGCTTAACTTAAGGGAAGGGAGTTAACTCTCAGCAGCTGGCAGTTAGTACGGAGAGCCAGTCAGAGAGCCAGTCGATGCTCCTTGGGAAAGTGCAAGTGCAAGGGGAGTGGCCTGGACCTCCAAGCTCCTCTAGGTTGAACCCGCTATTACATCCTTGCAGAGTTCTGAGTCACACAGATCCTTTCTTAGAGCATACTAAAATCCAGTCCTGTGATTTGAATAGTACAGTTCTGTTGGGAAGGTTCAAAGTGTTTTACCAATAAAAAAAATTAAAAAGTAGTTGAGAAAGTGGTAATTAATGTGTTTTACCCACAAAACCGTAAAAGGCTTGATTCTAAATGAGGCTCTGTGATGAAGGCTGGAGAGGAGGTGGTGACACCACGGAGCAGCTGCTAGACACAGCGTTTCATTCAGGGCATTTTACGTTCATTACTCTGAATGCGCCGTAATAATGAAAGCTAATGATTTTAAGGTTTTTTGTTTGTTTGTTTTTTGCTAAAATCTTTGCACTAAATAAATGATCAACAAGTCAATACCATTAAAGGAAAGGAAACGTAGAAAAATAAACTCTAAACTTTCAGACAACCCTCACTCCTCCACAACATTTCCATAGGTGTCTCAACAGTGTTATGATGGCCACAAGAAATAACGGATCACAATCAACACAGCCACCATGATCGCTCAACTTTATCCTTCTTAAAAGAAAAAAGATCACTACTGACTTCAAAAAGACCTTTATATGGAAGACAGCACTCTACTAGCCAGAATCCTAAGTCAGAGAAACTATTTTTTCATACTACTAACATTACTCTAAATTAAAATGGCAATACAAATATTGAGATATTCAGTACTTGCAAAGAAGCAAGCCAGTAATTTGATCCTTTATTAATATACTGTCCAATTTCTATTTGGCTAAGAACAGAGTCAATATAGGCTCATATATATAAATCTTCAACATCCTTAGCATCGAAACAAATAAACAAACCAACCCCAACACCCTTCTAGTGTTTAAGTATAAACTAGACCTGAGAAGACCAAACCAGCTCTTCACCTGCCACATCAGTTCCCAATATATTCAAAACACCCCTTCAACGGGAAGCGGCAGCACCAAGCCAAGCACCTGCTCCGCTGCAGTAGCGAACAACTGTGAACCTCAGAAGGCCAAGCGAACATTTGTATTCACTATAGTTCTCTAAAGTCACACAACACAACAAGGCTTCAGCGAGGAGACTCCTGTTTGGGTTAACAGTATCAAACAATAGGTGCCATCCTTTGGTCTAAAGAAGCTGTTCTGTACTGCCTTGCCTTGCCTAAGCAGAGGGGCTCAGTTTGAGTACATCACTTGGTAGCAGTGGCAGAAACACGTCAGGTCTTCCCATACTGCTGTGCTGCTAAACATGAGTTTTACGGGTCAGTTGGCTTGGTGTAGGGGGAGGGGAAGGGTGTGTGTGCACGAATGCACGCGCATGTGTGTTTTGCTTTTGATCTCAACTTACATTCAGATCAAGAATGAGGCAGAGACTCAGTGCTGCTGGGCATCTTCTGATGAAAACAGCAGAGCCAGTGTGCCCTGCCAGTGCAGCAGTTTGAACAGGAAGATGCTCAGAAGGCACTTCACATGGATGCTCCACCTCACAACGCACAACTCAACTGTGTTGACAGACTCGCAAGCATCCTTACCTGAGTGCATAGTCAAGTCCATTTTTTGTGGCTGATAGTTCAACGGACTGTCTTCATTTAATGGAAGAACACATTTCTGAACAAATCTCTTTCTTGCTGTCTGGTTATGGATCTTGTGAGGAGAAATGGCAGAATTCCTTTCTTCACCTAGCCTTCTACTTTTAAGAAGTTCTATCAGTGTAAGTGACTGGCTCTTTTTCCCACTGGGCAGTTCAGGTTTTGTTTCATCACACTCACTTAAGAAATTCAGCCCTTCTTCCTCTGACGCAGACACTGAGAGAGCCTCTGTCTTTAGGCCATTGTGGTATTCATCAAGAGGTAAGACATTGTGAGATAGGAAGTCATCGCCTGAGGAGAGTTTCTGAGCTACAAACGGTCTGGGGATAATGCGGCGACTGTTGAGCGCCCTCAGGATCTTTTCATACTTCTCTTCGTTTTGCATCATCTCGTTCAGAACACAGATTGGAGATTTGTGAGCATCCCATTTAGTTTTGCCAAGTCTTTTCAGATGGCCTCTGACATGATTTGATAACCCAATCTTTGTGTCAAACCAACCACCACAGAGCTGACAAGTATGTTCGGAAGTAGTTTCAGACTTCTCTATAGCTAAAAAAAGATTTTTAAGAGTAGTATCAGACTCTTACAAATCACTGTAAATGAATAAACTCATAAATGGAAACTGTGTGATTCTAATAAGGACCAAATTCAAACACAATTTTCAACTCCTCTGAACAGATTTATTAGGCCCCACCTAGCTCCAAAGTGAACTTACCTTTTCTAACTCGTTTCACAGGTGTGCCTGTACCAGTTCTTTTGAAATGCTGCATCTTGTCACTTGTGGCTATTTGTTCTGGTGATACGACATGACGAGCTTCATAACTTAATCCTGCTCTGTGAAGATGTCCTCGGACGTGATTTGACAGCCCAACACCAGTTTCAAATGTTGCTGGGCAATAAGGACATGACTTCTTCTCAAGAGACAAATCAGTCCAATGAAAAACAGAACTATGCTTTGACAAAGGCGTTTCTGCATGTTCCAAATGTTGAGGATCATGCATATCTTGTAAGAAGCTGTTAGTGCCACCGTCTTCATAATATTCAAAATAGAAACCATCATTCTGATCGTAACTCAGGGCAGCACTGTCTCCAGGGCCCTGGCCTTCTATCTTGCTTTTAAATAAGGGCAATAAGTTTACATGTTCTTGACTAAGGTCACTGTAGGTTTCTTCTTCCATGGCCTGTGTAGTGTAGTCACCTAGCTCAACGTTATCCCAGGAACTGTCATCTTCTGTTTCGTAACTATCTTTCTTATCAGAATGAAGCTTTTGCAAAACAACAACAGTCATTTTATGCAGAAAGTCAGGATAGCTATCTAAGTCTTCTCCACCAGAGCTTTCCTTCTTTGAAGCCTTAATTACTCTTTTTACAGCTATACGCTTGTAGTCTTTCTCGTTTTCTGGCCTTTTGGAGTCTGAGTTATGAGGGTCTGAAATAAAATTATTATGAGAATTACTTGATGAAAACAGATGTAAAGAGTTTAATGAATTAACCTCTTTTTTGAAAGGAAGTGGGTATGATTCACCTGATTTTCCGATCGTCCGGTAGTTGTCATACTTGTGGCTATATAAATAACTGTCTGCCTTGGCATTAGGTTTTTCTCTTGGGGCCTGATGGAAATACTTTGGGTTTTGGTCAGTGCTGCTTTTAACCATAACATTCTTGTTAGGAGACTTGTTTCGATTACATGCATTTACACCAGATTGGGCAATACTTTTCCGGGCTTTTTGTATTCTATGTGGCCGCTTATGAAACTTTGAAAAATTACTTGACTGTGCGTTTGATCCAAATGTTCGTTTAGCATCCTGTTTTAAAGCAGAGTTCTTTGGAAACGTATTTGACTGCTGTTTAGCTAACGCCTTGGTGCTATCGACATCTACAGGCTCCTCAAGGCTGTCACTTTTTCTTTTGTCAAGTCCAAGAGGATTACCAAAGGAATCAACACACGATGGGGAATGCAAATACTCCATGTGCTTCTTCAGAATACTTCTGGCTGAAGTAGTGAAGGGACACATCTTACATAGGTATGTAGCTGGTTTTTTGGATGATCCTATAACAGAGTCTTTCATCGAAGTCTTTTTTTGGGTTTTTCTCTGGGTGACTTCTGAACTGATGACAGGACACTTGACTGCAGCTCCATGGGCGGTGCCCCGATGGCACTCCAGCTCACTCTCGGTCACTGCCATAAAGTTACACTCCTCACAGCAGTAGTATCTTTTGTCTTTCTCGTGGGTTTTAGCATGTTGCACAAACGTCTTAGGGCAATTGGTACCAAACACACACTGAGGGCACTGCAGTCGAGCACTTCTGCCTTCATCTTGGAGCTCTTTCAATTCACGAATTTCTTCCATCAGCTTCTGTCGTCTTTCTTGGTGAATGATCATATGTTTCAGCAGTGAGTTACGATCTCGAAATGTCCGTCCACACTCTCTACAAGCATATGGCCTGGGGACATTAAGGTGGCGAAAGTGACTATTCCCATCTAAATGATACATCATGTGCCTGTGGAGATGCTTTTTCTCCCTAAAATTCACATTGCACTTTGTACAGGGGTAGAATGATGGCTCTTCAGTACTGAAAGTTACAGGTGACTCAGAATCACTCTCTTCACATTTCTTTTTTAAGGTATTTGAAATTAAAGTGCGGGTATGAACAGGTGAATTATCTTCTCCACATTTATCTGAGTTATAAACTAGATGCTGAAAACTGTCCACAGACTCCAAGTCTCCATCAGCTGACTCGGGTTTTACTTTTGATAATGTGTAGTTCTGTGAGTCTATTGCTTGTATTTCCTTAGTTTGCCCTAGAAAGTCGACCTGTAGAATTTTTGACTTCCCAGGCGCACAGCCTGAGTCACTGAAGCAATCCTCTGTGTAGCGAGTGATCTTGCTGACATCCATTTTTCTCTTTCTCTTTTTGTCTAGACCTACTACTTTAGAATGAGCTGGGGGTTTATCCACTGTCTCTTCACTAGTCATAAGAAACTGAATGAACTCTTTTTGGGGATCCCAGTTTGTATCATTTTCTGACCTAAATTCATCTGTACCTGAGGAAATCACTGCTACCGTGCTGACACAGTTGTCTCTGACCACTGTGTCATCACCCTGACCCACCTCTGCTTGACTTAGTAAAGTGCTCTCTGACTTCATGCTATTCCCTACTGAATTCTGAACATCACAACCAACTAAAGCAGAGGTAGGTACTTTTTTAATGGAATGGGTTGGATTCTTAGTATGTGATACATCTGATAACAAAAACAGAACTTGGTGTTGACTTGTTTTTTGTGGTGTAGACAGCTGATGATCAGCTGCTGCCTTCAGAGTGGAGCACGACTCTGTTGTTAGCTGATCTGTGGGCTGTCCAGTGGTTAATGAAACACTACCTTCATTCATACTGCAAGTCTTTGTTGAGGAGGAGTGTGAGACTGGTCCATTAACAACAGCTCCTGTAGGCAAGGTAAAGTTTTCACTAGGAACAGCAGGAGTGCCGACAGGGATAAAGAGAGCAGACTGGCCTCCACTTACGGCTTTTTCTGATTGATCCTCTAACAATTCTTCAGACAGAGTCAATGAACTGTTTTTCTGAAATGATGTCTGACAATCTTTTGGTTTAAGAACTCCACTGTCTTTCTCGGAGATAAAATTGTTGTCATCCTGAAGTTCTTCTTTAGCACCAGTAACGTCGGTGTTTATCTTCAAATCATCCATATTGTTGGCAAGATCATTTAACACATTTAGTCTAGAAAATGGAAAACAAAACTTTAGATTTGCATCAAAGAAATGCTATTGGAATGTATGGAAAATTCTAAGTATACATTTTCACTGGTTTAATTTTCTACTCTTTATATATTGAGATATTAATAACTATAGGAAATAGAAAACACTTCAAAAAATGAACCACTTTATAAATACCTTCAAAGCAAATATTGCTACTTCTGCTTTCTAGAAATTAAGTATCATACATGCCTATCATATCATGCATGCCTAAGGAAATGCAGCATATACTTATATACAATATAAATGAATGCATTACACACTGCAAAGTTTAAAATATCATGCATAATTTTATAATAAAAAGAATTCTCTGGCTTGAACAGATTTCCTAAGGATAATTACTCCATATAGCAGAAGAACTGAAATTATCAAATGTTGTAAAGAAAAACAATTTTTATCACCTGAAGCTCATTCCTGAAAGGTAACAAAACACTTCAGGGTAAACAACGTGGGTCAATTATAGTAACTGCAATCAACATCACTGGCTTACTTACATATAAATAGTAATTTTAACTTCTAAAATATTTAAAACTGTTTTGCTCAAGACAGTGTTCTGTCAAAATTCTACAAAACTGTCTTATTCATAAGGTTCTAGTCATTCTATATCCAAGTTATTCTTAGTTATAAGTTACTAATGTTAAAACTTTATGTTAAAATTTCATACTCTGAGATCCCAAATTCTCGGCATTTCTGAAAAGCAATTATACCATTTATAATCTAAGAGTAGCGTAGAGGCCTAGAACTTTCTTATGTCATAAATAGTGTATTTCATACATAATGTAGATTAACATGGCAAAGTGCTTTTGATCATATATTGATCTGTTATAAGAAGACAAAAGAATCTTAAAAGAAAGGAGCCAGAGGAGGAGGAAAGGAGCTGGAGGAGGAGGAAAGGAGCCGTATGAGGCTGCCCTGTGAGGCAACCATCACTCCCCTACCTCACAGGGCGCTCGCTCTTCCACAAGGCTCTTTAGGAAAGTAGACACACTGCACTGCAACTGCTTGTCCTTAACTTTTTAAGGGAAGAGACACAACCTGGTCACCATCAGGTTTCGCTGAACCATGAGGCAAAGGTGTGAGGCAGCGTTTGCTGAATAAAGGACTAAGTGTTAAATAAGTAAAAATGTAACTGCAAAATCAAAAGAAAAGGAACTTTCTATCTTTAAATCTCAACATTCCATTGGGATACAAATCCTACCATGGTTCTGGACTTTTGAGTCAGCAAGCGCAATGGTGCCTAACATGTACTGGTGTAACTTCAGCGGACGGGAGCACAGCTCACTCGTGCTCTATGCGCTTACCAAGCACTTGGCTAGACAGTGCTTAGTAAGGACAGGACAGACTTGGTTTCTGCTTTGAAGATAAAAATATATCCTTCACATTATTTTTGCAGTATTTTTAATTTGTACAGTGAACAATACTATTTAAGACAGCAGGGCTCTAAAATTCAATTCAGAAATTAAGATATTTTAAATAATTTTTTTCACTTGGAGTACAAATTTCATGTTCTGTAAAACATTAACTCTAGCACAAAAAGAAAGGATGTGAATAACTGTCTCAGTTCATAACTTACAGAAACACATTCTTCTTTCAACAAAATGCTCAATAAATGCATCAAAGACTACAAACAAGTTATCATAAAGCTCTTTCCTTGGCATTATTTATATCAACAATCATTATTCCTTCCCTCAGACATTTTAGAATTCTGCTTTGAAGCTGGCAAGCTTCCACAGTAATAAAAATAGACTTCCAATAAGATCATATTCAACGATATCACCCCAAAATGGTGCTAATGCAGCACCCAGCAGGAGTCTACATCACAAACACAAGTCAAAAATGGGCAGCAAATAAACACCTGTGAGCAAAGGGTGGGGCTGATGCTGTCCTGGTACCAAACCCGGGTACTTCAGAGCAAGTCCAGGAGAACAGCAGCCTGCCTCAGTGAACTACCTTATAACTCTGTGATGGATGGCAGGTTTTAACTAGCCTAAAGACACTCTCTGTTTCTATTTATTATAATCACAGAGGTAGTCAAATATATGCTCAGTCAGTTCCAAGCCTGTATTAGCTTTTCTCAACAGGAAGCAACGTTGCTAACGAAGTGGTAAATTCAGTGTTAATGAGTGGCTTCACTGTTACCACCTCAGAGGTAAAGCCTTCCATGTTCTGTGTTCTACCCATCTGTTCTGGTGTTAGAGGTTGAAGGATGAACATACGCCTTCCATTTAAAGCAACTTCACTGGTGCCCCCTGAACAGCAGGGTGACAAACTAGGAGAATATCATGTTGATTTGAAGGCTGCATCCTTGTTACCAGAATGGCTTAATAAGATCTCCTAACTTCACATTCAGAAGACACCAAGCCTTTTTGCCCAAAAACATATTAAAAATACATGTGTAAAACCTATTTGGTCCACAAAACATATCTACAGTAAACAAAGGAAACTAAATCACACTGCTGAAACATGAAAGCAGGTCTTTACCAGCCAGTTTTTCTTCATGTCCATATAATGAAATGTGACTATCTACTAATTCATAATCTTCTCTACTCAGGAGAAATTATAAGGCTTTCTTAGACCACTGAAAATGGCAATTTATTTCGTCAACTGGAAAAAATGCCGTAAGAAATGGAGTCTGCAAGTTGGTGTTTACGAACAGCTAACATTTTTTTCCTGGGTTTAATTTTCCTAATACATTCTGACTATAAAATGCTTCAAGTATTTTATACAAATTTCAGGGCACAATGAAAAACAATACACCATTACACTATGAAGGATCTATATTATTACATTATGAAAAGTCTATAATTTTCATCTACTTCCTTGGATTAAAAGAGGACTGCGTTGATCCAGATTTTTAAAAAATTGCCTTATAAACTAATTTAACACTTTTTCAAACAGTTTTCGACTACCTCTATATAGACAAGCACATACAGCTGAGGCCCTGACACCAGTTTGTTGCTGTAACAAAAGAAACATATTTGTAGGTAAGTATTACTCAGTGAATTTAAGGAAACTAACCAGGGCTAGAGGGATAGATAGCTTAATAAGCTTTATTCCAGAGGGCCCAGGTTCAATTCCTAGCACCCATATGGCAGCTTACAACTATTTGTAACTCCAGTTCCAAGGGATCCAATGCCCTCACACAGAGAAACATGCAAGGAAAAACCAAAGTACATAAAAAAAAATCATTAAAAATATATTTTAAAAATAAATATAAAGTAAGCTAACAAATTTTAAACATACTCTAATGGTATAATGTTTAAGAGAACTTGCATTTGATTAATTCAAAGTACCATTTAAGATTCTTTAACATATTGTTTAGATAGCACTATTAAAATCCTTCGATAATCATAGAACCACAGAATCTTCCTCTTAACTGAATTTAAACATGTTCTTTAAAAAATGCATACGCTTTTTTTTAAAGCTGCAAATGGGGGTTTAAAATCTACATAAAGCGTACTGCAGCTTCTAGAAGCATAATGAGTTCTGCAGCTATAGCTGCCTCTAGTCATACACGGTGAGCGCTCGCTGCACAGCACAGAGGTCAGGTCTGTCTTCAGGATGACAGACCATCACTTACACGCCTCAAGCTAGTCTTATTGTCTCAGAAATCTCAAACATCAGTATTTTTGCAAACTATCAGCACTTGCTATAACACCCTCACTACACTGCATCTTGAGGTTACTACAGAAGAAATGAGGTGATAATTGCATATTAACATAATTATTCTGTAATCCCTCTGAGCAAGCTTCCTAGGTCACTCAGTAATTCAGATTAGATACAACCTTCTTGTCATCAAATCTATGCTGTCCACTTTCTGTTCATGAATAATTCTTTTTTGATAAAAATTATCTTAATTTCATTCTTTTATGTACATTATTAATTGTATTTATCGCAAGTAGGTTAACATTTTGTAGATACTTATTACATAATGCCAACCTTTGTCATATAGTATAATTTCACATAAAATGTAGTATAATTTTGCCCTCATTCTAAGTTCATTAGTTAACTGTACTGCACTGCTATAAATAAACTATAATGTTGCCCACTAGCTGAGTTCTAGTCAGGTTTTCACAAACCCTATGTTCATTTACATTATCATTAGAACACATGACAACTTCAGCTAGTAAGGTATAAGACTGGGTCAAAGAGAGAAAAAAATCATTCACAAACTGTCATCTTAACTGCAAAATAAATCTCAATAAACTACATTTAAATCACTTTAGTATTTTAGCCTATAAGTACTATACACAATGTAACAACATACAAACCTAATTCTCACCCAGATTCTACTAGAAGACAAAGTATATTACATAATCATATCAACCGGGTAGTATCTTAATGTGGATGGGGTGTCACACTGACTGGAAATACTATAAAAAATAGAAGCTAACACTAACCACCATGCCATATGATAAAACAAAGAAGCAAGTTAGTATGCTTAGCTTCACAACCCACAGGGTTAAAAATCTATAAACTAGTGAAAGCTTGTCATAGAAAGCAGAACATGTAGTCAACATGTTCAGATTATAAGGATAGAATTTCACCTTAAAATTAAGAAAAGTCAGGAACAGGAACCCTTGATACAGAAGATGGCTATCTTATCTAACAACCAACTCAAATAGCTCAGCAGGTAGCTATTTGCCAGCAACACTGAAGAACAGAACTAGAGGTTGAAGATCAAGTAACATGATCCTTTCCAATATGTATGATACCTATTAATTCAATTTAATTTAATTGCATCACTAACCAGCAATACTATTTGAAACTAAGAGGAGAATTTAACTACAGGACCTTAAACACTCTCTAATTTCAAGACTATTGGAAACAATATTTTAATAACGACTGTAACCCACTGAGATGGTGGCCTCAGGCAGTAAGAGAGACTGAGGTGCTAAGTGAGGAACACAGGAGAACCACAGAGCTGTCTGCCTCTGACCAGGATTCTCAGGCCAAATGGTGAGCACATGTAGGTAACTACAAAAATGCCGAGATGGGATGGGCCACAGCATGAGACATAAACAAACACTGTACACAAGCAAATTACACATAGTCTTGCTTTCATTGAAAATAGTTCAAGGTGAGACTTCAAGGAGTCTCTGTGCTGCTCACAGCACACATGTGCAGGTGACAGAACTCACAGGAGTCATATCTGTCCTTCCACCATGTAGCCCTAGGAACAGGTCTTTTGGCTGGTAGCAAGCACCTTTACTCACTGAACTACCTCACCAACTCCTTTCCTACACAGTTATCTTACCACTTCCTGGTCTTAGACTTAAAACTCAGAAATCAGAAATTCAGCAGTACTATATGTACTAGGAAGTGCTCATCTGGTTCTGTAAATCTGACCAAGAACTCATGGTTAGGGGAGATCCTAACTACTGTTGTTTTGCTAGATGGACATAATATCAAACTGTCCTCTAAATACCCACAGATTAGAGCATATCTCAGAGCCAACCAGAGATGCTTGTACAGTGGATGAGGTTAGCATGCACACTCAGCCAGACAGAACACCTGCACCACCACCCAGTCCTGCCAAGAGTCAGGGAGAGAGGAAAGTCTAAGAGCTGGGGGCCAGGAAGGACCGTCAAAGCATCACACAGTCCTCTGGTCAGGATTGCCGAAATCATCAACTCTCAGCAGCTGGCTGCCTGAGCATGGCCTGTACAAGACGAGGCAGGTAGCATTTGAGTGGAGGGGCTCTTGATAGATGATGGCTTCCATGAAGACAGTCAAGTTTTTCAAGTTTTCTTTAAGTAGGTGGCCTCTGGTAGGTTGATATGGTAAATACATGGCCTCACACTCTTGAATATATGAACAGCACAAACCAAACTCAGTAAGGGTGGATCTAGGAGTTGGGGGGAGGAGGTCACTATGATCAAAATACATTACGTACATGTATTAGATCAAATAACCAATTCAAATATTTTGTAAATTTAAAAATCCTAAATGTTTTGTCGAAATGTTCCCCTTTCAACTCATCTTCAATTCATGTGAAATTTCAAAAAGCCCTTAAATAGAAAAGCTAGTATTAAAAAAGACAAGACAAGCCATCCTGATTGCAAGTTGCTACAAAGTTACAGCAGTTAAGTGGCGGCAGTGGTAGAGAGGCAGGGATGCAGACTGATGGGATCTACCTCAGAGTCAAACAATACATCAGTCATCCATGGCAAACTCATCTTCACCAAGGTATTAAAAACAGTGAACATGAAAAGAACTGTCTTTTGAGCCATCAGATATTAAAACAAAATGATCAACACTCTGAATACCTGGCACTCGGAGAAGAGGCAAGAGGATCTCTGTGAGTCTTTGGCCAGCCAGGTGTACACAGTAAGTTTTAGGCCAACAGTGGTATTCAGTGAACTCATGTCTCTAAAACTAAAAACAAAAAGCAAACAAAACAAAAAAGGATTCTGAATATAAGAGTCCAATTTGCAAAAACTCCTAGAAGATGGCATGAAATATGGATTCTTTGGCATCAAAAGCACAGGTGGGGGAAAAAACTAATATGGACTTTATCAAAATAAAGGGCCTATGTAGGGCATAGTGGTGCTCACCTTTAATCCGAACACTTAGGGAAGCAGAAGCAGGCAGATCTGAGTTCAAGGATAGTCTGGGCTACAGAGCAAGTTCCAGAACAGCTACACAGAGAAACTCTGTCTTGAATGAATGAATGAATGAATGAATGAATGAAAACCCTGTTTATCAAAGGGTATTATTTAAATGTATTAGATAAATGTTAATTAGTCAAGATATATAAACAGGTTAACAGAAAGGACAAACAACAGACTTGATCAAATTGTCTGTTTAAAGAAGGTCTACAAATAGTCATCAAGCCAATGAATAAATGTTTCATTTTATGGTCATTGAGAAAGTAAAAATCAAAGCCTCAAAAAGATAAATTTTTCATATCCATAAGATCCTTAGCTTTAGCAAACAATACACTAGAAACAACCAGTATAGAGACCAATCACACATGGATGATGAGAAGTGAAGTGCCCATCTGCAGAAAGAACAGCGATTCCGAAATGGCTAAATGGAGGCGCGTGGTCCAGCTGTTTAACATGTAGATAATCGATAATCTCAGTAAAAATAAGAACTTGTATTCAGAGATTTGTTTTCCAGTACTTGCAGTAAACCTGGAGCCAGTACTCACAGGGAAAACTTACACTGAAATATGTACAGCTTGTATTTACAAAAGCCAAAAGATACAATAGAATGCTATTCAACCACAAGTAAGTAGCTAATCATAAAAGATCAACAGAGACAGAAGTACCACATCAAGTGAAGGTGGGAGGGAGCATTGCAAATGGTCATGTGTATTTTATGGAGTGACCAAATGACTCAGACCATACAAGCTGATGGTTACCTCCAAATGCAAATACACCATACATCAAAGAACCATACACTAAAAATTGTTAATTTTATGTCATGTGAATTATTTCAAATTTTAAAGAGAACAATCATAAAATGTGGTACATTCTGTCAATATCTAATGATATGGAAGAAATTTTGGCTTCCTAGATCTCTCCAAAACCACTCAGACAATCCCCAAGTCACATAATGAGTTCTTTGTAAGGTTAAATTAACAAGGTGTCCCATAGTGCATGGTCTTTCTAGTTGGAACAAAGGAAAAACTTTTTCAATTATGCTTTGCCAGGGCTTTCTGGCTGGAGAGCACTCAACAGCAACAACAGAAGCCAGGACAAGGGACTAGCATCCCAGTGCAAACAATACCAGTAACAGGAGGAGCAGTGGGCAGAGAGCTCAGGGGCAAAGTGTCTCCCTCAGTTTGTGTATCAGACAACAGCATTGGGAGGCAGGCATGAAGAGATAATTAAGCTGTGAGGAGAGTTGTCTTGGGATGAGTTATTGGTGGGGGGGGGGGGGGGGGGGGGGGGGTCAGGGTTCTACTCTCCCTACTGCCCATGTGATGCTTCAGCTGCACCTCAAGAAGGCACTCAACAGGAGCAACCTGAGTTCTGGCCTTCCTAGTCTATGCTGCCAAAGAGACCTCTGTTCATCATAAATGAACCAATCTGGGGTATTCTGTTACAGCAGCACAAAAGCTCGATAAAGATAAATGAATGACTGTGGAATTAAATATGACTGTAATACAAAACTGAGTAAAAGAGGAAAGACAATACAAGTGGTATTCAAGTATTTTAGATCTCTGCATTCTCTAAAAAGATTAAAATGACTTAATTAAATTAAAATCTTACAGACAAGAATGCAGTTGTAATCCTCCAAGGGTAAATCTCAAAAGTGTGCTCTGAGAAGCACTGGGGATCCCCGAGGCTCTGCACAGTAGTCCTCAAAATTAAAGCAATTTTCATACTAACACCTTCCTTGCCGTTTTTACTCTCCTTTCTCCTAAGTGTATAGTGGAGTTTTCCAAAGGCTGTATGACTTGTGACAGCCCAACATATTTTTTTTTTAAAAGGTAGGTATAAGAATACAAAGGTCTTCAATTAAGACATTTAAAAGATTTCTTACATGTAAAGTAATGCTAGTCTCACTAAATTTCTACTAGAAAGTATATTTTATAAAACTGCATTATATATGCAAACATGTTTTGAAACACTATCTTAAGTGTTTATATACTTTCTGCTCACATTCAAATACAATAGCTATCATTCTCAACTGCCTGGGGACACGCTGGACTGTCACACTCAGTGAGCAGGGTAAGGGCAGCTATGCTGCTAACCATCTGTGAGGCATAAATCCCCCAGGATACCTGGCCTGCTCCTAGATAACTGCACTGAGGTGAAGAGACACGGATAGACCCATTTAGACAAAGCAGAGTTTTATAAAGGGTCAACAAATAATTTGAGACTCACTGACTTAAACCAAGATAACATTCATAAAAATTGAAAAGCTTAAGACCATATCATAAAGATACTGATTCTACTTCACAGTAACAAATACATTCAATTTTATAAAACCTAACATATAACAAACATTGCTGGAAGTGCAAACAACAGAGAGCGCTTGTACTTCGTGTATACAGATCTACATGTCACGTAAGTCAAGGCACTGGGGCACTGATACCTGAGTAAGCTGACCAAAGGTAAAACACAGAAAGAGAAACAAGTCCACATGTGTAGGTGCAATCACCTTTTTTATGACAAAGTAATACATAAACAGCAAGTCTTTTTTAAATAACATATAAAATGTATATTCATATGAAATGGTAACACAGTTTATAAAAATTCTAGCCAAATAGTAAAGCTACTAGACTAGTTTCCCAACCATATTGCCAATATGACTGTTCTCAGTGTACTGTAGATACTTAGCATGTGGTAGACTGTATGCTCTTGGTAGCATCCCTAACCCAGTATACAGGATGCAAAAGTACTCTATCCATTTGCTTGTGAAAGCAGTGCCAAAGCAGAGATGTGGGACCAAAGAGAAGAGAATTGTCTGCAGTTGAAAACCACCATTGTACAACATAAGAGACTATAGATCTTCATGTCCTTAGAACAGGGAAGAAACACAACACAACACTGCCTAGAAAGCAAAATGAAGACCTACTGGACTACACTAAATGAGGGCTTCTGTTTCACAAGCCTGGCCTAAGCAGGCTTTGGGTATGCTTTTGTAGTAAGTGTAACTAGCAGTTTCTATCTAGAAGTAAGCACACTCATAAAAGGGGTGGAGGATTCTAATGAGGAGAAAAGAGAAGATTAATTGTAACTACCACACAAGCACACAAGGAAAGAGGTCTGTAGAAATGCCTCAGCAGTTAGGAGCGTATGGTGCTCCTGCAGAGTATCTGATCTAGTTCCCAGCACCCACACAAGACAGCTCACAATTGTTTACTAGCTCCAGCTCCTGGAGATCAATCACCTCTTTTGGCCTCCCTGGGTACTTGTGCAGTATCCAGTGTATATATTGAAGAGATGGAGAGCCCAGCACTGGTGAGGAACTGGGGAGTCACTGTAGACAGCTGGTAACACCATACACTGGGAAACAGTTCCTGTTTTCATCCAATTCCAGCCTATATGCACCAAGGATCCAACAAACACAGTACACTCTGCAGCATGTTCAACAGTATAGCTCAATCCAAAGGGTCTGTAGTAAAAACCAAACCACTAATTAAGAAGTAAAAGTGGACCATGGTTATTCCTGACAAAATTTAGACTTCCCCAACATACTGTTGAGATAAAATACTATATAATTCTATTTACATGAAAGTTGTCAGGCAAGGCTACTCTGAAAGAAAGGCCTAGTGACTGGGAAGGTAAATATGGGGTGCCCCAGGCTGGTGGCATCTGTTCGATGACCTGTGGTCAACGAGCTGTGTGCCTAACACTTTATGCACTGTATCTGTCTGTGTGCACTGTGTGCAATCCTTTACTAGAGCTGGACATCTGGAAACACGATTCACTTCTTACACTTCAACTACACTTTGTACATGACAAATCAAAATACATAAACTATTTTAGAAATTATTGTTAGATCCCTCAATATGCTGTAGGGAGACTTAATTAAGAAAATTTAATTCTCTTTGTTTTCCAATTATGTGTACCTTGATTACCTAAACACAACTGTTTCTTAGCTTCATAAGAAAACATAAAATGCTCACCCTGAAAAATACTGCTAATAAAGAAAACTTGAAAGAGCTTTCTAATACTAAAGTTATTTTTTTTAATATATTTAGACTAAGAAAGAGACTTAAGGCCAGATGACAGACAGCAATCTGAACTAACAAAGGTGTCCTGCAGAAGACTGCACACTTCCCTGCCCATTAAACTAGGCCTTGACTTAGACTTTATATTTTATGGCATTTTTATAAACCCTACTTTAGGGTATCAGTAATTATCTTATTTATAAATCAGAATCAAACAAAACATCAAGTTTTTCATCTTAGTTTCTTCCCTGAATGTAATCATGTATAGCAGCATATAGTTAACATATCAACAACCTAACTCATTTTTAAGCCATGTAGTGCCACCAAGTGGCAACAATTATTTTTTTTCTAAAAATACATCAAATAATTGAAAGTTAACTACAGAATTTATCAAAATGGGGGAGAGGATCAATCTTACAATTCTACTCAAAGTTGAGAAATCAAACTTTTATCTCTAAAGAAGTCCATGGCACCGTCTAAGAGTTACAAGCTTACAACTCCTCTGGAAGCCGAGTCCTAGTTAATGTGTCAGCTCTGACCACTCACTCTGCTCTAACCCGCATTTCCATAACCTACTTTACAGACTAACGGCACACAATAAAACAATGGGAAGCTTTCCTACCAACCTTTTACCCTTGTTTAAGTCTGGGGAAACAATCAGGAAAACCAGGGTTAAGTGACTTCTGACATTAGTAACCTAAGAACTGCTACAACCAAGTCTTACAGACTGGGTAGCTTAAAACAAACAAACGAATAAAAGCAAAAACAACTTGTATTGTGTCACAGATCTTACGAATGCACAAGGTGTGGAAAAGGTTGAGAACAAACTTCCTCACTTCAAAACCCACCAGCCACGACTTATCAGACTTACTCTAATTATCTACTTTAATTTGATTACATATCTAAAGGCCTATCTCTTAATAAGACCATACTCTGGGGGACAGGAGATGTAGAGTTTAATGTGTAGCCTTTAAAGAAAGTCCACAATTCAACCCAAAACATGACACCTTCTGCATTTGACTTTTTTTTTGTATGTTTTCTTACTTAAAAGAACAAAAACTAATTTAAATCACAGAATGCTATTTTAAATTGTTAAATTTTACTAACTTATTAACTTATTAATTGAGTTGAAACTTTGTAGCATAAAATCATATGAAATAGTAAAGCAGTGACTATCATAAAGCTCACGTTCAGTTTACTTCTGATATACTTAGTAATAAACCTCAAACCACTTTACTCATTACTTTCACTTTAGTTTAGCCTTTCTGTTGTTCTTTAGCCATGCTCCAAATATTCTGCCCTCAAGTTCTGCCTCCAAATACATGTATTGATCACCCTCATGCCTAACTATCTCCAGCTTTTCCTACAGCATCCTATCTAAAGTATAACAGCACTCTTAGTAACTATTGTCTCCACTAACACATGGTGCTCTAACACTGGACATATCATGTCCTTATATCTGATCATATGGTATTCTCCTCTGACTACAAGGCAAGCTTCTGGAGAACAGGTTTTCTTCTTCACAGACAGATAGATAGATGCTCCAACATTTTAGAAATACCAGAAACTATCCAGGCAACCAGCTGTCTCTATAAACTATAAAAGATTTGGAAGCTATGTCTTTGTACTTTCTACATATTAAGGTAATTCCTTCTCAGATCTCTGATGGGGTTGAAGACTAATTATTGTCTCATAATTAAAGTTAACTTATCTAACATTAAGGAAAATATTTCAGATTTGAAGGTTTTCAATTGGTAATACAAGTTAAAAATCAAACATCAGAAGTACAGATTTGGAAACTCTTTAGGTTAGGATAGATGATAGGATACCTGGCAAATTGCCAAATATGATGGCAACTATGATGTTCTAAGTGTATTATCATACCTTACAATTTACATACTTGTTATAATTATGTTCCATATGCTCATTATATGTCTAAGAGAAAAGAGCCCTTTTCATTGGACAAAAGGGGAAAATGTAGCTGCCTGTATTACGAATGCTAATTATGTCTCCTCCAAAACTGTACCTGCACATGGCTTCTGGGAACCTGCCCTGTCGGTTCTGATTGGTAAATAAAGATGCTAACAGCCAATAGCTAGGGAGTACCGACAGAGGTGGGATTTTAAGATTCCCAGGCTTGGGACCAGAAGCTGGAGAGAAAAGGAGAAGATCTGCCATGCCAGAAGAGCGTGGTAGAGAGGAAAGATACCATGCTTGAGAAGAGTGCAGGACAGAGAGGCATGGACACCACTCGAAGGAGCTGGGAGAGTGCAGCCCAACTGGGTCTAAGGCAGCCAAGACAGAACAAAGAATTAGTAAGTAGTAACTCGGGATTAACCACATGGAGGTTAGGCAATGGTTCAGCTATTGTGCTGTTTAAAGCATATTAATAAAATACAAAGGCTGAGTATATGTCTTTCATTTGGGAACATAAAGCATTGAAGGTAGTGAACCTGCGGCCGAGATTTATTATTTAATTATTACTACAATTACCTTTCACGTGTGTTTAATGGCAAAGAAAGAAATCCAAACAGCATCTCAGACTTTAAATGGAACCCACTAGTCCTCTCTTCTTTGAGAGACTGTCTCCTAAGATGGCTGCCTGACTCCTCAGTGCTGAGATGGCAGGCAGCCCTACCAAGCTCTCAGCCCTTCTCCAACCATTCTCTATTTGGTAAGCACAATGGACCGTTGTCTTTCTTCACACTTTCCTCTCTCAGGGCATCATTCAAATCCTTAACACAGATGAATCAACTATGCTAGGTCCCATCCACCTCTCAATTACAGCATCCGTCCTCTCCCCGTGATCTGACGTTCCCAGTGTCCCTTCTAAGTCACAGGCTGTGTACGTGTACTTGGTCGAGTCCTTTTCTCTCCTCAGCTCTCACTCAAAGCCAGTTACCCTTAACTCATAACGTTAAATCAGCTCACAGCTGGTTACCACAGAAGCTTTTGAGCTATGGAGCCCCTCAGTAACATGTTCACACACAACAGTCTCTTACAGCTGTCTTTCAAACGTCTGATTGACGGCTACTGAATACTTTCTTCTATCTCACCTGTAAAATCCAAGAAAAAGCTTCTCCGTGGCTCAAAAGGACAGAAGCCACAGCCTCTGTTATAGTCACTGCACTGTGAGCCATCAGATGGTGTGGGACAGCATAAATGGACACACAAAACAAAGTGAAGCTGACTATATACAAACACAGGCCTGTAACCTGACGGGAATTCCTGTTTTCTTTATTCATGTCAGCTGGTTTAGTCAAATATGCTCAATGTTTCTGCCAAGTGTCTAGCTACTCGTGTGCACAAAAATCACGCTCATCTGACATAGTCATGCAATCGACTGAAACGTATGGAAACCAGTAGTGGACATGCATATCTCCTATCAGGCATGTACTAAGCACATACCCAAAGTCAGGGCTTCACTCACAAGCTCCAAAGTTCCTATGTATGAAAAGAATCCAATATGTGCTAAAAACTTTGAAGGCTATGTATGTAATATATTTTCAGCAGTATAAAGACAAAAAGATTATATTGAGGGAAAAAAATCAATTTATTCCAAGCCCCCAAACTAAAAATTCTTTAACTATCTTAATTTTTCTTTAGATAAAATATTGTCTAATGTATATCAATTTGAGCGATGAGTCTCTCATTTTAATATAACTTATGAGAAATGACTAGATGGTACCAGAGGTTCTAATGCTAACCATTACCATCTCCTAGAAACAACTTGGAACTCTGTAGTACTCTTGTTCTATCCACAGCCTGCTAAACAATGACTGTCTCTACTTTAAACTATGCCATTTTGACAAATACTGTAAGTCTTTATCTTTTCTTTATGTCAGTGTCATTAGAATTAAAAAAGCTGAGTGAATGTGTAGGGTCAAGAATGTACCTCAGTGGCCAGAGCACATGATCGGCACCCTGTGTCCAATCCCATTACCATCGATGGTATAGAATAAAGCTGTCTTAGAGCTTTCCTCAGATGGATGGCTCTTCTCACTCTGTGAGAATGCCTCCCAGATATCGACAAACTATATTGAACATAATAAAACAAAAGTCACAAATCCAGTCACTGTGTTGCATTTGTCATCTCATTCTTAGGGTATGGTTAAACACATATTCATTATAAAATAAAAGTTATCCTCTTTGGCAGACATTCTTTAGTAAGCAGTATCTGATAAGCCACCTTAAATAGTCACTTCAGCACATACAACCATTCAGTTGCACAAGAGAACATTTTGAATGTATCTATTCTTACAAATCAGTGCCCACCCCAAATCTACATGTTGAAACTCTGACCTCCAATACCTCAAAGAGACAGAATCTAGAAAAGGCTCTGAACAGCTGACATTGAAATAAATTTATAGGCAGGCCCTAATCCAGTCTGACGTATCTCTTTAAGAGCAAACTAGCACACGTGAGAGAATACCAGAAAAGGCCCCCAAAACCAAAGACATACAGTGACTATCTGCAAGTCAAGGTGACAAGCCTGGGAAAAACTACACCTCAGATCTCAGATTGCCTGTTTCTAGAAATGTAGGAAGGCAGATTTCTACTGCTGAGGGATCCCATGTAGGATGCTATGGCAGCCCAGCCATATGAACACACTAAACAATGTTTTCAACCAAACTTTATATGAACATCCAACTGCAACATTTCACCCCTTGTTTTTCTTTTGTTTTTCCAAGACAGGGTTTCTCTGTGAACCCTGGTTTTCCTAGAACTCCTTCTATAGACCAGGCTGATCTTGAACTCAGAGACTCCCCCCGCCTCTGCCTTCTGGGTGCTGGGATTAAAGGCAGGTGACAGCATGCTTCGCCTAACACATTAGTGATTTCTACTCTCTGAAAATACCAAACTAAAGTCACCTCTACCACACTAAATGTTGACATAAACAGAGTGCCTGCTAAACCATAAGAAAAGTGCCGATCCCTGCTTACACATTATCTCTACAAACCCAAGAGCAATGAAATAGATCCCAGCTTAGATAGGCATCCATGTCAATTTCCTGAACTGTAAGACTAGCTTAACTTTTAAATATCTGATATAGAAAATATGTGAATATTCACTTGATCCGTGTTACAGAAAATTTAGACCTAGACCCCATACTAAAAGTCCTTTCTGTGCCTGAGACAATTTTAGGTCAGTACTAAAAATCCTAGATGTGCTTTAGAAAATTAACTTCTGCAAAAGATAAGACTGTATAATGATTTCCTGCCCTATGC
Organism: Grammomys surdaster; assembly: GCF_004785775.1. NCBI lineage: Eukaryota > Metazoa > Chordata > Mammalia > Rodentia > Muridae > Grammomys > Grammomys surdaster. The sequence continues at coordinate 2,304,989 of NW_021605170.1, read as the reverse complement.
CATTAAAGCCTCAGAGAGCCCACTCTAGCTGCAAACTCTTGACCCTCTAGCTTCCACCTCACAAGTGCAGAAATCACCGTATATACCATGGCGTCTTCGTTAGGGTTTTACTGCTGTGAACAGGCACCATGACTAAGGCAACTCTTATAAGGACAACATTTAATTGGGGCTGGTTTACAGGTTCAGAGGTTCAGTCCACTATCTTCAAGGTGGGAGCATGGCAGTGTCTAGGCAGGCATGGTGCAGGAGGGGCTGAGAGTTCTACATCTTCATCTGAAGGCTTCTAGCAGAATACTGGATTCCAGGCAGCTAGGATGAGAGTCTTAAAGCCCACGCCCACAGTGACACACCTACTCCAACAGGGCCACACCTTCTAACAGTGCCACTCCTTGGACAGAGCACATATACAAACCAACACAACCACCATGCCCAGCTCCATTTTTATAATTAGATAGCCAAGATCTCCTAGGTAAGCATTCTCAAGTATGTTTGTACTTAAAACCTTTTTTTTTTAAAGTACTGATACTCAGACCTTCTCTAAAAAATTCCAATCTAAATCACTCTTCTGTTTTGTTTATTGAGATAAGGTCTCTTTGTATAGCCTTGGCTGTTCTAGAACTAGCTCTATAGACCAAGCTGGCCTCCAACTCAGAGATCTGCCTGCCTCTGCCTTGAGTGCTGTGATTAAAGGTGTGCACCACCTGGCCTAACTCACTCTCAACACAGTATGCATATGCATGCACGTGACTGTGTATAAGCTACTGTAACAAGCAGCTATGACTTCTAAAATCTAGGTAGCCTGTAACTGTCATGGGTTGTGATTAATGTGAAATATCTTATCACTTACATATTTCCCCAGACATTAGAGTAAAATACAATTTGTGGTACATCATGGATTCATTACTAAAGTCATCTGTGAGTCTTCATTTATTCAGATAGAAAGAAACCAGGAACCTGAAATGAATTACCAGCAAAGATAATTTAGCAGTAGACTAAAATGGTTAAAAGTCTTGACCAACTGGAGTTTACTGTTGAAATTTAAAGATAGTTTAACATTAAAAAACTAATATAACATATCACATCAACTTAACAGAGTATATGGCAATATTCAACATCCCTTTTCATGATAAACACACTATAAATCAGAAATGAACCAATAAAGAATCCACAGCTAACTCCATATCAACAGTGATGACGATAAGCTTTCTCTCAAAGACCAGGGACAAAGCACACAGCTGTTTGTCACTTGTACTTTAGCTAGAGAGCAAAGGAGGAATGGACCAGGGACAACAGGAAAGACAGGGAGAGCTGAGAGGGAAGGCAGCCAATGGGCAAAGTCACAAGGAAAATTGTGTTTACACATGATACGATCTTAATGCACAGAAAACTAAAACATATCCAAAACCTGTTAGAATAAAGGATTTAGCAAAGCCCTACTACACAAAAATCAATACACAAAGACAAGCAGTTTCTATTATAAAGTAACAAAGAAACTAAAAAGAAAATTAACAAAACAATTCTACTTTCTGTAAGTATCCCAGAGACAGAAAAACTCAAGAATAACCTAACCAAGAGACTGACAGCTTGCAGACTGAAAACGACAGAACAGTACTAAAAGAAATTAAAGACAAATGAAAACAGATGTTGTAATAAAGTTGTATTGCTTAGGGTTCTCTACAGAAACACAATTTATAAAATGAGTATATATAGGAATATATATGTCTGAAGATATATATGAATACATATGAATAAAATTCAATATAGTGGCTTACAGGCTGTGATCCAGCCAGTCTAACAATGGCTGTCTGCCAGTACAAAGTCCAAGTATCCAGTAGTTGTTCAGTTCACAAAACTGGATGTCTCAGCTGGTCTTCAGTGTGTCAAAATCCCAAAGACGTGGGCTTCAGTGCCAGTGAAGGGATGAGCTTGTGGGAGAGAGTGGGAGCAAGCAGGCAGTGAGCAGGAACTTCCTTCTTCCGTGTCCCTTGTACAGGCTGCCAGCAGAAGGTGTGGCCCAGGTATGAGGTGGATCTTCCCAAAAGGGGGTTCTTCCCACTTCAAATAATTTGATCAAGAACAATCCCTCATGGATTTACCCTGGTTTAGTTATGTCCACATGTAGTCAATTTGACAGACAAAAAATAACCATCACAGAAGTCAACACTGTATAAAGAAACCTACAGATTCAATGTCATTCCCCCAATGACATTTATAACAAGAATATAAGAACCCATCCTGAAATTCATATACAAATCTCAAAGGACAGGGTCTGGAGAGAAGGGTCAGTGATTGAGAGCACTGACTGTTCTTCTAGAGGATCTGGGTTCAATTCTTAGCACCCACATGGCAGGCAGCTCACAACTGTAACTCCAAGTTCCAGGGAATCTGACACCTTCACAAAGACACACATGCACACAAAACATAAAATAAAAATAAATTATAAATTGTTTGGACAGCAAACAACTAAAACATTAAAATGAGTAAGATCAAACATACAAAACTAAAAAAGTAGGGCTGAGGACAAACATCAAAGCCCTGCTTCAATCACAAATACTGTATAAACCAAGTATGGTGGTACCCGGTGAGACAGAGATCGACCACAAGGATAACATAAACCTCAAGCTACACAGCAAATTCAAGACCATCCTAAGCCAAAACTACAAAATTCTTAGAGGAAAATAAAAGGAAAGCATCATGACACAGGTTTGGCAATAATTTCCTGGATATGATTCCAAAAGGAAGACAAATGCGAGTGGAGAGATTACATAAACTGTTATCCTTTTCCTCAACAAAAGAAACAGACTTCAGTGAAGTGATCTTAGTGAATCGAGAAAACATTTTCAGGTCTTATACATAACAAGAGGTTTACACCCATAATATAAAGAACTTCCACAACCTGGAAGCACACTTGCTCCAATAATCTGGGTTTTTTAATGAGCAAGGAATTCGAATGGACACTTCTCCAACACTGATATACAAATGCCAGCAAGCACATGAAAAGATGCTCAGAATCATTATTGTCAGTCAATAAGATCCAGCTTGGCAGCTCAACACTACAGAGGCTACAACAGAAAATTCTCTTGAATCCAGGAGACTTGAGACCAGCTTGAAATTACAAGACTCCTTCTCAAATAAAAGCACAATGAGGCACCACTTCACCACCATCAGGACGGCTACTACCAAAATGCAACAAAAATTAACAATAGACACACACACACACACACACACACACACGGAGAACATAAAGAATGAACAAAGACACAGAAAAAGAACCATCTGTACAGTGCTGGAGGCAACGTCAAGTGGTGCAGCTCCCATAGGAAACTGAAAGCAGAGTTTACACTCAGAATATGTGTATTATTCACAAGCTGTAGACTGAGGGCAGCCTACATGTTCACTGGTGAACAAGCTTGATAAAATGTAGTACATACACACAACAGCCTTTAAAAAGAGGTTGGCAAAATATCACAATATGGAAAACCTTAAGCACAAAGTGAAATAAGTCAGTTATAAAAAGGAAAATATTTAATGATTCTACTGAAATATTAAAATCAGTTAAAAAAAAAAAGCCAATTTATGTGAGTGAAAACCAATACCATATCTGTGTTTTCAAAAATAATCTGGGGAAGGTGTATATACATGTAGATAGAATTAGCAATTTTAATTGTGTATAGTTTTGTGGGGTTTTTGTTTGATTTGGTTTGTTTTCTGAGACAAGGTAGCTCTGGCTATTGTCCTAAATCACAATATAGACCAGACTGTCCTTGAACTCAAGATATCCACTTGCCTCTGTCTCCCAAATGCTGAGATTACAGGTGAGTACCACCAAGCCCAGAGTGATGGCTATTCTTGATTGTCAACTTGACTACAGATGGAATGAGCTACAATCCAGAAATGGAGGGCACACCTGGGACCCAGATCTTGAGGCATACCAGCCATGAAAAGCTTAGGCCCAGGGCAAGGTATGCACACATTTAATCCCAGGAGGCAGAGGCAAGCAGATATCTAAGTTCAAAGCCAGCCTGGTACAGAACAAGTTCCAAATCCGGGTGTGGTGGTACACACCTCTACTCTGGGGCATACTTTCTGCTGGAGACCTACATATGGACACTGGAAGAAGGAAGGCTTACTCTCCTTGCACTTACTTGCCAGCACATCTGTTGGAACCTACTTCTTCAGGAATCCAGCTTATACAGACCAGCTGAAACACCTAACCTCATGGGACTGAGCAACTACGTGAT
>NW_021605170.1:2283248-2295748 GCF_004785775.1 Grammomys surdaster | reverse complement strand
GGTAGAGTATGCCTGCAATCTCAAGCACTCAGGCAACTGAGGCAGGAAGACAGCAGCAAGTCTGAGACCATCCTAGGCTACACAGTGAGACCTTATCTCAAAACTATGAAGAAATAAAATGCCAATAAACTTGGCAACATGAATGTCCAATTAAATGAACTCTTTATAAAATAACTTCAGACATTAAAATTTTAGTGCAAGCCTCCCTCTGCCCATACTTTTCCATCCAACCAATAAAAACAGTTCTTTTATCCAGGGCTGTATTCAAACAGGAAAAATATGAAATTGAGGTACATCTAAAGACCTCTGAAGAGGAAATCAAGTCTCAACTGTCTAGACATGCAAATCAAGGAGTTAAGAGATATGCAAATCAAACAATGTAACAAGACCACACACTTTATAAACACAGAAAGAAACACAAGTTAATCAAGGCGATATATTCAACAATAACAACAAAAATACTTCTAGAAGACAGAACAGCAGTAGAAGGGGTCTGTATTCAGCCTTTATTGCCAAAGCTGCAATGAAGAAAAGACACAAATTGATCCCAGTGAGGAAGAACCTCTTCTTGCTTTGGACTTGCCACAAGGCAGTCTAGTTTCAGGCATAAAAACCCCAGGCGACTGACTGTGATAGCCAACCCAACCAGCCAAGTTTCAAATATTAAGAAAAAACACTGTCAAAATACTTTAACTTTTTAAATAAGTCATTCATTAACAAATCATGTATATATATTTATATATGTAACATGTTTATAATGGTAAAATAAAAGCATCCACAATTCTAGACCATGGCACTTTGGTCTTTATTCATTTCCACCTTCGGAGACAATGAGGGAGCTCTCTTCACCTCTAACTTATGTGAGTTAGAGAGTTAAAGTAACTCTCTTTACTTACAATAGTAACACATTTTTTTTAAATTTTCAACTTAAAGAAATAACTAGTAAAACAACCTGAGGTGAATACTCTACTAGAAAATAATACTTCAATTTTTACAAAACAGATGAAAACCTTAGCATGGAAATTATAATCAAAATCAGTGGTATTTAATTTAGCTTAAAGTCTAAAAGTAAGATTATTGATGTCAACTGCATCAAAAGACTGAAGACACATCCTCACTTCAAAGTGTCTCTATGCTGCCTCCTACGGCCGAGCAACAGCTGAACTGCGCCCAGGCCCACTCTAACACAATTCTGAAATCCTGTCTGAGAAAGAATGGTTACTGACCCAAGCTGAACAAACACTCGCTGGGCACATAAGATGAGTGAGACATGGTTGGTGTCTACCTTAACCTGGACCACAGTCAGGCAGAGGACCACTGTGTGGTCTGAATGAGAATGACTGCCACAGGCGCATAGGTTTGCATGCTGGCCCACAGTTGGTGGAACTGTTTGAGAAGGATTGGTTGTGGCCTTGTTGGAGGTGGGTGGGCTTTGAGGTTTTAAAAAGCCCACCCCATTCTGAGCGCATTCTCTCTTTCTCTCTCTCTCTCTCTTTCTCTCTCTTCCTCTCTCCCTCTCCCCCTCCCCACTCTCTCTCTGTCTCAATGTCTCAACATGTAAGCTCTCAGTCACTGCTCCTACAACACGCCTGCCTGCCTCCTGCCATGCTCCCCGCCATGATGGTGACAGACTCACCTTCTGGAATTGTGTGCTCCAAATTAAATCCTTACTTTCATATGTTGCCTTGATCATGGTGTCACTTCACAGCAACAGAAACAACAACTCAGACAACAACCCTACTGCATGAGGCAAGGCCTGGCTCCAGGTTTATGAGACAACACAAGAATGACCACTGCAGAGGAAAAGCTGTCACTACTGGAAAGGATCCCGGCCAGAAGTGCCTCTATCTAACCTAGGCATGTGGGCACAGATAAGTAATTGCCTGCCACAACACAGACAGCTTACATTTTCTTCTGCTATTGATGGGTAAAACGGAACAAGCCTAGGAGGGGGTAGAAGGGATAAGAATTGGAACTGAGAACAAAGGTTTACAGAGCACACAAGATAAATAATGGTATTCTAACAACATGAATGAAACAAAAATATCAAAAAAAATTTTAACGCCAGGCGGTGGTGGCGCATGCCTTTAATCCCAGCACTTGGGAGGCAGAGGCAGGTGGATTTCTGAGTTCGAGAGCTCGAGGCTAGCCTGGTCTACAGATGAGTTCCAGGACAGCCAGGGCTACACAGAGAAACCCTGTCTCAAAACAAACAAACAAACAAACAAACAAATTTTAAAAGGCAGAAGCTATATAATTCTATGTACATAAAGTTCAAAAACAGCTAAAACTGGGCTGGAGAGATGGCTCAGCAATTAAGAGCACTGACTGCTCTTCCAGAGGTCCTGAGTTCAATTCCCAGCAACCACATGGTGGCTCACATCTATAAAAAGATCCAATGCCCTCTTCTGGTGTGTCTAAATATCACTACTTACATAGAAATAATAAATCTTCCAAAAAACCAGCTAAAACTAAACCAGGCTAAAGAAATGTAACATGGCTATTAGATTTAGACTGAAAAGAGTTAAGGAACTTTGAGATAATGAAATTTTCTATATATACATGAGTGGGTCAATGAAAATTACAATATAATCATTCAATTCTGTTCACACATTGCTAAAAGTCAATTATAACATGACCAAAAAAAAAGTCCATATCCAATGTTGCAGAATCCCAAGTAAGGCAGATATGTGCCCCTATAGATGTGTAACCAGAGGAAGGTTCTTATAGGTACTGCATATTTAATAAGCTCCTGAGACACCCACAAGACCTTAAATACAGTGTAAGCCTCTTCTCTACTTCAAGACACTCGGCAGCTTCACCATCTGTGGTTCTTTTTTAGTCTCTATTCTAAGGCCATGTTTACTGACTGATGGAGTTTTATCATTTCAAAAGCTGTACATTTCTAAAAATCATTCTTCATATATCAGACACAAAATATCAGCAAAATTACCTTTTTAAAAGTCAACAATCCTTAGAAGACAAGCAGAGAGTTACATGAGAAAAACCACGACAGAGCCGGGGAGAAGGGCATTAGACTAAGCGCTTGCTGTGCAAATGTGAAGACCCAGGCTCAGATCCCAGCTCCCAGACAGCCGGCATGGTGGCCCGCCTATAATTCCAGTGCTCAGAAGGCAGAGACAGCTGTCCCTTTGGTGAGCTGGCTGTCTAGACAAGCTTCAGAGAGAGTCTTTCTTCCCTAAATAAAATACAGAGTAACCTCTGGCCTCCAAACTCATATACACATATGACTAAACATGCCAGTTCTCACATTAGAGTAAGAGAAAGAAATCATGGCTTAAATGTTTGTTTTGTTAAGGAAATAAAGTAAAATCAACAGAAGGGTACTATATTCTCTCCACTACAGGAAAAAAAAAAAACAGTCAACACATCTTGTACTACCTAGTGGGAGATCACCAGCAGTGGCAAAAGCAACACCAACCACATTTTCTGACATGCTACAATGCTAGGGCCCTGTAAGCGTCAGGAGACCTCAGTACTAAGACTGCTTAGCGCTCTGTGCCTGTTTACTCCTGTTAATCAACTGAACCAAGGTGGCCAAAGAGTTAAAAGCATATTGCAAAAGTATATTGAAATTCTTTAATTCTAGACTTGTAGGTACATTTTAAAGTTATAAACTCTTTTTTTTATTAATCCAACTTTAATATGTAACATTTAATAAAGTATTCTACTTACCTAAATTTTGGCTTAGTAACATCTCGATGCAAGAATAATCTCATCCAAAATTAAATCAAGCCTGAAACAATACATGTGAAAAAACAATTGCTTAAGTTTTTCTTGCTTCATTTCAGGTAGGAAAAAAAAAAACTGTACCTATAATACACTATTTTAAATTTAAAATTAAGACTTTCTTTTTCACAAAATATCTAAAAATGTTCAACAATTAACATGACTAATTTAATGTTCAATGAATTGTTAAGTTCCTTTTCAAGAGGAGCAATAATCAATCCCAGCAAAAAATTTTTTTTGTTTAAAGGACAGGAGAAGTGGCTCAGTAATTCCTGGCACCTGCTGCTCTTGCAGAGGACCAAGGTTCAGGTCCCAGCATCCACAGGGCAGCAACAACTATCTGTAACACCAGGACCTCTGATGCCCACTCACTTGTACACATAAAATATTTTTAAAAGAAACATAACTTGCAGTTCTTAAAAATGTTTATATCAGTTACTCTCACTAATTTTAATGCTATTAATATCTATAGCATATTTACTATATTATTAAATATATTATTTATTAACTATATTGTTAAATATATTAAATAATATATCAATTGTATATTTAATAATACTATTAATAATATTATTAATAATAAAATAGCAATGGTAATACTGGTCCTCAAACTATGGGCAATTAGTTCTGATCCTACATGGATATTAAAGTCTGCAGATGGTCAGATCTCTTATATATAATGGCACAGGTTTGCGTGCAACCTATCTATACTCTTTCATGTATCTTTACACCGTTGCTTCAGTACTTCTAAAAATGAATACCATGTGAATGCTATAGACATGATGTTGCATTTAGAGACTGACAGTAAGAAAGACAAGTCTGTATGTACTTAGTATAAACCCAACCCCCCCCCCCCGCAAATATTTTTAATATGGGATTTGTTAAATCCATGGATGTAGAGCCCAGGTATGAGGAGAGTTGAGTGTTCATGAATAAAACATACTTCTAAGTAACTCAACTCTGTAGACCAGGCTGGCCTCAAACTCAGGAGATCCACCTACTCCTTGCTTCCCAAGGGCTAAGATCAAAGGTGTGTACCATCATGTCCAAATGGCACAGTTTTAATGGCACCAAAGCAATGCAGAATGAATAAGAGATTCAAATTTTCTAATTCCAACATGTATTTGATTTAAAATAATCAAGTAAAACTCAGGATAATAAATTTAGTTCACAGTTTCAAGAAATAAGGGAAAGTTCACTTCTATTTCTGGATACACCAACACTAAGAAATAACCACATTTACTTACAATGACACCTGATAATAAACAGCCCAGAGGTATCTTCTATTGAATCAGTCTATTCGTTAGGGCCAGGAATTAGTTATTCTATCTCTACAGAAAGTTTGTGAACCAGAAATCCCAAATTCATGTTAGTATTTACCAGGAAAGCCTGAAGAGACCAAGAAATATAGTTTGGGCACAGATGATACCAGTACTTTAGAAAAGATAAAGACCACCTGGGGGTTTCTCGTACAGCCTCCTCTGCCACTGTCCTGTCTATTTCTGTAGAGTCTGTAATGAGACCTGCAGGTTTGCCTTTCTGAGAAGTGGTGCATTTCCTGATATGATGCTATTCCGGGGACTACACTGAGAAACCACAGACCTCCATTTCCCTGTGCTGTCTGGATGAGAATATTCTCCTCCCCAGTGCCAGAGCTACTCTTATTTGCCTAGAACTACACACCGTGACCTGTCACAAATAAAACTAAAGGCTAAATATACTGATAGGCTAAAGCATGTCTCCATAAAAGACACTACCCTCATGTCCTGAACTTCTGCATGCTGTCTCCCATAGGAAAACCAGTCTTTGCAGCTAAGACTGATGAGCGGTTTGGAATGCTACACGAAGAAGTTAGCAGACCCTGACAAGGATGGAAGGAGCCCTTGGGCCTGACAACACACACAGTTAAGGTGTTCCCACCTGCCTTGTGCTATCCCACAGTAAGTGGGACCTGAGAATGTTGATTTGAAGATGGGAAGCAGAGACTGCAACACATTTCCAGACCCAGATGCACAAACTCACAGGAATGATTTCTATGCAGTGCCGTGTACTGTGTAATCAGTGCGTTTGGTTATGGAGAGGGAGGTTGATAACGTGAGGAGGCAGGAAGAAAACAGAACACACGGACAAGGAGAATATATGGCCTTGATGATTGGAGAGTATGGCCACAAGCAGGGCCACCACCAGCAGCCTCATGAAGAAGCAAGAGATGGGTAAGACTTCAGCCCTCTTCGCTCTGCATCACTAGGCTATGAACACACAACCCAACACCTTTCTACCCCCCCTCCCCCCTCCCTCCCTCTCTCGGCACAGAACCTACAACCTCACATATACAGCAAATGCTCTGAGCTACAACCCCAGCTGGTTTGAGTTTACTTTGTTGATTCTCCCCACCCCCACCCCAGGCTTTTCCACTTTGTAGCTCAGCCAGGCCTTGAACTTACCATCTTGCCCCAGCCTCCTGAAAAGCTGCAACGCCTGACTCCTAGCCTCCACAACTGGCCATCTATTTGTTCCTTCAAATGTCCTACATGGAAGCCCCAACCCCTGACTACGCGTGGAGGAAGAGCACTTCAGGGGGCAAATAATGAGCCAGGCCCCAAGAATGAATCCAGAATCTAGTACTGGGAGTGTCTGCAGAGAACAAATACCAGCTATGCACACAAGGAAAGGCTCCCTGCAAACGCCTCAGCAGAGAAACCTGTACACTCAGCATCAACTTAGCCTCCATCACGGTGAGGCATTCTATCACAGCAGGCCAAGGAGACTAATACACATAAAAGGACACATGGTTATACAAGACTGTAAATCTGCCGAACCTATACAGTAAAAATTACTAAAATATTAAATTTTGCTAACTACATATACCACAAGAGAAAACAAAACCACAGTACAAATGAAGTAACTCCTGCCGTTCTTTCATTGTTCTGTTCAAAATCAGGAAGGAAGAAAAAACTTTTCAAATGTATGTTTACCCAAAATCACATCAGTACATTTTAGAAACATTTATGTTTTAAAACTTATTTTTATTTAACAAATAATAATTGTTACTATATATTTGTTATATAAAGGTGTGGTAGTACACACCTTTGACCTCAGCATATGGGAGAGTTTTAGGCCAGCCTGGTTTATAGAGCAAATTCTAGGACTGCCAAGGCTACATAGAAAAACTGTTTCCAAAAATCAAAAACCAAATAAACAAAAACACACACACACATTACTGAAGGGGTAAATGTCTGTTTTGACCTGGGTTTACACTGTCAGATAACTTAAGGTTTAGTGGTGAAACACTTCCCTCTACTTTTAGGAACTCTGAAATATACAAGGCATTATCAGTTACCAGTCTGTGTAATACATTATATCTCTTATTCTAACAAAATGTTGTGTTCTTTGACCAATATTCAATGCTTTCTCCCAACATATCTGCATCCAGCCTAAAGCAAACTCTTATTCTACTCCAAGTTCAACTTCCTGCAGCTCCTCACACATGTGAGGTCATGTGCTGCCATCGTCTTTCATTGGCTCCTTTTCCTTGGCATGAGTTCCTCCATGTTCATCCACTTTGTCTCAGCTGAAGGCTGAATAGCAGTCCACCCTTCCTTACTCATCCATGTGGTGATGATGAACGACTGGCTTTCATCCATATATCTAACTATCATAATTACTACTACAGCTGCTTGGGAGTACAGACAGCTCTGTGCATACAACTTTCAATTCCTGTGGAAATACAGGCAGAAGTGGGACTGCTGGACTGCAGTGATAAATCTGTTCTTGCTCCTGCTCTCCATAAAGGCTCTACTAAATTACATCCCACTGAAGTCCACAAAGTCTGCACCCTTACCAAAACCAGCACCAGTTACCTTCAACTTTTCCTGTTGTTTTGAAAGCAGCACTTTCAAGGTCATACCCAACTGGAAATAGAAGAGGAATGTTTCTCCAGGAGCAGCAGGAGGGGATACAGGAAAGGGAAAAGCAACAGTGGCAGCACCGCTACTTTACTTCAGCAGGGTTTGGGAGAGGGCTCGAAACTGTCTCAAATATGTCTTCCTACCACCGCAAACTATATTCTAATCATGAGAAAAACAAATTCCAACAGAGATCTTCTAACATAGCTAACCAATACATCTCAAAGTGTTAAAAGTCATTAAAGACGTCATGAGGAATCTACAGAAAAATGAGCACCAAATGTTAAGTGCTACACTGAACAGAAAACAAATAATAGGGAAGAAAGGTCTTTAGTTAGTAGTGTGTGACAAGATCGGTTCAGTAATGATAACCTAAGTGCCATAACAACATCTCTGTGAAAAGAAAACACATGCTAAACAGACAAATATATTTTAGAAAACAACATATTTCTGAAAAGTAATCACATGTTCAGATACACATAAACTACCAAACAAGTGTCAAGAATTTAATAATATAAAAGCATCTATCTGACTTTAATACAATGAAACAAAAACCAACAGCAGAAAGGAAGCAGAAAATTTATATATCAGTAGAAAGTTAGCATCTTGTTCTCTCAGTAAATCTATGAAAGGTACCTCTGAGACAAGCCCTAGATAAGTATGTAGCCCAGGCTACCTCAAGTCCTAGAATTCACAGGCATTTCCTATACCAGTGACCTAAAACCTCACTCTTAATCACTGCATCACTAGGGAATTTAGAAACCATGACAAGGAACTAGAAAAAGAACTATGCTAAAACAAATTAGAAAGAAGGACATGAAAAAAACTAAGACACAGATAAATGAAAAAGACATGTAAAACTAAAAACCAAGACAACTCTACTAGAAACAGAAACAAAAAAGGACACTGCAAAAAAAGCTGATGTTGGGCGATCACAGGAGAAGGCTGTGAGCAACAGTGGCCAACAGATCGGAACACCCAGAAGTGAGAACATACTTCAAAATGTAACTACTAGGGATAAGAAACAACAGTTAACAGAATTTTTGCCTTTCCAGCAGAGCCAAGTACAGCTCCTGTTATCCAGGAGCTGACTCACAAGCTGTAACTCCAGCTCCAGAGGATACAATGCCCTCTTCTAGTCTCTGTAGCTTCTATATTCAAATGTACATACACAGAGACACAGTATATATGCATACTTAAAAATAAATCATGTGTATACTAAAACTTAAGTCGCAAGAAAAGTAAAATCTCTGGCTAATCCATAACTATAAAAGGATTAGATGCTATTATGGTTTGACTCTGAAATGCCTCCCAAATGCTTGTGCTTTGAAGACTTGGTCCCCCAGCTAGTGGCACTATTTTTAAAGACTGTGGAAGTTCATGATGTGGAGTCTAACTGTCAGATGTAGGTCATCTGGGATGACCCATTGAAAGCGTACAGGATCCTGTCACAAATGGCACTGCCATGACCTGAGCCATCAGACTGACAAATTCTAAGATCACCGGCCATAGAAACCTGGCCTCCCCTAAGTCGGTCTCATTAAGCACTTTAGTCCACCAAGACGAAACAAGATGCCGAAACTAAAAATTTTCAACTAAGGGGCTACAGTGATGACTTAGTGATTCAAAGTGCTTAGACTCTTGCAGAGCACCCAGGTTTGATTCCCAGGACACAAACAGTGTTCTCAACTTCCTAGCTCCAATTCCAGGGGCCTGACACCCTCATCTAGTCTCCATGATGCACACATACACATTCAAGCAAAACAGTAAGATTTTCTGAAACTCCTTTTTAGAAAAAAAAGCTCAGTAACAGCCTCTAGAGAATTCTACCAAACACTTAAAAAGAGTTAACATGAAGTTAACATTATCTTGAAACCAAATCAAGACAAAAGCACAAGAAGAAAACTAATCTAGTATCTTTAAAGAAGGATGCAAATGACTTGAGCTAAGTATTGTCAAAACAAATCCATCAGCACAGTAAACAAGTCTGCACCACCATCAGGTGAGCCATATTCCTCAACCACAAGGACAGCTCAACACAAGAACATCAATGTTGTCAACAGTAATTGGGGGAGGGGGTACAGCTTTCTCAGTTGACGTACAAAACCCACCCAAGCAAACTCAGCACTTCTTTACTATAAAACAATATGGTAACCACTTCAAGCTAATAAGAACTATACAATTAAAGGGTATCCAACCTTTTTATACCATAGCATGATGCTGTCATCTCCAAACATGTTAACATTCACAGCTATCCTGGACACTTGATGTGCACAGACCACAAACTGGAAGGGATTGTATGGGTGAAAAGTCCACAAAAGTAACACACACAAGAGTCAAAGACTGAACATGTTTCCTTTAAAATCAGGAAACAAAACGAAACTTCCTATTCTTACCATTCCCATCTAACCCAGCACCAGAAATTCTTATGTAGCAATTAGGAAAGTAACAAAATGCATCCAATTCAGAAAAAGGGAAAATTTTCTTTGTCTATTGATGATATGATGCTAAATAAAGAATAAATCTTGTTACTACTAATTAAGAAATTGAGCAATATAGCAGAATACAAAGTCAACACATTAAAAACACCCATTACTTATACATACAACAATGATCAATTAAAAAAACTGAAAAAGCAATTTCATCTAAAATAGCACCAAAAATATTTAGGAATTTAATCAAGAAATTGTACTATGAAAATAATAATAAGCCAGGCAGTGGTGGCCCATGACTTTAGTCCCAGCACTTGGAAGGCAGAGGCAGGCAGATTTCTGAGTTCGAGGCCAGCCTGACGGTCTACAGAGTGAGTTCCAGGACAGCCAGGGCTACACAGAGAAACCCTGTCTTGAAAAACAAAACAAAACAAACAAAAAAAATCATAACAATGATATTAAAGACATGAGTAAACACATAAAGTTAAACTAGCAAAATCACCTAAAGCAATCTACAACCAATGCAATCCCTACCAAAATCTTGTGACAGTTTTGTAGCAACAGAAAGAGCTGCCTGACCATAGCCCAAGACCCCAAAGAGCCAAGACAACCTTGAGTAAAAGCAATGCAGCTAGAGACTTGACTCTTCCTGATTTCAAAACATAGTAAAAATCAGTATTATCAACAGACTAGTATAATGACTGAAAGACAAACTCATAGAACCAAACAACCCAAAAAGAATGGTTTTTCATAAGAATACCAAGAATACACAGTAGGGAAAAACATCTCTTCAAAATGATTTTGGTAAAGCCCAATATCCACATATAAAACAAAAACAATTCACATCATATGCAAAAATTAACTCAGCATGGATAAAAACCAAGGCACGTGATACAAAAACATGAAACGCCTAGAAGAAAACTAGGGGGAAAGTTTCAGGTCGTTGTCCATAGCTGCAGATCCTTGATTCTGCTGGAATAGCATAAGAGCCACCCCCAAAAAGAGTAGCTAGCACAACAATCTTCAGAGTGAACCTACAAGGGAAATAAAGGAAGGAAGCAGCAATGCAATGCCTGAAGAAGGTATAGTGGTCTCTGACAAGAAACTCAGCTGAAAGTTCAAAATCACACAACCCAGCAACTTAAGGGCAATAAAAATTAACTTACTTTAATAAGCTGAATCAAAACAGAATTCAGGAGCTGAAGAGACGGCTTATCAATTAAGTCTAGACTGGCTACCCTAGAGACTCCTTTAGATGGAACTGACCTGAACATCCCCTTTTGAGGACCAGCTTTCATGGTACTAGAAGACACCACTCAAGCTTCCAAAGGAAGGAGCTAACTAACAGTCATACATAGCTAAGATGCCTCCGAACCATATCAACAACAGCAGAGTACAATCACACTAAGGGAGCAGTAAAGGCATGCGAACCTTGGCAGTAACCAACTACTCTCTAATAGAATTTAAGACCCATTCAACAAGAGGGAAACATGCTTGGAAACCTGGCTAACAATTCAGTGCCAGTGAACTATGTTACTGGAGGAGAACCTCCAATCACCATGAAACCAGCACAATCACTAACTACTTCTAAACATTTGTCCTTAAACCCACAGATAAGTGTGGTCCTTATCCCGCATCCAGGAAACTTCTGTTTGCATCAGGCAGGCAAAGACCACTACAGAAAACCACAACCAATCAAAATGTAGAGCTGTGGAGTCCAGCCACAGTGGACAGACACATCTACAAAACATCCTCCACCTAAGGCTCAGTGAACATTTCAGAAGATGGGGCAGAAAGATATTAAGGGCTAGAGGATCAGGGAGTTTACTGTGAGACTGTCTCCTAGTAATGTCAGAAGCTGCACCTACATGACTGTCAGAACATAAGCTGAACCATGATGATATTGATGGACATGCCACAGCAGATGGAGAAAAACCCACGGGGCCTCAACTCTACAAAGAGAACTCTAGGCAACAGAGGAAAGCTGGGAGGGAGAGAAAGTCTTCCCTGGAGAAGAGCACACCAACTGGTTGTCCAGTCCCAATGGTCAGCTCCGAAGACATAGATAAAATATTATATAGACTGATGGAATATATTTTGGAATATATAACATGTGTGTGATAACAATTAGTGGAAAAAGAAAGTCATGAATTAGAAGAGCAGGGAAGCATATACGGGAAGGTTTGATGGAGGAAAAGGAAAAATCTAAATATAATCTCAAAAGTAAGATTAAGAGAAAAGACTGTCTACTCTTACAGAGGACCTGCGTTCTGTTCCCATCACCTACCTAAAGGGAGAGTCACACCTACCTGTAACTGCAGTCTCCTCAATCCAACACACTCTTCTGGCCTCCATGGGTACTGTATACACATGGTACAGAGTTGCAGGCCTCCATGGGTACTGTACACACATG
>NW_021605170.1:2238581-2283238 GCF_004785775.1 Grammomys surdaster | reverse complement strand
CAGAGTTGCAGGCCTCCATGGGTACTGTACACACATGGTACAGAGTTATAGGCCAGCCAAGCACCTAGATACTACACACATAAATAGAATAAAATCAAAACTGCTGTATTCTGTTATCACATAAGCACCATCAATGAAACCCACCAAGAGGCAGTCTTTTCTCCAACCACAATAGTTCTTGAGCTGACCCTGTAAGGATTGGTAGCCGAGTGTCTGTTACCGGGAGCAGCAGAGGGTCACAGGCATACAGACTTCTACTCTTTTTCAGAATCCTCCCTCCACCACCAAAACACTCTACTCAGCTGAAGTCTGACAAAATGTCTCACTGCCTCACCCATCGTAGAGCAGATATAGCCAAAAGGGATTCCCTGAATCACAGGAGAGAAGCTAATCAGGAGCCACAGACCCAGTCCCCTTCCTGACATGCTGCTGAATGCAGACTCAAGGCCAGAAACACTGCTGGCTAGCTCTACTCATTCTGATAGCACACTAATTCAATTCCCTCAGCCACCAAGGTACTTCACAGTAATACCTCATTCTAAGCTTCTTCACATTAGCATGGCTTACGTTCAAGGGTGACATGCAAACTGTAAAACTTTCCTGCTCACAACAAGCATATACCAGGCAGTGGTGGCACATGACTTTAATCCCAGCATCCAGGAGGCAGAGGCAGGTGGATCTCTGTGAGTTTGAGGCCAGCCTGGTCTACAGAGTGAGTTCCAAGATAGCCAAGGCTACACAGAGAAACTATGTCTCAACAAACCAAAAAATAAGAACATAAACTGCCAAAGCTGACTCAATATGGACTCTGAACAGACAAACAGGTTCAGGTGATTTCTCTGAGGTCTGCATCTATGTCAGATATCTGAAGAATTAGCATCACTCCTTCAAAGTTCAAAAAACTAGAATATTCCCAAACTCTGCTAGGACAATACAAGTCACACACCAAAAGCAGACAACCATTTTAAAAAAAATTCAAATACCCCTTACAAATGTAAGCCACAAAATCTCACTCTACAAACTCCTCTAATCCAGAAGTCTGAAATCTAGAGCTCCTAAATCCAAGACTTTTGGGGCATCTGATGGTCTACTGGTATTTCACACTTAAATATTTAAAACAAAAAATACCTCTGGTATCTACAACAGTTCTGGTTCCAGGGGCTGGAAAGGGCTCAACCAGGGTTTTGTTTCCCCCCAAACCACGTAGAACTGTTTATCCTCCTGCCCCAGTGTGAACTGGTGGTCCTCGGTTCTCCCTCTACTGCCATTGCAGGATTCTATGCACTCCCGTCTATAGTGGGATCGTTTCTCCTTGTGGTTCACCCCATCACTTCTTATCTAACATGTGCCTTTTGGTAACCTCCTGAGGCATACTGCATCTGAACTAAAAACCCCAACCAGGTTTTGGCTTTATACCTGCTCCGTCCCACGCTTGACAAGTTAATAGAGTGCAAAAGGAGTTAGAGTAAACGTTCTAGCAGTCTTGAAAGCATTATCCCATTACCAACTATTTTCTGGTGCTGATTTGTAATCCTTTTTGTGACAAAGGGAAAACACTTTTATTTCTGGTTGTCTAAAACTTCAACATGGACATGTTTTCAAACACTATGATAAACATTCTGTAAGGCATCTGTGTTTTCCTGGGGAATGAATCCAAAGCTTTGAGCATGCTAGGCAAGTGCTCTATCACTGAGCTACAGCCCAGCCTGACCTCAACCCTCACCCCCATTTTCTTTTTTTTTCTTTTTTTTTTTTTTGAGACATTGTCATATCACCAGCCAGGCTGAACCTGAACTAGTTCCATATCCCACACAGTTCTCAAATCGCAATTCTGCTTCAGGCACATCTGTACCATCGCCAGGCTCTAGTGAACCCTGTTGTTATATAAAACTCAACTCTTGCCCAATAATCACTTAGTTCTTCCATCCATCTCTCCTAGTCTGTAATTGGTCTTCTCATGTTGAACCTCCAAATGTGCTCTAATTTTACCTTCTCCACTGTGTACCCGTTTTACCATTTGTGGAAGACTTTACTTTACCATCCAACCTTCTATTAAGATTCTGAACACCACTCTTCTATTAGGTTTGCAGTGTGCTCAACTTCCCATCCTGTCACTCCATAGTCTACATTTCTATGTCTCCTCCTTAATTTCTAAACAGTTTACCATTTTATCATGTTTCTACTTCCTTCTCTATCATTTTTGGCCTATTCTCAAATATTTGGTGATCCTCAGTTCTAAGAGTAAATACTTTTTAAAGTTGCTCAGAAGCTGTGTGGGGGTAGATGCCACTACAGTATGGCCAATCTGAACCATTTACCTGGGTCTTCTGTTATCAACTGAGATTTGGTTCTCCTTTATCACATCAGTGTGCTGTAAAAGGATAAATTTTCCAGTCTTGTATCTGGGATAGGATTCTGACAGCCACAACTGAGAAGAAAAAATAGCTGGTGTTGATTCCTAGTGAAGCATGTAGCTATCTGGTCTACCCTCTCTGAGTTCAAGTATGATACCCTTACCCTGAGCTGTGCCTAGTAATTCTCATCTACACAGATGTTCCAGTTCAGAGAAGAAAAGAAATGTGAAGGTAAAAGATTCATGAGTGTTGTCTGTTTTACAGTCTTACCAGTCCCTGTACCCAACAACTCATGACCAACTGTAGGCTCCTCCCACTGTACTTTAGTGATCATTCTCTTATCTCATATTATAACGCTAGTAGGATGCTGATACTAAATGGGTCTTTAATCTACCATGTTCAAATAAAGGATAATATTGTTTTCATGTTCAAGCAAGGCATAGTAGTTTCTCTGGTTACTATTACTTTACATTGAGTTCTACTACACTAAAGTAACAGTCTATAGAATTTCTCTTGTATAAAATTAAAACCCTCTTTGAGGCTAATACACAACCTTCTTTAAAAGATGTCTATGCAAAAAGTGCTCACAACCCACAAGTCATCTCTCTCTAGACCCCAATAAACTTTCTAAAACATCTTTTAATAAACCAGCAAGAATCATAGGAATTTGAGAAACTAAGTACTCTCCTGGGGACATTAAGAATATTTTATTAAGTAAAATATTTATATTCAAATTGGTCCAGTCTTTAGTTATGGTTTGCTTGATTTATAAAATTCTAAAGGTGAATTAAAATTCAACCCTGGAGTTATTAACTTGAGAAATATTATTGTTCTTGTCTCAAAGCTATTTTTTAATCATAAATTTAGGCCTAATACTGTGTTTAATACACTGAATAATGAAACAATTACATTCTTTTTTCATTCTATTGGTTTAGCACAGAAGTATCATCTGTTTGCTTTAGTGTTTTAGCATTGTTTTTACTATTTTTCGTTTTCATCATTAGTTATCACTTGTTATAAATACAGTAAGGCCAGGCA
Source organism: Grammomys surdaster (assembly GCF_004785775.1). Classification (NCBI taxonomy): domain Eukaryota; kingdom Metazoa; phylum Chordata; class Mammalia; order Rodentia; family Muridae; genus Grammomys; species Grammomys surdaster. Next base: position 2,279,846 of record NW_021605170.1, on the reverse strand, counting down.
GAGTAGCACCAGCCTTTAATTTCAACTCAGGAGGCTAGTGGATCTCTGAGTTTGCAGCCAAGTCCAGCCTAGTTTACAGAGAGTCTGTCTTAACAAACAAAGAAGAGAAGAGGAGGGGAGGAGAGGGGAGGAGAGGGAAAAGGAAAGAAAGAAAAGGGACATGAAAGAAAAAACAAAACCCAGCAAATTTTTAAAGGGTAAGGAACAGAAACCAATTCTGGTTAAGTCTCAGGTAATTACATTTGAAAAGAAAACTGGTGAACCAGGCTTAGAAAAACAAGATAACCAAGAGGCAGCCAGAAAAGCAATACCCCCAGCAAGGGTGTCTACCTAGATACCAAGAACAGCACTGGCAGCCTAAGGACTTCTGAAATTGACCCTGTCTTCCACCTCTCCTATGCTAAGTGCTTCTGCAGACAGGGAGTGTCTGATGGTCACTTAAGGTCCTGGTGCCCCTCACATGGTGTCACGTGCTCCCATGGGTACCCATTTTTCATTACTACTTACCTTACAGGCACCCACGGCCACAGCAAGCATGCCAGTGGTCCACTATTCCCACAGCTCAGGAGCCATAGCAGCATGAGTGGGACCTGAGGAAAGCTTTGCCTCTGTGCCCACACACACTACCAAAAAGTGGTTTTCTGCTGCCTCTCCTTGCCCATCCTACCTATATGAACTCCTAGGTTGAAAAATATGCATGAAACCTCCGTTCCCACTTGACAGCAAGGAAAATATCTTTCCTTTAGCAGATCTGGGGGACAACAGGTAACTCAGACAGAGTCAAATTTAACTATTTTCCCATGTTTCTAAAAGCTATTATCATGTTTCTGTAAGGTAATACTATTACGGCTAAAATATAAATTTATTTCAAAACTAACACATCACTAACTTAAAACTGTCAGACTCCATTTACTCCAAAATTTTTGAACTCTTTAAATTCTTTTAAAAAGCTGAATATTTAAATGTTACTGTTGCTGTAACTTTCATGTTTTCCCTAATTCTATTCTAAGAATGATATTCTACACATATACTTCTGAACATTATAAAGCATAATATACATTCAACTCAGGAGCTTTTAGAAATTCAAGTAAAGATAAATTATCTGAACTATGAAAGCATGTACCAGTCATGGAACTAAATGTGTTATCTCCTGCTAGTGCTGAGCCCAGACATCGATCAGAGGCAGAGCACCTGACCAAGTGTGAGGTCTGACGTCTTCCCACCTCGAGTGCAGGGCAAAGTCTTCAAAATAGGAGCCTATTTAGTAACAGAAACTGAAAAGTCCAGATCATTAACTTTACTGCTTGGTTTTCTATCAGCTGTCATATCAATTATCTCTTACACTATGACTACCATGTGCTATTTTAATTAAAATTCAACAACACATTCCATTGAACTGAAATATTTCATTCAAAATTTAATCATTACAGCACAACTTTCTTGGGTTTTAATGTGGGTTTTGTTTTTGGGGAAAGGTCTGTGTAGCCATGACTGTCCTGGGGCTCACTATGTATACCAGGCTAGTCTCAAGTGTTTTTACAACAAACTTAACAAAAACTCAAGTCACTGAATCTTTTATGGAAAAAGACATACGTATCTTAAAATTTGTAACTCAGGGCTAGAAAGATAGCTCAGTAGTTGAAAACACTCACTGCTCTTCCAAAGGTCCCAAGTTCAATTCCCAGCACCCGCATGGCAGCTCACAACTGCCTGATGCTGTCTTCTGGTGTGCAGATGTACATGCAGAAAAGTACCCATATCTATATAAATACATAAATAAATTTTAAAAATTTATAACTCAAATGTAAAGTTTATCACCAACTAAAAGGTTGAACAGCAGAAAACAGTTAACATTGTTCCAGTTTGTGACTAGTACCCAGGCATGTATATGTTCCTGGAAGTGCATGTGTCCATGTGTATAGTCACAGGGGAGCCTGTCTATGGAGGCTGGAGATAGCCTGAAGCTTGTCAACTCAGCTAGCCTTACTCGGGACTGTGACCCACCTGTCTCCTCAACCACCCTCCACACACACACACACACACACACACACACACACACACACACCCCTCTCTCCCTCCCTCACACACACACCTCTCTCTCTCTCACCCCCAACCCACACACACCTCTCCCTCTCTGCCCCCCACCCACAGGAACTTGAGATTATAAATGCACAAGTCTATGCTCAGCTTTTATCAAATTCAAGCCCTCACACTTGCATTACTCACCAAGCCATTTCTCCAGCACCAAGTGGCTTAATTCTTATTTATTTTAATCCGTACTACATGATTAGGAGCCTCAGTATTTCATATTATCAACTTTTTAAATCTATCTTCTGCTGGATGTGGTGACACACAGCTTTAATCCCAGCCTTTGGGAACCAGGGGCAAGGACATATCTGTGCCTGTGAAGTTGGCTTCATCTACAGAGTGAGTTTGAGACAGCACTTTGAAAACTGGTCTCAGAAACCTACCCACCACCCATCCTCCCTTAGTGTCTCCTCTGCTCTGCCTGGCCCTTCAAACTTCACTCACTTCCCCAAGCATATTCTAGCTTTTTTTTTCTTTTTCATGGAATTCTGGTCAATCAATGATTAGTGAAACCTTTTGCTTCAAATCTCCAAGGAAAACTTCAGATCCCTCCAGTTCATGCTACAATGTATCAAGTTTGTGTTACCTTTGTTTTAAAGTTAACTCTAGTCAAGACATCCTGTAATTCTCACCTGACTTTCCCTGAAGTGCCATTTCTCCCTAAGTCCCTGTACTAGAGTCCTAACACTTCTTCAAAATGTAGGTATTATTTTACAAAGCAGCTTGACTAAACAATCCACGCACATTTACGCACTAGCAGCTCTGCAGAGCACCCCCAGCAGACACTGAGTCTACTGAGACTACAACCATCCTAGATGAAGCCAGCACAGGACAGCTACAGCATGGTTGTGTTTTCTGGTTTTGTTAATTATGTCAGGCCTTTAACAGTTCATTGAAGAAACTGTTGGATTTTGGATTTCCGTAGAGAAAATTATTTTTTAGTCTGGTTTTCCACCCTGCTTCTATTTTTTGAAAGTATAATAAGCATAAATTGCCAATTCCGTTTGATGTAAACAAAACTTTTTAAACATAATACATATATATATAATTGATTCTATCACTCCAGGTTCAAACACATCTGTGGTAGGCAGATTTCCCCTGTAAAACGTATCACTTTTACTGATATTATAATTTTCAACTCTGTAATGTTTACAGATGTGTTTGTTCTGCGTTGAACCTGCCTGGCTCCTATTTTGATTACTGTTGCATCTCCCGCCTACTTGTCAAGGTAGGCTGCTCAGGCTCAGGTACAATTCCAAGTGTGACATACTGAGCTTCAATGGAAAATGCAACAAAACACATACTGCAGTAAAAACTATTTTTGCAATAAAAAGTTTCAAACAGTTTAACAATAATAAGGATATGAAAAGTGGGGCATGACATAATACAAACAATATTTCTAAAAACAAAATCAAATTTCTCAAAACCAAACTCACAAATGTTTATCAAACAACACAATAACATAAAACATGTTCTTCAGGTTTTCTGTACACAAAAGCTTCAATGATGTTCTAATTCTTTTGTGAATTCCTAAATCTAGTACAAAAAGACCCCCACTTTTATAATATTTTGAAGTCAAAGCATGTACTTTTTTTAATGTCTGGTCTACCCAATTATACATTAACCTTACCCTAAGATAATACAGCAGATAGAGTTAGTCATCTCTTCAAGACAACTATGCAAATTCTCAAGAACAGCAATATATTAAATATATTTATTACAGAAAAAGAAAAAAACAAAATTCTTCACATGGAATACAAATTTTTATTCATTAGCTCAAATACATTCATAACCTAAATATTAATAAAACCTCTTATTGTAATTTCTACAGAATATACAAGACATATCCATTCTTCAAAACGAAGTATAATAAAATATAAAGCTGCATGTTTTCTTTACTATATACCTTTACAACTCTAAGTCGTCTAGATTTCAGGGAAAGGGGAATTCTCTCCAGAGTGCCAGTTTAATAGTATACCATACTCAGCTTCCACTGCTTAGCATTAGTGAGTAACAGTCATGTAACTACTGCTTCCAACTGAAAAGAAAATTCAAGCACTGTAAGCAAAAATCATGATAAGCATTTCATGATAAACATGGAGAATTTCATTTCTCCATTTCTTTCTTCTTTCTGTGGAGATGAGGGGTGGGGAAGAGGATTGAGACAGGCTCATGTAGCCCAAGATGGCCTCCTTAACCTTGTAGCCAGAAGATGACCTTCAATTTCCAATCCCTTGGTTCCACTTCCCATACGCTAGGATAACAGGCCACCATCACCCTGACCAGCAATCCCATCACAACATTCAGTTGGACAAGCCTCCTTTACAGGCTTTAACTATTTTGCAGCAGCCTATAGGTTCCAGTTATTCATAGGTTAACAACAAATGCCAGAATCCCTTTACTTAAGAGGTGGATACTTATTGTAAAAACAAGTACAATTTATTACTACCTTCACAATTACAGTAAAAAATCATCAAATACCTTACTAAGCTCCCTGAAAAACCTCGCAGTTAATCGAGAAGCAACTATTAAAAAGGCTCCAAAAGGCATTCATTAAGGAGACAAAATTCACATAATTCTTGTCTATATGCATAAATAATACTAGAATAAAAAGACAGCTGTTATCTGTGGGGGTCATTCAAATCTTTAAATTCTTCCAGGTCATAATACTAACCACTAACGGGTTACTGCCAATAAAAACTGAGATGCTCCTCTCCAATCCTGGCATAAACCACAATGGGGGTAAAAAGCCATCATACCAAGTGTCATCTGACTTATGTCTAAATTCATACAATGGCAAGCAAGGACATAAGACTCATTAACTCTTTCCACTTTTTGAAAGAAAACCAGGTATGTCCTCAATAAGTTCAGAAACAAAAGCAACCTAGGGCGATAAAAGGTCAGAACTCTGACTACATCTGACAGGGAATTACTAAAAGCAACACAAAACATCTTTTTCAGTGCAGAAATGTTATGTTTTGAAATACAGAGTATAGGCTAGCCTTGAACCCAGAGATCTGCTTGCCTCTATAAAAGTGCTACAATTAGAAAAAAAAGTTTAAAGACTGTATTTGTGTACATACACACGTACACACACACAGCAAGTACAGTACCCACAGAGTCCAGAAGAGTGCATATAATCCTCTGGAACCTGAGTTAGGCAGTTATGAATCTCCTGGTATGGGTGCTGGGAACTGAATCCAGAACCTCTGAAAGACTGGCAAGTGCTCAAGCCATTGAGTCACCTTCCCAGCCCCTGCAAAAAATATTCATTCTCATGATCTAGATTTCAGGAAAAAAGCTACCTGTGTATATTCTTTGGTACTCAACAGATTTGTGTTAAGCTTTGCCTAAATAAAGCATTTAAAAACAAATCATTGTAAGTCACTAATATCCATTTCTCATTTTCCAATCTTCTTGATCAATCACATTACCCCCTACATGGGAAATCTTGGAAGAGCCACAATCCTTTGGTATTTTTTCAGCACTTTCCTTACTCTACATTGGTATTAATTCTTCTAAGTTATCAGCTCAATATTCATAAAGTACTAAGAGACTATGCACATGCACACTCTACTATACAATTATTAGCCTGTATCTCTACACCTTACACATCCTAGGCCATAATTCCAATCTATCAGTTGAGTTCATGTACATCTGTTTTAATTTTCTTCCTTTTTTAAGTAATATTCTTCTTATGCATTCCTTTTTCTCAACCATCATTTAATTAAGTTTCAACTTTATACTTTCTCCAGACTCTAGAAAGGACTTTCTATACCCACACTGTCTAATTCAGTAACAGTATGTGTCTAAATAGAAATGTGCTTTATGTAAGTAGCATGTGATTTTAATGATTTGATATAGATAATGAATGTAAATATTTCAGTTATATTTATATATTTGAATAGCATTTTTGGATATACTGGGTTGAAATATATTTACATTTTGACCTACTTCTTTCAGTGTGGCTACAATTTAAATTGAGTCTTATAACTCCCCTTTTCTGTGCAGTACTGACCTGTACTATTAATATAACTACAGACTGTTGGTGTCTTATACACTTGCATATACACATTTTAAGAGTCACATAGAGACCAGAAGCTGGAGTGTCCCCTCAACTGCTCTACCCCTTGCTCTTCGAAGACAAGGTCTCTCACTAACCGGGAGCTTACAGACCCGGATAGCCTGACTGCTCACAAATCCTGGGAATTAACTTATCAATACCACTCTAGCCCTGGAATTGTGGGTATACACTGTCATGCCTTTTCTTTTTCAAATTGACAGAAATTACCTGTGTATGTGTTTATATACATACATATATATAAAATACATACATTGTAGAATAGCTAAACTGAGCATAAAGGTATATAATACCTCATATAACAGTAAGAGCATCTAAAATGTACAACTTCCAGGAATATAATATTAGCCACAATTATTATACCTCACAGATTATCTTTGAATATATAAATTTTTCCTCCAAATGAGAGGCTAAAAGTAAATAAAGCTATTGTTTGTAAAACAAATTCCTTAGAAATAGAAAAATAATAATCTAATGTCCATTTGATTTTTAAAATTACAGCTATTTGTTATTTTGTCTTGTTTTTGAGATAAGAGTTAACTGTGTAACCCAGGATACCCTGAACTATGTAACCACTTAACCTTGCTGTCCTCTGACCTTGACTTACTAAGCTCTGGAATTAGAGGCATATGTCTATACTTGCCTATTTTTAATATTAACTTAATGAATTTTAACAAAAGTTGTGGCATTTTAGAGTGTAGAGATATAAGAAACTAATTTCAGATGGCTACATTCAGTATGCCATGTACACTTTACCTATATCTAATTTTGAACTAAATGTCCTCCACAGAACATGACAGCATGATTAAACTTGTAGCAATCCCAGTATACTGAGATTCTGTTACAATTAATTTTGTTCATCTTAGTCACTCAGCAAATAAAAGAAAAAGCAGCTTCAATTTTGGCCAATATCATTACACCAATGTCCAGCTACTGAGACAAAGAGCCTTTGTACAATGGACATAATTAACAACGTGGGCAACAAGATACTACTTAAAATAAGAATAGGCAGAAAATGCTTCTTATACTGCTGAGTTTTAGAACACCAGGAGATAAGGGTAAAGGGTACAAAAGGGTAAAGGGATGAACAGACATACAAGCTGAGAAGATAAAAATGTTTCATCTCTAGGAACAAAGTCAAACCCAGTGATAGGTTAATTATAATGCTTTAACTCTGAGTTATTTCCTTATGCATAAAATGGAAATATGTACCTTGTTAGCATCATAAAAACACATAATGACAAATTAACTTTATGTGAATGTCATTATTATATGCCCGAGGTAGGATCAGAGGCAACTTTTCAGGCCAGGAGTGATGACGGAAGACTTGTTCCCAGCATGTGATAGGCAGTAGGAAGGTCAAGATCACCCCCAGCTACATGATGAAATGAGGTCCAGCATGGACGACATGAGACCCTGTCTGGAAAAAGATTATTCGAGACTTTCCCTTATTCTTTGTTGAATTACTGAAAACAACTTTTAAACATAAATAAAACATACTCATGTTTACGCATCTCCTTGTGTAAAATAAAACTTTTACTAGCTTGAACAATTTTGTTTAGCTTAAGAATGTGTGTCTGTGATGGGGAAAAAATATTAAAGAGGGGAAAAGATAGCATTGTATCAAATATGTGCAGGGGGGAACACGGGAAAAAAAGGAAAATGGGCAAAGAAAATGCTCTATTCAGAGAAATTAAAAATTCCATTTAAGCCGGGCAGTGGTGGTGCATGCCTTTAATCCCAGCACTTGGGAGGCAGAGGCAGGTGGATTTCTGAGTTCGAGAGTTCGAGGCTAGCCTGGTCTACAGAGTGAGTTCCAGGACAGCCAGGGCTACACAGAGAAACCCTGTCTCAAAAAAAAAAAAAAAAAATCAAATCCATTTAGGACTCTCCAATGGAAAGATCCCATTTCCTGCCTCAGCTGTTGTTCTGAGTTTGTTTATAGGTGGTGGCACTATATACATGTTCATAGAGGTCTTGAATAGCTCTCCATCTTCATTCTTTGAGACAGGGTCTCTCCTGAACCAAAAACTCAAGATCCATAGTTTCTGGGAATAGATCTTTACCAGCCTATTACAGGGGCTGACTCACAGGCACACGCCTCAGCTAGCTTTCACACGGGTACTGAGAATCTAATTAGAACTCCTCATGCTTGCACAGCAGGGACCCTAGCCCCCTCTTAGGGTGTGTGTGCGTGTTTATGTGTTACATTCAACACACATAACCAACTTAGCCTCTTCTCTCCTCTAAGGGTCCCAGACACATGATCCAAAGGTTAAAGGACATCGATGAGGTTCAGAATGTTGTAAACAGGGGCGTCAACACGAAAAAGCGCTCACTCCCAAGTCTCTCTGCTCGTCCACTCAGTAAGTGCAATATCATGAATTTTAACCTGGTTACAGATTTTACTCTATGATCAGAGAAGGTACACTTTTATGCCTGCTCTAAGAGTCTATTATTAACATTCTCATTTTTGTAAATATAGCCCAAAAATGGGACCTTTACAATGACAGGTACTACTGTTGATTAGGAAAGCTAACTTTGCGTGACTTCTAGAGATGGGGATGCTGTCAAATCTACTCAGTGCTCACAGTGCACATGTGAACATAGCCAGTTTCATCTGAAGGCTCACAGTTCTAAAGTTTTCTCTCTTCTCACCTCAACTGATTTTGTATACATGCTTACATACATTCTGTATCTGTCAGTATTAGCAAATGCAATCAGTTCCAACCCCAGCAAGGTTTTCCTCTAAACCTTCATAAACCATTTGCAAACAAATTGGGAACCACCTTCCCTCTCCAATTAATGGTGGTCTGATATTAAAAAATAAAAAAGCATGTGTATGTGTGTTGGCAAATAAATGCCATGGGGGAAGATTAAAAGACTGAAATAACTGAGCAAGCAGTGGTATTGTACATCTGGAGTCCCAGCACCTTTAACTTCAGGCAAAGGCAAGAGGATATCTCTGTGAGTTCTAGGCCAGCCTAGTCTACATACTGAGTTGCAGGACAGCCAGAACTACGTGGAGAGACAAACAAAACAAAAAATTTTAAATTCAATAATTGATAGAATATAGGTAAGTACATTTGGTAAATGGTACTTTAATCCAAAGACTCACCCAACTTAGGTTTTTCTAAGGCTGTACATTAAGTGAATGGTGTACATGCTGAGAAAGGCATACTACATAAAATCTGTCTGGACCATTCTAATCAACTTCAATTCTACCACAATCTACATTAATAGAACTAAATTTCATGGAATAAATCACTTATCTACACTTTTACTTATGAAACTACAGACCCAAGAATCCTCAACAATTCTCTACAGATAGAAAAGTCTGTCAAAGATTAGCAGAGGCAATTTCTCAAGACAAGCTAGCCTAATCTAGCCTCCCTCCCCAACCTCAAGAAAGTCACTATTTTTCCTCTTGAAATCTCAGCATTTCTTCTAAGAGAGCAACAGTTTTATCACAGGACTTCTTGTTAATATCACTCAACTGAGAGGGGACTTGTGGGGGGGGGAAGGGGGGAATAAAAAGGATGGGACTGGAAAGGCCACAGGTCTTTATAACCCAGGTAGGCCTCAGAGTCACAATCCTGCCTTAGCTACAACAGTGAGAGGAGTGGTGTAGTGTGGGTTTCCAAGCCTGGCAAGTTTCTAATCTCAAGAGATCTTCAATTTAAAAACACAGATGCATACAAACCCCATCATCATCTAAGAGTTTCAGGTTAAATTCAAACACGCAACCCCACAGGTCACCTTTGGAGAGCTGAGAAAAACCAAGGAGCAGAGAAACCGAGGCCTTAAAACACAAGAAAAGACCTTTTCACAGACTCCATTCCCTGATGAAAGATTCAACTGAATGTGGTGTTCCACCCTCTCGATCTCATGAGGTACTTGTTTGTGTAAAAGAGAAATACTTTAGCCAACCAGCAGGGTGAGCTATCGCTAGAATCAGTCATTTTCAAAACCTCCAAATTTCAATGGCATAAATGGTAGTATTAACCTAGTCACAAACAGCACCTTTAGGACTACACCTCATAAATTGTCCAATGTTTACACATACAAAATACACCTATACACCAGATAAATGCAGAAAAACAAAGACCTCGTGAATATCCAAATTCACTCCCATGTTTGATTTACAAAGCCACTAATTTTAAATCTTTCTTCTTAATTTTCTAACAGGACTGCTAAGCACTCAGAATGCTCTATAAACTCAACTGGACAACTCAACAAGCCAACATTTACTGCATGCCAAGTCTCTTGTGTGACTGGCACACTTAGCAAGTAATCCTGTTCCTCCCAGAGTCACACTGAGAGAAGAGTCTAAACTGCTAATCCTATACTATAAAGGTGTCTTTGGCATGACAGACCTTCCACCATTTTGTCTCTCTCAAGCTTTTCTTCTGCTACCCAAACTCTCCTAGAACTTGAACAAACTGAAAAACCTGGAAGGCAATTAAGGCATACAGGTGACACTCACTTTATAATTACACATAATCTCAAAGTAACCCTAATTAGCACAGACTAAGTGTAATTAAATATATTCAGTGTTGAAAATTGTGACCTAGCCTTTCAACCTTAGGGGAAAAAAAAGGCAGTAAACTAAAAAGCACTTTAAATGACCCAAAAGCCTCACACTAAGCAGCACTGTGAACTCCATCACACATGACCTCACCTCTTGTTGCATTTCCTAAGACTGTACTAGCAGTAGCTGGTCTTAAAAAGTCACTTAAACAGTAGTCTGAGAGGCACGTTTGTTTGTCCAACAAAATGACATTACAACGTGAGAGGTACCAGCATGGCCTTCTACACCTTTCATCTTCCTTGGCCTTTCCTAGCAGGAACATCAGTTATCTCCAACTATCCTAGAGTTATCAAGCACATTCTTTGTCTTTAATTTTTGCATTTCTGGGACATGCCAGTGTTGGAAAGTTCTCACAATCTATATACATAAGCAACACTGCTACAAAATTACATAACACTAAATGTACTGTCTCAGAAGGTCTCACTAGCTTTAACAGGTATGCTCAGCAATGCCCCTTGTTTTTAAAAGCACTACTAAGTGCTAACAAAACTAGGACTAGGGTAGGAGTTTGATAGAGAGTACGGCTTCCATCACACCACTAACTACTCAACACACGGCTAAGGCGATGAGTAAGAACAGTAACTCTTCCAGCCATCCTCCTTTGTAAAACTGGATGAGCCAGAGAACACATTTGACTGTTAGTATCTCTCCTGCCTAATACAAAACTGTTTGAAAAAAAAAGCTAACAAAGGGAAAATACATACCCGAAAAGAAACAAGGAAAACTCAAGTTTTAAGTAATGTTAAAAAGTTCAAAGCTCTAAAGGTATTTTAATAGTCCATGTAATTAATTAATGACACATACAAGGCACCAGCTCTTTTGGAATTCACCCTTCAGTATTAGTTACTTGCAATACAATGCATGATGCAAACACAATATAAAGTATTTAAAACTTTTACAGCCACATTTTCAACAGCAACATACAAACCACTGCATTAGTACCAGGTCAGACACTCAGCTTTCACCAACCTAAAGGTCTACACTGAGTTATAACTTCATCATAGAATCTCCATTTCTTTCTTGCTAAACCTACCCGAAACAAGGTAGGGCTGAATTGCTGACAACTAGTTCCTAGTTACTTACACATGGCCCTTAAGTAGGTTTTCTTGATCTGGGGAACTTTAGTTGTTTAGGTTCTGAAATACTCTCCTTCCTAAGGCCAAAATTAACTAAACTAAAATGTGATTAGGGCAAATCCAACACATCTCCCAGATACAGTAAACTTGCCATCAATCAGGACTGGCCACAACAGATGATGTGTTTGGGTACTTCTGTGGAAATTGTGCACAAAACAAGAGGACCATCATTTCAGGGCCACAAGCCGTGGGTATCGCTTCTCGTTGAGTTTATCACATAAAATGTGAAATCTAATATGCAAGTTTTATAACAACTACATTTAAGTCAGTATTAAACAGTTGAAGAAAACTTTTCCACTAATGTCGCTAAACCATGGGTGGATCCCAACACGAGAGTCGTCTGTGGAAGTCTCGCAACAAGAAACCACCTAAGTTTCCAATCACGGGGTAGGGTCTGGGACAACTCATCTTCATGTTCTTGGGAGGACTGGATGGAGCACACCTGCTTTCCTCTGGCAGAGATTAAGCTCCCAGGGACACAAAGGCCAGATAATCAGACCTGGAGAGGCAAAAAGCTTTAGCTGGATACCCACCAAGCCCCTTAGCCACCCAAACACTTCGAGTGATTTTTTTTTTTTTTTCCTTTGGGCTTTTTTTTTTTTTTTTTTTTACCTCTTGGAGTTACTTCCCAGGCACTTAATGACACAAGATGTTGCAGACCAGTGGGAAGAAGGGGAAGACTATGTGCTCTAGTCCCAAAGTCAGGGGAGGGGTGTAGACAGTTAGCGCCAGGGCCGGAGCTCCAGGCCGGGACGGAGCAGCGGCGCACGGGGCGCCGGCTGACTACTCTCGGACCGCCCCGTTACTCCGGGCGTTACAATGGCGACCGCAGGGCTCCCTGGACCTCCGGATCTCGGCCCCTTCCCCCTACTGGCTGCTCCGCTACATGTGACTAAACAAAACCCCCCAAGTCCGAAGCCCGGCTCAGCCCCTTTGTGTCCGCCACCGGATCCTCCGCCGCCGCAGCGGAAAGGCCCCCCGCCCGCCGCCGAGTCCCGCCCCACGGCGGCCACTGCCGCTCACCTAAGGTTCCGCGGCCCCCCGCGGCCGCCGCCTCCCGAACCCCGCGGCCCGGGCTCCTTGTGCAGCAGCAACTCCGCCTCCTCGGCAGCAGCCGCCATCTTAGCCTGTGCGGCAAAACGCGTCGTTTCGGAGGGTTGGGAGCCAGCCTAGGGCGTAGCTCCCCAGGCCCAAGCGCCGCGGGCCGGATCCCCCCCACAACTTCTTCCGCCACCCTCAGTCCTGCCACCGCCTCAGCCCGGACGTCCGAAACGCGGCCGGGGCCTGGGCTAATCCGACCAAATAAGACCCCCGAAACTCACAGTTTGGTGCCGTGTGCGTCAAACCGGGGCGACGTTGGGAGCGCGCGGCGTCCCCGCGTCACACGCCGCACTGTACGCTACTCGGCTCCAACGGCCCCCTCCGCTCCCCGCTTCTCGCCTCCGGCCTCGGTTCCCACGGCGCAGGCGCGCGGCTTTCCCGCCTCTGCCTGGCCGCGGGCCGCCGGGGGAGGCTAGCGAGGCGCGCCCGTGCGCTCGGGCCGCCGCAGCTCCCGTGCCAATCAGACCCGCGGGGGGCGGCAGAAACACGGCACTGCAGCCCTCCCGTGCCAAAACCTAACAAGGTCACCTCCCCCAGCGGTGACCTAACCACTCCTGAGGAGGTTCCCGCCCCAAAGTAGGCACGCTCCAAATATGGTGGTGACCAAACTCCGCAAGACCCAAGTACCAGGAATGCCTAGGCCCCTTAAGGTGGAATAGGCCCTTCTCTGGTGTCTGCAATCTCTGGTTTGCCAAAATTCCGTTCCTTTTTCCTGCTGTTGAAAGAACCAGCCACATATGCCAGGCCTACCTTGGAGCACTGGTACAGACAGGTTTCATGATGTTAAACAGGCCAGGTGGCCAAAGCATAAGGTGTAGAAACTCAGTTACCCAAGCAAGACACCCAGAACGAAGAAGCCCCGGATTTGGGTTCCTTGGACTCTACGAGGGCAGATTCATCACTGAGGAACATGCCTTGATTGTCCAAATTGAAGTCATGTAAAGAGACTCTGAAATGCTGGTTAACTCTTCAGGTAATCAATAGATTCCCCAGAGGGTCTCTAAATCTCCCTTTTAACAAGCATTCAGCCATAGGCTTCTGAGGGAAGTAGCACACTAATTAGAGGTATTCGCTTTGCTTTTGAACCAAGCCAACAAGTTCCTAACCTGTTGAAAGTGAACTAAACGTTCTAGAATACTCTCATGAGCCTGCCTTACTAAATTCTTTGATTTCGCTGAAATGTTTTCTCATGAAAAACTTTAAAAAGTTTTTATTAGTTAAGCAGTAATCACGAACCGTGCACCTCCAAGCCTTTAAGATATTATTAACATTCAGAGGAATACACTATAATTGCGTTTATTTGACAAGAACGAGAATATCTTTCCTGAAAAATGGTGCCTACAGCAGCAGCAAACGTATCCCAAAGAACGGATATTTTACTATCCACTCTAATTTTTTCACGTGCTAATAACTGCTGACACTAGAGTGTTTGCTGGGTGTGCATCCGGCATTCTGTAACCTGTTCAAGTTCATTACAACCTAAAGTGGCAAGGAGATATTAGACTATTTTTCTCACAACTACAAGACTGTTGGGCTATTTCAAAATGTAAGCTTGCCTTCATAGACACAAATAGATATACAACAAATAAATGTGTGTCTATTTTCAGCCAATTGCTTGGGAGAGATGCACTTTAGAGACTGATTTTTATTTCATGAATATGGGTTTTGATTGAATGTGTGGCTATGCACCTCATGCTTCCTGCCTGGTACCGTGGAGTCCAAATGAGCCTCTGCCAGGCTCTGAAACTGGACCTACAGATGACAAGCCACCATGTGGAAGGTGGGACCTCAACCGAGTCCTCAACAAGCACTTCAAGTGTCTTAACCAATGAGCCATATCTCTAGACCATGAGGTCTGTTAACCTGCAGAATTCGAAGGCCTACCACCTGGAGCCAAGCCTTTTACATGAGTCTTCAGGACACATTTCAGATATATAAAATATACTGATTTCTAGGATCTCCAGATATTTTGTGTGTGTGTGTGTGTGTGTGTGTGTATGTATATGTGTGTATGTGTGTGTGTGTGTGTGTGTGTATGTGTGTGTGTGTGTATGTGTGTGTATGTGTGTGTATGTGTGTGTATGTGTGTATGTGTGTGTATGTGTGTGTGTGTGTGTGTGTATGGGTGTATGTGTGTGTGTATGGGTGTGTGTGTGTGTGTGTGTGTGTGTGTGTGTGTTCGGATTACATGAAATGTTGAATTAGTGAGCTTTCATAGTTCTAACAAAAGTTGATTTTTAAAACAACTTTCAATTTAATAGAGAGTGGGGAAGTAAAAAAAATAAAGCTTTTAAAATTATAAACAGAATCTCTCATGAGAGCCAGGCATGGTGGTAAGTATCCTTATTACCAGCACTATGGAGGCAGAGGTGGGTAGATCTCTAATTTGAGGCCAGCCTAGTCTATAAAGAGACTTCCAGAATAGCTAGGGCTACACAAAGAAATTCTGTTGAGAAAAAAAAAATAATAAATGAATAAATAACCTCATAAAGCAGTAGAAAATAGATTCAGTATGCAAATACTATAAAATATATCTAGAATTTAATATGAACTGGGGAGCTGGCCCAGGAGGCAGAGGACACTGTTCAGTGTGAAGACCAGATGGGAGTACAGATCCCAGAACTCTTGTAAAAGCTGGATGGACATAGCATCAGATTTGTAACTGCAGCCCATGAGACTCCGAGACAGGGATCCCTAGAGCAAGCTGGCTAGCCAGACTTGCTAAATCTTCAAGCCCTAGGTTCAGCAAGAGACATTGCTGAATACAGGAGACAGGAAGCAATCAAGACGTCACATCAACCTTGGGACTCCACAGGCATGAGCAATCAAGGAGACATCACACCACCCTCGGGACTCCAGGCATGCATGTATGCAGGTGCACCACTCCACATACATGAGTGATTACTCACTCAGACATGGAGAAAGGAACACGTCTACTGTCATCCTCTTCTCCACATACATGTAATCACTCACTCAGACATGGAGAAAGGAACACATCTACTGTCATCCTCTTTAGCATCTCAAAAGCAGATGCTGAGAAAGGAAGGAACCACTGGGCCAGGGAACCTTACACATAGAACACTGAAGCAGTGCGTAGAGAAGGACCTGTCCTGTGTCACTCAGAGTACCACAAGGAAGGAATTTAAAAGAGGAAAGGACTGTTCCTAGCTTGCAATTTTAGTTTATGGTTAACTGGCTCCACTGCTGGATCAGAGAATAGCAGAAACACATAGTGCAAAGTCACCAGTCACTGTCAGAAAAAAATAGCTGTCACCTTAGAGCCAGAAAGCACAAAGAATGAAAAACTGGGGTCAGAGTCAAGATCTGTTCTTCCAAGGAACACCTCAGTGACCTAATTCACCCAACTACACCTCATCATTATCAGTAACACCCTCAAATTGTGAATTCATCAATGGGTTGGTCCACTGCTGATATTAATCCTCATGATCCAATCAGGTCCCATAGGCCTGTCGGCTGGGGACCAAGCCTCTAATACATGAGCCATCAGGGAGAATTCAGATTTAACCATAACAAAGCACAAGAAAACAAATTAAAGGACCAAAAAAAAAAAGACAGAGTAGCAAAGGAAGTACTGGTAACAGCTTGGTGTTATGACAACTGGCCCCAAATCTCAGTGGTATAACAACAGTAAGCTTGTTTGTACAATGGTCCTCAGCAGTAAGTTGGGAAGGGAAAGGCCTCGGAGCAGTTATTGAGGGCATAATATACACATCAGACACTGGCAGAAAACACTTCTCAGTTTCAGTCGTCAGCAATTCAGGCACATGGCCCCACTCACTGAAAGACAGTCTCAAGAATGACGTTTATTCCAGTGAGGTAAATGGGGGAAAGTCGAGTTCCTAAGTAAGTGTAACAAAGGGTTCATGAAATATAGGGGTGTCCAGAGTATGTGTCAGGTCAAGGTAAAGTTCCACAACATGACTGACTCATTCTGATGTGGTGGTTTGAGGAAGAGTGGCCCCCATATGCTCATATATTTGAATGCTTGGTCTTCAGGATGTGTCACTACCTGAGACGGATTGGGAGGTGTGGCCTTGTTGAAGTAGGTATGGCCTTGTTAGAAGAAGTGTGTCATTGTGTATGAGCTTTAGGGTTTCAAAATCCAAAGCCAGTCACACTATCTCTCTTCCTGCTGCCTATGGATGGGTCTGGATGAGGATCTCTCAGCTACTTCTCTAGCACCATGTCTCCCGGCACACTGCCATGCTTCTTGTTATGCTTCCCATCATAACAATGATGAACTAAAACTTGGAAACTGTAAGCAAGGCCCATTAAGTGCATTGCTTTATAAGAGCTGCAGTGGTCATGGTGTCCCTTCACAGCAATAGAACCTTGGCTAAGACAGCTGATAAGATCAAGCAATTGACTCACACAACTGAGAGACAAATAGAAAGTTAAAGGTAAATATCCAGAGGTTCTCTACATCTAAGCAGCCAGGCTTCTCCTGGTTAAGAGCCACCCCCAGAACACTTTCATCAAGTTTCTACACACATAGAACTTGACATGTGACTTTGGTTTTTTTTTTTCCAGTCAAAGATTCCAAACATGCTATAATATTAACATCCATCAAAGGAAAAAAAAAAGGCATCTGTAATTTCAGCTATCCCATCTGCTTTATTAAGAAAAAGTATAAAATATTATGCCAATGAATTAGATCACATGAACTGATTTTCCTTGGAATCAAAAACAGGGAGATACTGTTGAACAAATGTACACCTTTAACTACACGACAATAACCCCAGGTCAAGGTTAAATATAGATGAAATGAAATCACTTCCAAAGGAATGTGAACTCTCTTATCATTTTTATACTTGTTTATTTGTTTATTTATTTTTGGACACAGTTGAGACATAAGTCGAGAATGGACTCAAAGTCCCTTTGTAGTCAAAGATGACCTCAAACTTCAGATCTTCCTGCCCCAACCTCCTAAGTGCTGGGATCATATCATTCATCAACATCTGTTTATACAGTGCTGGGACTTGAACCCAGGGCTTTGTGAATGCTAGGCAAGTACTCAAACAGCTGAGGTACGCATTTAATTAAAATTCTATAACTATGTTGAAAGAAAGGAAAGAGTGATGGTTGTGAGCTTTTGTCCTAGTGTTACTATTGCTGTGGTGAAACACTATGACCAGAACAGCTTGGGGAGGAGAGGGTTTATTCAACTTACACTTCCACATTGCTGTTTATCACCAAAGGAAGTCAGGACAGAAACTCAAGCAGAGCAGGAGCCTGGAGGCAGGAGCTGAAACAGAGGCCATGGAGGGGTGCTGCTTACTGGCTTACACCCCATGGCTTGCTCAACCTGGTTTCTTATAGAAACCAGGATCACCTGCCCAGGGGTGGCTCCTCCCACAATGGGCTGCTCTGGCCCTCCCCCCGCCCCCCCGTCAATGCTAATTAAGAAAGTGCCTTACAGCTAGATCTCATGGCTGTATTTTCTCAATTAAGACTCCCTCCCTGAGAATGACTTTAGCTTATGTAAAGCTGACCTAAAACCAGTCAGCACAACTGACCCCTTGTCAACATGACGCACAAACACATCACTTTTAAGCCTCAATCTTTCCTTTCTTGTTCACCCCCAAGAATCACACATTAATAAAGACATCACAATTGAAACATTTTGCAAACTTAAAAAAGTCCCACAATCTTTAAAAGTTAAAACATTTAAAAATTCAGTCTCTTTTAAAATCCAAAGTCTCTAACTATATAATCTCTCTCAGCTATGGGCTCCTATAAAATAAAAAAAAAAATATGTCAAATACTTTCTTACTTTAAGAGGGAGGAACCAGACGCAGTCACAAAAAAAAAAAAAAAAAACTGAAAGCAAACCCAAACTCCAACTGTGTAAATAACACAATGGTCAATGTCTAGGATCCTATCATGATCTTCTGGGCTTCTCAGGGAGTCTCCTCCCTCTGCAGCATACACAGCTTGTCTTCCAGGCCCAGCTGGCTCCACTCCACTGCTGCTGCTGTCCTTGGTGGTCATCCCATGGTACTGGCATTTCCACAATGCTGGGGTCTCTGCTGCAACTGGGCTGCACTTTCACCAATAGCTTGGAGTCCCTGAAGAGACTCCATCCACATACAGTACCAAGCCTCAGCTGCTCTCCATGACCCCTTTATGCCTTCAAAATCAGTATTACCTGGGTGACTTTTACTCTTCCAAATATGGCTGCCAGCACTAGGCACAACCTTGACTATTTCTGGAACACAGCTTCTGTGTGCTGACCCTAAGGAAACACTCCAGATTTAACTTAGTGATGCTTCTGTTACTTTAATCACCACCACTTTCACAACTCCAGCTGAACAGCAGCCATTGCTCCAGTAACTCAAAGGTTGTACTTACTGGTTTTGGTCTTTTGTTAATCATAGCTTATTCTTCAGCTCCAGCTGACCAGAATCACAGAGTCTCAACTCAAAATCCAAATGGCCCTGGTAGCATCTCTAAACTTCCCCTTTAAAATTTCACAAGCCAGGCTTCCATCATCTGCACAGATCTCAACTGTCTTATCTTTCAGTCTCCTACAGAACATCCCACTAAGCTCTCAACACTCAATGGCTTTTCTAGCCTAAAGTTCCAAAGTCCAGCCAGGCGGTGGTGGTGCACACCTTTAATCCTAGCACTTGGGAGGCAGAGGCAGGTGGATTTCTGAGTTCGAGGCCAGCCTGGTCTACAGAGTGAGTTCCAGGACAGCCAGAGCTACACAGAGAAACCCTGTCTCAAAAAAACAAACAAACAAACAAAACAAAAAACAAAAAAGTTCCAAAGTCCTTCCACAATCCTTCCCAAAATATGGTCAGTTTATCAATCAATACACTATTTCTGATATCAAAATCTATATTATTCTGGATTCTCAAGAGTAACAGAACTTATAGAATATATGTGTAAATATATACACATATATTTATTTATAGAATATATTTACATGTATTTGCATATATTTATTTATAGAATATATTTATATTATATATTTATTAGAATGATTTGCAGGTTGTGGTCCAGCTAATCCAACATTGACCACCTATGAACAGAAGGTCCAAGAATCTAGTTGTTCACGAGGCTGGGTGTCTCAGCTGGTCTTCAGTAGATGCTGAATCTCGAAGAAGAAGGCTCTGTCAGTGAAGGAACAGTGAGAGCAAGCAGGCAAAGCAAAAGCACCCTTCTTTCACGTCCTTTATTCAGGCTTTCAGCAGAAGGTGTGGCCCTTCGTGGTGGGTATTCATGCCTCAAAAGATCTGGATTGAAGGTGTGTCTTCCCACCTCAAAGATCTAGAAGTATGCACGTCATCACACTTCAAATGACATAACTGAGCAAGAGTCCTTCAGGTGTGCCCAGCCATTCTGGGGTTTTAGTAATTCCAGATGTGATCAAGTCGACAACCAAAATAACCACCACATCTACAAAAAATAATCTTAGGAAACGAAGCCAGAAGTATCAGAGTAGCTAACCTACCATCGTGATGTTAACTGTTCACATCCATTCCTCTCTTTATTTCCTGAGTGTTTAGTCATTTCATCTCAAATGAAGATTCTTTACAGCACGGTCCCCATACAGCTGGTGAACTGATTCTGTTCTAGCCCATTCTCTCTTCTATTATTTGGTGTCTGTGAATCTGTACACAGCTCAGCATTACATCGCTGTAGGGAAGAATAGATCAAAACAAAATGCTTACAACACCACCTGCGTTCTGAAGGTAATGGAGATCAGCTTGCTAGATATAATTATTGTCTTGCTGATGCTAGGGTTTGGATATGGAATGTTTTCCCAAGTCTCATGTGTTGAAGGCATTAGTCCAGCTTAGTGCTGTAGAGAGATGGCTGGTCCAAGTGATAAGAACAAGCCCAGTGAGGACTCCTCCAGTCATTAGCCTTCTGCCCTTCAAAGTCATAGTGGAACCTGAGATTTCCTCTTGGTTTCCCAGCTGTCTAGTGAGATCTTTGTCTCACAACATGCTCCACAGGCCCCAGGCAATAGAACCGACCCAGGAGCAAAAATAAATGATTTTCTTTCCTCTTTTAAGTTGAATGACTCCTGTGTTACATTACAGTATCGGCAAGCTTAGTAACATATCATGCTTAGTAACATATCATCCTGTTTCCTCCAGGATCTGACTCTTTGCAGCTGAGAAACAGTTCAATCAGAATTTGTCAAGTTTGGATAGATAAAATCCTTTAAGGAGTAATGCATAAAACACATGCTAAATGGTATGAATTTTTCAGAAAATTCGCTACCAATTACGATGATCAGCCTAATCAAATATCTCTTGCCTGTAGAGAAGGGTCTTATACCAGGAACACCCAGGGTATTGATCAGGGTTCTCTACAGGAATACAACAGGTAGAATTAATGTGCCGATGTGATACTGGCGCACACCTTTAATCCCAACTCTTGGGAGGCAGAGGCAGGCTGATCTCTGAGTTTGAGATCAGCCTGGTCTACAGAGTGTGCAGCACATGCATTCCTGGTGCCTATGAGAGCCAGAAGGTGTGTGATATCCCTGGAAGTTTTGGATGATTGTGAGCAGTCATGTGGGTGCTACGAACCAAACCAGGTCCTCTGCAAGGACAAGCACTCTTAAGTGTTGAGCAGTACCTTTAGCTTCAAGGTTTCCAAAACTTGATGGGAAATTGTGCTCTGTCAAGAGGAGCTTTATCCTTTAATCTGCTCTCAAAAGGAAAAATAACTTTTATTTCCCTCAAAGATTTGTAATAATATATAATCAATATATCATAAAGTACAAAAATGAATCGTGGTTCATGTATGTTAAAATCCTATGCTTTATCAATTTTTTTACGTTTTGTTTTCTTCAAGACAGAGTTTCTCTGTGTAGCCCTGACTGTCCTGGAACTCACTCTGTAGACCAGGCTGGCCTCGAACCCAGAAATCCGCCTGCCTCTGCCTCTCAAGTGCCTGGATTAAAGGCGTGCGCCACCACTGCCCAGCTCTATTTTATCAATTTTTAATACTTGTTCAATGTTGTGACTTATTTACAAATTACCTTAAAAATAGTTCATAAGTGACTTTTTTCCTTTCCAGTGAGTTCAGAAAAAAAATGACACATCTTTCAATCATCAATATCTTAGAATCAATCAAATAGAAAAATTGCTTGATATTTGCAGGAAATCCCGTGTTCTGATAAATTGAGCTCTGTGAACCTTGCCATTGTCTGGCAAAGTGTCATCACTTAGGCCATCACAATTCAAAACTTACATCAAGTTCAATTCATCAGACGTTCATAACCTAGGTAAGTCCCAAAGGGACGCAGGACATCAAGGATACTTCAGCCACAAGTGTATTCTACTTCAGCCACAAGTGTATTCTTTGCTTCTACAGTAACCTGGACTCCACTGGAATGAGGCTTTTTTCAATGCCAAATAGTTGATTAGATGTTTTAATGTGGCCATAAGTGTTTGGTTTGGGACCTCAGGACAAGGGCCTGAGGTGCATATTTTATATATCAAAGCAGACCTGCTCTCCAGGTTCTCCCAGCATCCCTCAGTCCCTACCTGGCACACCCCTGCCCCCCCAACCCCCAAACTGTGCAACCCAGTTCCTATATAAACAGGACATGTTTCTCTCTCTCTCTGTTTGTCTGCCTATCTGTCTCTCTCTGTCTGTCTCTGACTCTGTTTCTGTCTCTCTGTCTCCTCCTTCCTCTCCCCCTCCTCCTCTCCCCCTTCCTCTTTTTCCCTCATTTTCTCTTGTCTCTCTGCAGATGGCCTTTTTTTCTTTCTCTTCCCCTCCCCCCTCTCTCCCCATGGTAACATCCTTAGCCTCCATCCTTGGGGCTAGTGAACTCTCCAGAGAGCAGCTTCTCAAAAAACCTGCCTCTAATATATTCTAATCTGGTTTGGATTGGCTTGTTTCACTGGCATGGGAAGAACTAACCTGTCAGTCAGGACACTTGATTCTTTCAGATTTATTTTTACCTTCTTGTATATAAACATTTGTCTGCATCTGTCTGCCATATGCATGCCTGGTGCCTGTGGAGGTCAGAAGAGGGTGTTGGATCCCCAGGAACTGGAGTTAGAGATTACTGTGAGCCAGTACGTGGGTGCTGGGAACTAAACCTGGCCCCTCTGCAAGAGCAGCAAGTGGTCTTGCTGATGAGTTACCTCTACAGCCCCTCCCTCCTGTAGTCAAGGATGGCCTCTTATCCTGTTTCCACCTCTGGAGTTCTACAGAAGAGGCATGGACCACTCACTACACCTACACAGTGCTGAAGATCCCACCCAGGACTTCCTGCATGCCAGGACAGCACTCTACCAGCTGAGCTACAACCTTAGTCCCAGGACGGTTCATACTTGCCCTAAGAAATAAGTCTTCCACATGACACATTCATTCCTAAAGCGAAACTCATTAATTAAGAACCTTTCCCAAAGTTTTTCAATGTAGCCTCAAGCTGAGGAATTCTGACACAAAAGATCGTTTCTCTTCGGGCGTTTTATCATCAAGACTTTTATAAATATTCGTAAAGACAAGGGATGAGACACAGGCAAAGTAGGGCCAAATATGATCAGACTAGGAAATTCAGGCAAGCCAGGCAGTGACGTCATTGGGACACTCTGAAGTCATAAGGAGATCAGAAACACAGTGCATGATCTCAAAGAAAAGAGAAAGGAGATAAGTAAGCACAGGGCACTGGGCCAAGGAGACAAACCACTGACCTTTACCAGCTGCCTAGGATAAGTTCTAATCAGAGACCAATCTCCCGCCAATACACAGTGGTGACATAGACCTCACAGTGTTTAGGGAAAAAGGAGATAACAGGGCCAAACTCTAGCTTTGTCCATTTGAAAAACTCCTTGCCTCCTCTCAGGTATCTTTCTGTCACTGTCTGCTGGCAGCATTACCAGACCAAATGATTATACTGGTTATTCATCACAGGTATGGTAAGCAAAATGTGCTGATGACAGTCTGTCTGCTTCCCAAATCATGGGCTTTGACCCATCTGGATTGCTAGAGAAAGCAGCCTGATTATCAACTGATGTAAGCGCGCGCGCACACACACACACACACATACACACACGGGATGTGCTGAGAGCACTCTGATTTCTTGGTGTGCTCATTCCTTCCATCTGTCTGTCTGTCTATCTATCCATCTATCATCTGTCTATGATCTATCTATCATTGATCTATCATCTATGTATCGTCTGTCATCTGTGTTTAATCTGTCTGTCGGTCAGTCTGTCTATCATCTGTCTGTATATCATCTATGTATAATCTATGTCTGTCTGTCAATCTGTCATCTATCATCTGTCTATAATCTATCATCTATATATCTATTATCTGGGTTTTATCTGTCAGTCTATCTATCTGTCAATCTATCATTTATCTATCTCTCTGTCTATCATCGATAGACAGTTGGTCAGTCAGTCTATCTGTCTGTCTGTCTGTCTGTCTGTCTATGTGTCTGTGTGTCTATGTGTCTGTCTATCTGTTTGTCTGTCTACCATCTCTCTTTCTCTACTCAGGACCCCATGCAAACATTTTATCACTAAGGTACATCCTATCCTTTAATTTTATGTTTAAATGACACGTGAAAAATGACATGTTTAAATGATATGTAGAAAACTTTAAAGCTATACATATTAATAGAGTGTCATGTGATGTTTTGATATATGAATGCATCGCCTAATGCTTATATCAAACTAATCATCTCAGGACTGGTGAGATGGCTTAGCGATTAAGAGTGCTTGCTTCTCAATCATGAGGACCAGAGTTCAGATACCAGCACCCTTGTCACAAGCTGGGCATCTGACACATGCCTTTAATGGTAGCTCCTATGACCCCAGAAGAATTGCTGCCACTTGCTATTTAGCTGAGAAAAATGTGAACTGCAGGTTTAGGAAGAGATTCTGACTCAAATGACTAAGTGGAGAGTGATTGACAGGGACACTTGCCACCCACTTCTGGTTTCTATGTGGGCATAGGCACACATATGTGCACATACTCTCACACAGAGATCTATGCAGAACATGATCATTAAAAGGTAAGTTCCGTGTCTATCTCCTTCACAGCACGTTAGTATCTACAACCATTTTACTGTGTAATAGCACAGCAGAGCTTCTGATTCCTAAGTTAGTGTCTCTACATCGACCTTCCGCCATGGCTTCCTACCTCACTACTCCATCTCAGATAATCACCTTGACAGCATTCTGATCCTAACTTCTGTGGCATCAACTCATTTGTATTCACGTCAGTGGCATTTGACCATATCAGTAAGACAATGCTTGTCTTTCTTCAATATTTTGAATTTCTCTGTTACCTGAGAGGTCATGGTAACATTAGGAGATGGGGCTTTTCAAAAGCAGCAGATTATTGGGGACATGCACTTCAGGGCTATCTTGGGACCCCGGGATGGGCTTTTGCTGTATTTGTATCGTGAAGTAAGCAGTCTTCTTCTGCCTACTCCTGCCTCTGACGTGCTGTGTCCACAACTGAGCCGAGCTACCTCGAACTGAGAACCCTGAAGCCATCAACCAAAACAAGCCTTGCTTCCTTTCTCCTCTTTGTAAGTGTCTGTTGTTTTCTTTATGAGCAGTTTATTGAGTGCACTACAAAAGGGTGGGGTGGGGGCTGGGCGGCAGCTCAGATGCTGCCTGCAGCCAGCCCTTTCTATTTTAAAGATGACTTTCTTAGGCATTTGTCACAGCAATAGGAACCTAATGAGATTTCCTTTGGAGACATAACCAATATTTACTGAGTTTTTTTCTGTGGCTCCGTACAAATGTTAGGACATTTTACTAGTTATTGTGAAAGCTTGGTGTTTTAGTGGGAATCACATAGTCAGAGTTGAAATTGCTGGTCATCAGACCTTCTCCCAAGAACATGGTCTACCGTGCCAGCTTTCTGTTGCTCTTTGGTTTTGCTTTGTTTTGCTTTACTTTGCTATAAGATAGAGTGTCACTATATAGCCCTGGCTGGTCTGGAAATTTCAGAGATTCCTCTGCCTTTCCCTCCTGAGTCCTGGGATGAAATGTGTGCACTACCGTGCCCAATCTATATTGATTTGTCTGTTCTTTCTTTCTTTCTTTCTTTCTTTCTTTCTTTCTTCCTTCCTTCCTTCCTTCCTTCCTTCCTTCCTTCCTTCCTTCCTTTCTTTCTTTGAGACAGGGTTTCTCCATGTAGCCCTGGCTGTCCTGAAACTCACTCTGTAGGCCAGGCTGGCTTTGAACTCACAGAGATCCTACTGCCCCTGCCTTCTGAGTGCTGAGATTAAAGGCTACGCTGCCTTGCCTAGCCTTTTGAGTCTCCATTTTTTAACTTCTGACGCTTAAAACCCCTCTCAGTCTCTTAAGACACACCTGAAACAGTCCTGTTAATTGTCTTACCCCACCCCTGAAGGCTCTATGCAGTGGGCAAGGTAAGCCTTCGCTGCATCACTAAAACAGTACCATCATTGTTTGCCAGGAACCTGCACAGCCTCAGCTCATGGCCCAAGCCCGAGCTGGGCCCCTAGACCAAGTGTTTCTTTTCATACACTATTCTATAAATGTTTGCACATGAAGTACTAGGGCCCACTATTTCAACTAAACTATTCCTCCCTCGGAGAAGTTTTCTCTTGGCCTCACACTCACACAGCATTCTGTGCTTCTGGTTGCATTTACTCACCTCATGTGACATTCAATCCCATAATATTTGGAAAAAAAATGGGCTCCAGGAATTCAATTTCAGAAAGTATGAAGTCATTCTCTTGTGAGATTAATGGTGTGGGTAGAGTAAGTCTGCATAGCTGCAAAGTGAATTCTAAATCCTACATCTGTAGCCATAGATAAAAGCAGCTCCCAGATCCAGTTAGCAAAACCTCTTCTAACCGTCACAGTGGTGAATCTGGAGACTCATGGCTGCCCAGAATACAGAAACCAAGTGAAGAGGGCCCCAAACAAGAAACTTATGCCACCTCCTCCAATGCTCAGGGAACATGGTGGGAGAGAGGGCAGAAGTGTGTAAGGGCCAGAGGATAGGCTGAAGGGTGTGCAATACTACTGTCTAGATTTCAAACAAGTACTGAAATCATTAACTCACATCAACTGCTGTTGTCTGCCTCTGCCAATACCAGACAGTTTGGGGGGAGGCTACACAGAGGCCTTTACAGCTGAACTATTAGCAATTGATAGATTCTAGGCGTGGAGGAATCAATATTTAGTTGTGTATTCTCTGATGAACCCACCAGACTGCAACAGATGACTCCAAAGCCCCCAGTTACACAAATGGGCCTGGTTAATCTTCAGGGAAGAGTGTCACAGAATGAAACAGACAGATACGAATGTGCTGGAGAGAGTCAGGAGGAGAGTCACCGTGTGGTCAGTATGTAGGATGCATATATGTTATAATGTAACAATTAAAAGTGGGTTTTACAAATTAAAGTGAAGCTTAAGGTTTTTGGTTTTTTTTTTTTAAGCTTGTTTTAGGACAGAATTTCATGTTCCTCAGACTAGGCCTGGACCCCCTGGACCCCTGAGCCAGCATGCCTGGTTTATGTGGTTCTGAGGGTTGAATTCAGGGATCTGTGCATGCTACAGAAGCCCTCTACCAACTGAGTTCCATCCCTAACCTTTGGTTAAAGATGGATGCTAGGGCTGGAGAGATGGCTCAGTGGTGAGGGGCTCCTATTGCTCTTGCAGAGAACCAGAGTTCAATTTCCAGCACCCGTGTCAGGTGACTCACAACTGCTTGTAACTCTAGTCCCATCCCTGGGGATCCAAGCCCTTCCTCTGGCTTCTGTACGAACTGCACCTGCATGTATGAGCTCACAATCAGACAAACATATACGCAAATAACTTCTTAAATGCTATTTTTTTTATTTCACCCACAGTTTGGATAACAGATTGTTAGAAGGCCTGCATATTACATAATTCATTATTATCCATCAAATGAAGTGAAGGATTAATTTATCCCTTTATCGTCTCAAAAGAGAGATGTCAGGGGCTGAAACTACTCAGCTACTGAAGTTCCTGGGTTCAATCCCAGTGATAGCAACAGAGAACAAATAACAAGTGTGTTTGAAGCACAGTAGGAAATCGTGCACGAGATGACTCTGGGTGGGAATCTAGTGTCTTATGGTCACCTCATTGACTGTCAATTTGCTGTCTACAAAGGTACAGCAGAAATGAATTAGAAACCATCACATAAGGACAAAGATCTGTGTTCATATTCTATAGGCCTGTCCTCTCTGGTGTAGGGCAACCTCCATCTTCATGAGCTCAGCTGTGCCTGCTTGCAGATGATCACCACCACTGGACTTGTTCACCGTGAGCTCTTATAAGCAGGGCCAGTGTAATTCTGCCCCAATTGCTGGGTGGCCTGGGCTTTAGGGACGGGCTAGAGTATATAGTAGACAGTGAAGAGTAGAGGGAACTCTCTCTCTGCACCTACAGGAAGAAGCCACTGTGCTGGGAGCTGACCTCCTAGAGTAGCTACTTAGATAAGCACAAGCTCCTCCCACAATCTCTGACTGGCTCCCCAAAGGAGTAGAGAGCTTCTCACTGGCTCCCAAAAGGGGAACTGTTTAGTTTCAACCAGGGAACAAGAAACTGAGGTGCATATTTGACATACCAAGGCAAATCTGGCCTCCAGATTCTCCCAGCCTCCCTCAGTCCCTACCTGGCACACCCTGCCCCCAACCCTAAACTTTCCAGTCTAGGGGCTGGGCTGCCTTTCCCCCAGAGGCTCTTCTCTGTATAATCCAGACATTTTGCTCTCCTCTCTTCTTTTCTCTTAAGCGCCCCTTTCTCTCTCTCTTTCCCTCTCCTGCCCCCTCCCCTTTCCTCATGGCGACTTCCCTGGCCTTGGTCCTTGGGGCCAGTGAATTCTGGAGACCAGCTTTCCAACAAACCCGCCTTTAATATAATCTAATCTGGTTTAAATTGGCTCTTGTCCTCAGTAACCTATCTGGAATTTCAGTGGCATCAAACAGTGTTTTGTTGTTAGAATCTTATAGGTGGGAGACAGTGCTTAGTGACTCTCCTCCTACCACACCCCTACTCCGGGAGAAAATCCTTGAGAGGGAAGGTATGAAGGAAAAAGAAAAAGTGCTCAAAAACATAAAAACACATAAGGGATGGTTCTTTTAGTAAGGAGGAAACTAAGGCATATCCCAGAGGGTGGGGAAGAGAAATTGACAAGTTTGGCAGCCTGCTTTGGAAAGGAGCAGCCAATTTAGCTAATATGAGAAGAATGTTGGAAGGAACTAAGAAAAGCAACATAGTTTTCAAATTGCTTAGGAGTGAAGAGGTCTTGTGACAGACAGCTCTGCCCGAAGCTTTGACTAAGGAGCAGCACAGGAGGAGGAGATGAAGCGCTGGCTCTGCTGGCTCTCCACCCTCCTACCCTGCTACCCTTTGATACAGTCCTCAGGCCTCGGTGACTCCCAACCAGAAAGTTATTTCACTGCTACTTCAGAACTTTAATTCCGCTCCTGTGATGAATCCTACCGTAAATATCTGTGTTTTCTGATGGTCTTAGGTCACCCCTGTGAAAGAATCCTTAGACTCTCAACAGGGTCTCAACCCAGAGTTTGAGAACCGCTGAAATGAACTCTAGACAGTAACACTGACTGCTGTTGAATAATAAAAGTAACCGTGTATCGGATAGCTGCCTGAGGCAGGCCTGTGCACATATTTTCCATTTTGTCATGAAAAGTCATCCCGTCAAACCTTCCAGGCTGCTCACCATCCAGAACTAAGTGTTACATGTAAACTCTAACCAAAGTAGATGTACCAGGAGACATTGCTGAAATACTAATGGAAAATAAGTAAGGACCCATGAAACCGGCCCTTTAAAAGTGGAGAGAGTTGTGCTGGAATTCATGTTTTCCTTTAGCTATCTGGAACCTTTTTTTTTTGGGGTGGGGGGAGATGAGACCCAGGACTGCAGCTGTTGCTCAATGTTAGAGAGCCTCCCTTGCATGTGTGAGGCCCTGGATTCAACTCTAGCACAGAAGGAAGGGAGATAGGGTTGGGGGTCTGTGAGGGAGGGAGAAAGCAGGGAGACAGGGAGGAGGGATGGGGAGGGGAGAGTCTCACACTAGGCCTCTTGCTTGCCTGCTTCCTGAGTAGCTGGAACTACAGCCTTGTGCAAGCTGGGACCTTACCTACTAAGACAGGAAACATTTGTCATATTCTAAGTGTGCTCTCAGTGGCTTTCTGCTTAGATAATAGAATGTGTACTTATGCAAACGACTAAATTCCTCAAGACGGTTCACACACACACACACACACACACTCCTAGCACTGCAGCTTCCTCTCTTCACAGGAGGGAGAGTTGATGTCTTGAAGGACTGGCCTGCTGGTTATTTCAGGCTAACCTTTGTAAAAACCGAGTTTCTCTGCCGAGCTGTTTGTATGGCTCTGGTAAGCAAGGGTTAGGCATTTACTTTCCTTGCAGCAGCCGGAACACAGAGCTGATGGAGCCTACAGGCCAGCTTGCTGATGGTGAAACACCACACTAGGTGTAGGTAAGCTACTATGGGCACTTGGAATTAAGGGAGCCAGAATCTGCAGGGGCAGGCAGGCTGAGGGGAGGAGATGAAGGGGAGAGTGGGGAAGGCTGCTCAGGAGGGGCCAGGCTCAGAACAAAGCATTCTTGGAATGAAAGCAGACTGCTCTTCCAGTGCTATAATTTGAGATAAATTGGGAAAGCTGCCAGTTAAAAAAAAAAGAAAGTCTCCACAGATGTCTGGGAAAGTGTGAGTGGTTCCTTCTCTGGGGAGGTGTGGTGGCTGAAAGCCCGGGTTTTGGGATCAGGAAGGCCTGCCTGTCAATCACCTGCCTGAGTTTATTGTGTCTTTGGAAGACCACTGCTTCATTGGCTTCGGTTGCATTGCTATGGATTAATTATGCCCTTCAGTTTCTGTTTTTGTTTTAAAGTTTTATATAAGAGGCTGAAGTGACAGCTCAGTAGCTCCTTACAGAAGACCCAGGTTCAACCCCAGTACCCACATGGTGGCTCAGAGCCATCTATAACTCCTGTTCTAGTAGATCCAGTGCCCTCTTTGGGCTTCCCTGGGAAATATACCCACGATGTAGGCAGAACACACATTCACATAAAAAATAAGTAAATCAGAAGAAGGAGAAGGAGGAGTAAGAGGAGGAGGAGGAGGAAGAGAAGGAGAAGAAGGAGAAGAAGAGGAGGAGGAGGAGGAGGAGGAGGAAGAAGAAGAAGAAACAATGACAACGAGCTGCATCTATCAGGGACTAGGGAGTTAGCTTAATGCACAAAGTGTTTGTTGCTTCGGCATGAGGACCAGTTTGAGCCTCAGCATTCACAGAAAAGCCTGTGGCAGCAGCTTGCATGGGTAACCTCAGCACTGGGAAGTGGAGACAGCAGTCTCCAGGGCTCACTGGCTAGTCAGTGTGACCAAAGCTATCAGCTCTAGGTTAAATCATGAGACCTTGCCTCAGAAAATAAAGTGTCGCACTGAGAGGGATGGTTCAGCAGGTCAGAGCACTTGCCACTGAGCCTGAGGAGCTCTGTTCAAGCCCAGTGACTGTACAGTGGAGAGAGGGAAGGAACCCTTAAAGCCTCTGCTCCCTCATGTACACTACGTGTACAAATGTGTGTGTGTGTGTATGTATGTATGTATGTATGTATGTATGTGTGTGCATATACATATAAATGTGTGTGTGCATATATATATAAATGTGTGTGCATAAATATATGTGTGTGTATGTGCATATATATGTGTATATGCATATATATGTGTGTGTGCATATATAGAACAGGCTACTCTTCCTTCCAGAGGACCCAGGTTCAGTTCCCACCATCCATATGGCAGCTCACAACTGTTCATAACTCCAGTTCCAATGGATCCAGTGTTCCCCATATGAGGACAAAGCCTCCTGAACTCTTGCATGGCACCACTGTGTCCTGCTTTTTTTGTCCTCTGCAGTAAGTCCTTTTTAGTGTCCTTCATAGGATACTTCTTACCCATCAGTATATGCTGGAATTCCTGGGATTCTTCAGGACCAGCTGAGGAGCTTTCCTTCCTCCATGAGTTCTCCTTTAAGTGCTCATCCAATACCTGTCTCCCAGGACAGCAAGGGCCATTTATGTAATTCCAAAACTTTTATCTGCTTGGCAGATCTCCTGTATGAATTGCCTCTGTTTTCAGTTGACTCAAATTTCCAGTTGTTTAGGGGGCAGATGTCTCTTGGATTGTCTTGTGAATACCTCCGAATTAGAATCTTTGAACTCTACTTTTCTTTTTGTCAGGCTCCTTCCGGCACCTGCAGTCTCAATAAAGCCAACACAATCCACCCCAGTGCTGGATGTGTGCTGATTTCACCCCCCTTCAGTGAACTCATGTAATCTGTCACCTGGATTGTCCCTTGTACCACTTTAGCATGGATAACCAAAGTCCGCTCCTTTCTCTATCCTTGCTACCAACACCAGACCACCATTCAAACCTCCTCTTCCAGCAGTGAGATGTCAATTTGACCATGCTGATTGACACATTTTTCAAGGTTTCTCTTTATAGCCCTGGCTGTCCTGAAACTCACTCTGTAGACCAGGCTGGCCTCGAATTCAGAAATCCGCCTGCATCTGCCTCCCAAGTGCTGGGATTAAAGGCATAAGCCACCACCGCCCGGCCTGATTGACACATTTTAAAAATCTTTCAAAGAGTGCTGGAGGTGTGTGGCAGGATTTTCCCTGTCCAATTACATTAAAATATTAGTGCAGCAGGAGGCCTGTGATTGGACAGGGAAAAGGAGGCGGAGCTAAGAGTTGCAGAGGCAGGAGCCTCTCAGGAGAGAGGAAGGAGAGCAAGACGGAAGACGACTAGCAGGATGATCAGAACTAGCGTGGCTTTAAATAGCCATAGGTAGATATGTTTTTAATTTAAGGATAGAATAATTGGGATAGCTTGTCTAATCTAGGTGGGCAGCTTGTATTATTATCATTTGGCTTTGAAATTATTGTGTGGGCATCTTGTTAGTTGGGAATTTATTGTTATATAAAGCTGACTGATTAACTATAAGCTTCTAGAGTTTTGTTTTACTGGGTTACTGGAAGGTGGGACCGCTGACCACAGAGGGATTATGGCTGTGAAGGAACTAGTGGCTCCAGAGACAAGCTAACCGGAGCTGGGAATACCGTGATCGGTCAGTGCGGGAAGCTAGAGACAGAGGTGGTGGGACCACGTCGGGGCCGAGAGCTGGCAGCAGTAGCTCCGGAAGCCTGTCGGTCCTTCTCGTTTTTATTATTTCCCGCAACAGGAGTGTATTAATGGTGGAGGGCTTGTCCAGCCTGAGTGAAGCCCTCCAAGTGATTTCCAATTCCACATTAAAAATGAAAGAAAACAAGCAAACCCTTCAGAGGCCCCATCATTGCCCTTCAGATAAATTAGAAGCTCTTTACGGAGCTGAGTCCCTCACTCTCCCTGCTCCACCCGTTCTTATGTTTTGTTTCATGGGGCACACTGTATGACCTGGTGTTCACCTTTCAAGTTCCCATGTTTGTTGTTCCTTCTGTGGAGAACGTTCCCCTCTTAACCTAACTACTTCTCATCTAGACTCTCCCTTAAAGGTGGTTGCCTCTGTGAAACCTTTGGCACTCCTCAGTTACAATGTAATAGTTATCCTGAACCTGCAGCCAGGTGTGATGTCTGGAAACAGGATATATCTTAGTTAGGGGCAGAGGACAAATGCTTCCACTCACTAGCTCAGAGCCTAACAGCAGAGACATAAACCTTCAAATGATCAATACACAAACTTGCACTTTACGGTGGATGAACTAACTACTGGTAGGTAAAGGTGTCAGTTGCCAAGCCCAATGGCCTAAGACTTAATCCTAGGATTCAGTGGAAAGAGAAAACAGACTCTTGTGAGTGGTCCTCTGATGTCTACATGTGCATACACACACACACACATACACACACACACATACACACACACATAAATAAGTACATATTTTAATTTTAAAATTTGAACTTTCCCACAAAATGGAAGTGTGTAATGGTTTGAAGGGCTTGAATAGAACAGGAGATGATTAGCCTACACCTATAGACTGATCCAGAATTAACACTAAGAGTTGCAAGCAGAGGCAGGATGGTCTCAGTGAGTTCGAGGCCAGCCTGGTCTACAAAATGAGTTCTAGGATGGCCATGACTGTTACACAGAAAAATCCTATCTCCAAAACCAAACCAAAACAGGGTAAAAAGGGGTGGAGAAGGGTGGGAGAAAAAAGAACCTACAGAGTAGCCAAAGTCCAGCTACCACGGTGTTCTACCACAGTCTTATTTTCTTCTCTTTTCTTTGTTAGATGGGCCAACTAGAACTCACATGTTTGGTCCTAGGCAAGTTAAATTTGAGATAATGTTAAGATCTCATATGGAAATGCCAAGTTTGTAATTGTGTGTACAGGTCTGTGGCTCTGGGGATGGAGATAGAAATTTGGGACCTGTCAGTGCATTAGATTGTACCCACAGATGTATCTGATTGCCCTCGGGAGGGGCCGTAGGGAGTGGAAGAGAGCTAGGTCTGACCTTCAACAAGCTACATTATTCATCAGGAGGCTGGGTCTATGAATGAAGGCCAATCTGCTGAGGGAGAAGTAGTTCTAGAGGTGAAGGAGGAAGGGCTTAGAAGACGACTGACAGAAGAAAGGCTGAACTTAGAGGTAGAGACATCGCAATGTAAGGAGGATGGGGGCAGCAGAACCCGTGTCAAGACTGGGCTAATGCTTTGAAACTGACTAACGAGAACACATTCAAATAAGATCTCAAAGCTTTTAACTGTTCAATAATTTGTCATTGTTTATTTATCATAATAATGCCTCTTTTCCCCTCCAGAAAAGACTATGTAAGATGTTCCTTCTTGGTCACACTAAACCCCCAACCATATCAGCACAATTCCTTAGACAAAGTAGAGACTCAACTTTATTTATTTGTTTAGACAGGTCTCTGGTACTGCAGGCTGGCTTCCAAATCACTAGGCAGCCAAGGATAGTCTTAAATTCCTGATCCTCCGGCCACCTGCTCCTGAGAGCTGGGGTTATAGACACAGGCGGCCATGCCTGCTTTACACAGTGCTGGGGACAGTAGTCAGGCCATGAGCGTGATACTGACCTGCATCCCAGCTGACATCCATTTTTTGAGATTCCTTTTCTAACTGAATTGTAAAGGGATCAGAGAAAAAGAAGCGTGGCAGCATTTTTTAGGTTAGTACTAATTATAGACTCACAGCTAAGAAAGTGGCGGCAAGGGGAGATGTGTCGTTTACTGGAGCAGCCTCATTCATTGTTCAAGCTAGAACTCTTGTTTGGTGATATAGTTTAAAATCTGATTTCATGGACTTCTTATCAAATAATTCAAAACATTCTCCAGCCCCCTAAAACATATCTGACTTTATAAAAAAAAATCATCTTCCCAACTCTGTTAAAATATGCGTCAAAGCAAGTGTGTGAGGGCTGGGAGGAGAGAGCAGGCTAGCAGCAGCATGGGGAAGGCCCCCTGCTTACCCAGTTTCTAAGTATTTAGTTATTCTGTTTGCTTTAAAGGCATTTATAGATTTGAGGGGTATTAATCTTTTGTTGACTGTATATCACAGACACTTGCTCACAGCATTTATCTTTTTAACTGTGTTTATTTAAAAATAACTTTACGGAAGTATATTTTACATAGCACAAAACTAACCCCACTTAAGTATAAATTTAATGAATGTAGTGCATTTACATGTCTCTTGTATTGTTTTTTTGGGGGGGGTTGCTTTAAGACAGTTCTCATGTATCCCAGGCTGCTCTAACTCCCTTTGTAGTCAAGGATAGCCTCAAATTCCTGATCTTCCTCCCTCTTTCCCACAAGAATTGAGATCACAGGCATGTACCACTGTACCCAGAAAACATACGGTTGTGCAAACTTTGGTACAATCAAGTTTCAGAACACCTTTCTCATCTGAACATGTTCCCTCATGTCTGTCTGCTCCTACCTCTTCTACCCTGAACCCAAGGAACGTGTGCCCCATCTTCTGTCTACGTGCCTTGTCCTTTCTAAACTCCAGGCCAACAGCACCCTTCAAGCTGAGCCTCCTGTTCACAGCCTCACTCACTGAGCATGGGGCTTGTGCGATCCACCTATGGCGGTGCATTGTAAGAGCTTCTCCTTTCCTTTATCCATTGTATGGAAGCAGCGGCAATACTTCTCAGAGCCAAGGCCTTGGCGATGATTGGATTGCTCCAATTTTCATCTGTTATGAGTGATGCTGTTCTGAGGGGTTTTTATAGATGCATTTTAATTTCTTCTGGGTAAGTATATGGGAATAGATTACCTGTTCTACCCAGTAATTCTAATTGATTAGTTAATTATTTTTATATATGCATGTTTGTGGTATATACATGTTCATGTGGATATGAGGGAACAAGGGTCAGTCTTGGGTGTCATTCCATGGCCATTAACCTCTTTTGGTTTTGTGTTTTGTTTTTGGTAGGGTCCTCACTGGCTTCAAACTCCCTAATAGACCGGGCTGGATGGTCAGAAAGCCCCCAGGATCTACCTGTTTCCACCTCTCCAGTGGGATTACACATGTATGCTGCTTGCAGGGTAAACCCTTTGCCAACTGAGCCAGCCTCCAGTTTCTTCTGGTTAAAAGTTGTTTGGGAGGTTGGAGAGTGGCTTGCTGGCTAAGAGCTCACGCTGCACTTTCAGAGGCCCTGAGTCTGACACTCAGCACCAGTGTCAGCTGCCTCACAACGGCCTGATCTCCAAGTCCCGAGGATACAACACCCTCTTCAGAACTCTACAGGCATCTTTGTTTTACACACACATACACACACACACACACACACACTTTTTTTTATTTTTGTCTAGCTGTATTTGTGAATTTTATAATTAGCTTCTCTTTCTAATACACAACCAAATCCATGAAACAAGAGAAGTAGAATACCACTATTGCAAGAACACAAACAACAGAGGCTTATTAGTTATTTTGGTTGTTATTGTTGTTTATTTTTGAGATTGTAATTTAATTACATTTCCCCCTACCTTTCCTTCCTCCAAATCTTCACATATACCCCTCCCTACTCTCTTTCAAATTCATGACCTCTTTTTTATGTTAATACTAATGTATACATATATATTCCCAAATAAAACCCATTACATCCATATAGTGCAGCAGTTGTATGGATTATGACGAGTTTAGGAGTCACATATCAGATATTTACATTACAATTCATAGCAGGAGCAAAATTATAGTTATAAAGGGGCAATGAAATAATTTTATTGTTGGGGGGGCAGGTCACCACAACATGAGCCCATCTTCAAGTCCAATTAGAGAGTTGTTGATATTAAAGGGCCACAATGTTAGGAAGGTTGTGACCCACTGATACAGTGTTACTTTTACGTATGTTTTCAGATCTAAAGGTTTGGCACTGGACAGACAGTTGGCGTGCTCCTCTCTGAGGAGAACCACCTCTCCAGCTTTACTCACTTGTCTGAGGACCAAGTTTCATCGAAACAGAAGGTGTCATGCAAGCTTCCAGAGGAGGGAGACAACCATCAGTCTGACAGATGGTGAAAACATCAGCCAGCATGATGTAAAAGCACCAAGGGTGCAGTAGTGGCACACAAGCCTTGGAGGTAACCAACAGCTCTCTAACTGGATTTGAAGATGAGCTCAACGACGATACTATTCCTGGTACTAGAAATCTAGCTGAACATCAAATGCCAGTGTCGTTATCTACATGAAAATCTACAACCTCTAATTTACTGACTCAGCATAGTGTCTAACAACAATCTACAAACGTTTTCTTATACCAACAGATACCCCACCCATCATTTTTTAAAGGTATTTAGAGTAATCTAGATTTTTTTTTTTAATGAGACAGAGTCTTACTATGTACTGTTGGCTGTCCTGAAACTTGTTTTGTAAACCAGGCTGGCCTCAAACTCAGAGACCTATCTGCCTCTGCCTCCTGAGTGCTGGGATTAAAAGCATGTGCCACCACCATCTGTTTGGTATTTTCATTGTTAATATACATTTGAAAATTAGATTCTGGTAGGACATAGTATCATAGTGTCACAAGCCTTTAATTCTAGCACTTGGGCAGCAGAGGCAGATGGATCTCTGTGAGTTCAAGGACAGCCTGGTCTACAAGACAGCTAGGGCTACATAGAGAAATCCTGTCCAAAAAAAAAAAAAAAAAGAAAGAAAGAAAGAAAGAAAGAAAAGAAAAAGATAAAAAGATTCAAATTAGATTCAATTTCTAAAAGTAGAGGTGGGGCAAACAAATGCTTTTTCAAGGTCTCAGTTGAATCTATTAGTCAGTTCAAGAAGATCTGTCACTGCAACAACATTTAGTCATCCAACTCATGAATGTGATTCATTCAGTTCGGAAGAGAGCATCCGATTTCACTTCCTGGTGCCCCTTTGTTACTTGAACTATAATTTTATATTTTTTTCTTTCTCAGCTTGCTCCTTTTCATTAAAACATTCTTTATAAGACTAAACCAGAGAACAAATTCTCTGCTGAGTTTTTTGAAACTTCCCTTGTCAATGCAATTAATATAAATCTCTTTACCTTAGCTTCAGAAAGAATCTTCAAACAAGGGCAAAAAGCAGCCACAGTCTTCACCAAAGTATCACAAAAACAGTTTCTAGGCTACATACTAAAAGTCTTCTTCTCTGAAAGCACTTGAGCGAGGACTCCACAGTTCAAAACATCCTCAGGACCACTGTTTCCAGGCTTCTACTAGGATGGCCATTAAGGCCCACTTAAAGCATTCTGCTGCTTTACAAAGTCCCCAAATCCACATTCCTTCAAACAAAAGCGTGGTCAGGCTTATCACAGCAATACCCCAATCTTTGATCCCAACTTCTGTCTTAGTTAGGGTTTGCATTGCTGTAAAGAGACACCATGACCAAGGCAACTCTTATAAAGGACAACATTTAATTGGGGCTGGCTCAGAGGTTCAGTCCGTTATCATCAAGGCAGGAAGCAGGAGCGTCCAGTTAGGCATGGTGCTGGAGAAGCTGAGAGTTCTTCATCTTCATCCAAAGAAAGCCAGGAGCAGACTATCCTCAGGCAGCTAGGAGAAGGGTCTCAAAGCCCACCCCCACAGTGATACACTTCCTCTAACAAGGCCACACCTCCTAATAGTGCCGCTACCTGGATCAAGCATATTTAAACCACTACACAATCTATGTATCTATGCATATGTCTATCTGCCAATCTGTCTGTCTGTCTTTCTATCTATCATCTATCTACCTGCCTATCTATCCATCCATCCATATCTCTTCTCCCTCTGTCTTAGGTAGGGTTTTACTGCTGTGAACAGGCATCATGACCAAAGCAAGTCTTATAAAGGACAACATTTAATTGGGGCTGGCTTACAGGTTCAAAGAGTCAGTCCATTATTGTTGGGAGCTGACTCCTAGCAGAAAGCAACTATCATCTTTGCAGCCATCTCGAGCCATATACTCTGACAAGAGACTTGTTTTCAACAGCCTGCAACAGCTGAGCACACTCTGACAAACATCTTGTTTTTCTCACATATCTTGTTTTGCTGTTTAGTGCCGCCAGCAGCTAGGCACACGTGGTCTCCACGCTGCAAGGCACATGACGTAGTGTCTTCAGCTGTGCTTGTCCACGAGGACAAGGCACGTGGTAAAGGGTATAAATACCCAGGATTTCCTTTCAATAAACGAGACTTGATCAGACCCTCTGTCTTGTCTCCATTCTTCGAGTCTCCGTCCCCACTCTCTCTCTTGCTAGGCCCTGACCCGCGGACCGGAGCAGCAGAACGGGCGGTTACAAAGTGGCCCCCGAATGTGGGGCAGCTCGGGCGACTACTGTCAAGGTTGTAACATGGCAGCATCCAGGCAGGCAAAGAGTAGGAGGAGCTGAGAGTTCTACATCTTCATCTGAAGGCTGCTAGCAGAAAAATGGTTTCCAGGCAACTAGGATGAGGGTCTTAAAGCCCACACCCACAGTGACACACCTACTGCAACAAGGCCACACCTACTCCAACAGGGCCACACCTTCTAGTAGTGCCACCCCCTGGGCCCAGCATATACAAATCATAATACCCTCTTTTCTCCAAAAGTCTTTTTCATATGATATATTCTTCAATGATGGTGCCTTTCTCGGTAGCTACAAGCTCCTCATAAATTTAAGGGTTATACAGTGAGATATCAGGACGTGCTCTCTGCTGTTTAGAACATTTCCAACACTGTTTACTGTGGAAGAGAGAAGGGCATGTAAGACTGTGGGGTCAGGGAACAGGGACTGCTATATGCCTTCTCTCTTTGCTTTCGATAATTATAAGAAAGGGTTAGAAAATTAGTCTTTCTCCATCAATATTAAATATATCACTTCATGGGAAATAAACATGGAAGTATTTAATAGCTTTCAGTTATTGAAAAAAATAATGAAAAATTCTGGAATACTTGTTTATGACTTTAATACATAAAGAACAGGTGAAGATATTGCTGATTTTTAGAAGTTTTTACCTTAAGGCTTTTCTTGCTGCATTTTAATGATAATTATCTTGAGATGGTTGTTTTCACCCAAACCAAAAAAAGTTCCCATTAAAGGATGTCAGTTAAATGTCAACCACCATGTCCCTGGGCTATAACTATAATAAGGAAGATTTGTTTAGTTCTGTTTTGTGTTTTGAGCTCTTTGTAGTCCTGGCTGTCCTGAAATTTGCTCAGTGCACCAGGCTGGCCTCAAACTCTTGCCTCTGCCTCCTCAGTGCTGGACTCAGCTAGGAAGATTTGTTTGTTCTTTATAACGCTGAATGTCAGTTGATATTCCATGTCAATGTGACGGGATTTGTAATTATTATGAAAACGTGCCTTTGGGTGTGAGGATGGTTCCAGAAAGCTTTCACAGAGCAGGGAAGACTGCCCTGAATGACGACAGCACCATCCCATAGACTGGGGGCCCGGAGAAAATAGAGAAAGGCAGCTGAAGACCAGCATTCATCTTTCTCTGTTTCCTGGAAGCACCTGCAATGCAACCAGCTGCCTCACACACATGACTGCCCTGTTGTGGGGCTGTGCCCTCAAACTGTGAGACACAAGCTCCTTAGGATGTTCTGTCAGGTGTTGTGTGCACAAAGTAGAAACGTCAAATCGTTCTTTACATGGAGTTAATGACTTTTTTTCCTCTTATAATGTTTCTATTTTGGGGAAAACACAGTTTCACTAAAATCAATAAATTTTATTAGAAGAGGATGAGGATGATGATGATGAGGAGGAGGAGGAGGAAGAAGAGGAGGAAGAGAAGGAAAAGGAAGAGGA
>NW_021605170.1:2229830-2238571 GCF_004785775.1 Grammomys surdaster | reverse complement strand
GAGGAGGAGGAGGAAGAAGAGGAGGAAGAGAAGGAAAAGGAAGAGGAGGAGGAGAAGGATGATAAAGAGGAGGAGGAAGAGGAGGAGGAGGAGGAGGAAAGAAGAAGCAAGCAAGCAATAGCCTGCAGAAAATAAAATGTAGCACTCCATAGCTCCCATAAGTTCTCAGAGCGAGTGAGATGCAGCAGGCGTAATACTGTACATGTCACACAGTCAGCGTTACATTACCAGTGTCAATTACTAAAGAGAGGAGTGAAAAAAGAGAAGATAGAAGTCTAGCCCAACAACCTTCATAAATCTATGGTATTTTCTCAAATGGAAGAGGATACATTTTTAAAAGCCCTGATACTGTTACTGACAGTACATCTGCAGCATTACTAATGAACTATATTAGGATTTAAATGTTTCCACATAATCAGGAAAGAAACAAGGAAAAATATTCCATATACTTAATAATTTTCATGGAAGGATTTTTATTAATAACAGAATGGCAATTAATAACTTTAGCTGAAAAGGAAGTTTTACAAAAAGAAAGGAGATGGGTGGATAGATGTAGGTGGTTAGAAATAGCTGAGTGTGGATACAGGTTCAATTCCAGTGGTTCTGTACCTTTAATTGTTGTCTGCTACATATTGTCGCCTAAAGGGAACTAACAATAGATCATGCATCAATCACGTAAAAATGTCTTTGAATTTGTCAATAAATTACAGTAGGAAGCACAGAGAAAAAGCAAGACCAGAAGTGACTAGGGACATAATATATCACTCAGTTGGAATGGGATCTGGGTTTTGTATGGTCTGAAACTCCCAGAGGATGCCTAGAAACCTTTGTGATGGTTCATTTCTCTGGCTGACCTGACCAGGTATGTATGCCAAGGAGGGAGCATTGCCTGAGGATGTACACCTACTGTGGTGGTCTGAATAAAAATGGCATTCATAGGTTTGTAGGGAATGGCACTATTAGGAGGTGTTGTCTTATTGTAGTAGGCATGCTTCCTGCCATGATGATAATGGACTAAACCTCTGAACTGAAAGCCACCACCAATGAAATGCTTTCCTTTCTAAGAGTTGCCATGGCCATGGTGTCTCTCCACAGCAATAGAACCCTAAGACACCTGACTATAGGTGACTGTAGGTGGTACCATCTTATGGGCTAGGGACCAAGAGAAATAAAAGAGAGAATAAGAAAGCCAGAGACATGGCAACATCCCCTCCTCTCTGCTTCCAGCCTGCCACAATATTGAGAGTTCTTCTGTTACATCTTCTTAAGCATGACATCATACAGAGCCCTCTGAAACTGTGAACAGAAGAATCTTTCCTGTCTCCTTCCATTTGTTGGGTATCTTGTTGTAGAGGTGTAAAAACAACACACATACTCTATGTCTTTTTCCAGGATACATGGATATGACAAACCTTCCCTTTTCACTTAAAGGAAGCACTTCATAGCTCTTCCTTTCATCCAATTGCAAGCATCATTGCCTTGTGCTTCGGGTCATTATTCAGTAAAATCGGGGTGACTTGGAATACCAGAGAAGTGAACCAAATTACCATGAAAACCATCAAGCAGCTAACAGGCCAGGTGCGTGCAACACATATGTGCTGTGTGTGTAGGGGCAGCAGGACACAGTGAGATTCCATCATGCTGCCCAAAGCAGTGTGGAACTTCCAAGAC
The DNA here is from genome assembly GCF_004785775.1 of Grammomys surdaster. Lineage (NCBI taxonomy): Eukaryota > Metazoa > Chordata > Mammalia > Rodentia > Muridae > Grammomys > Grammomys surdaster. The sequence continues at coordinate 2,236,900 of NW_021605170.1, read as the reverse complement.
TTACTTCTTCATTCCTGGAGCTGTCCATGTAATATAGGACTACTATAATTTGTCTTCATTTCTTCACTTGGCTGAGAGCAGACTGGGGGTTCTTGGAAGTTAAAGGGTACTCATTCATGTGAATACACACACACTTGGGGACAAAGAAATGCTGAGCACTTACTGTATGCAAGCCCCATGGGAACTTGGAATTTCAGCCTTGCAGGGAAATTGATGTCATGTTTGCCATTATATCATAACATCGCTGCTGTGGGGGAGTGCCCAAAAGAGCTCCAAAGGTCAAACAAAATGACACACTCAAGTAGGTCAAAGATGAGTCCCCAAGATAAAGTCCCATAAGCAGGAGGTTGGAAGTTCCTGTTCTCTCATGGCCTTGCGTGGGGGTTTCAGTCAGCCCTGGCTTTCCTCAGTCTGTACTTCCTACTAATTATGGAATTTAGATGTGTGTAACCTTGCTTAGACTGAGCTTTCTGGAATAGAGGGATAATAAGCCCCTCTCCTCTGGTTTATTGAAGGATAAAGTTGAAGAATACACCAAGATGCCCAGCTGGTGGTTACTGTCTTTAAAACAAACAAGCAAAGATGCCTGCTGTAACCTATGTGTCTTAACTGTGTCGACAAGTAGCATCTGTGTCAGGTGCCTGGGAAAGACTTCCATGCCTTCCTGTTGATTTTAAATGTGTGCTGATTACTTACTATCCAGACTATCAGCAATATCTCAAGATCACACCTTCAACATATGAACTAGGGTTAGGGCACACCTTAGATTCACACTGGAACACCCCTAAAAGACCAATAGATACAAAGATAAGGGTCACATGACACCATGTCTTTCTTCCTGAGGCATCTGGACTGTCCTTCGGTAACTTCTCAGGCACTCGGGTGTCTGTCCTTGTCAACAGAAGATAGAAAATGAACATCTGAGCCAGGCAGTGGTGGCGCACGCCTTTAACCCCAGCACTTGGGAGGCAGAGACAGGTGGATTTCGGAGTTCGAGGCCAGCCTAGTCTACAGAGTGAGCTCCAGGACAGCCAGGACTACACAGAGAAACCCTGTCTCAAAAAAAAATGAAAAAAAAAAAAAAAGGAAAAGAAAAAGAAAAAAGAAAATGAACATCTGTAAAGGTCATTTATAAGAATTGAGAAAGAAGGACTTCATAGGGCTTATCAACTATGTGACAAAAGAGTAGAATGGTTTTTTATAATCTGGAAATTATATGTGAATACTGGTTATATTGCTTTTAAGTACTATCTTAGCATGATTGAAGTCCCTCAAGAAGATATCTTGTTAAAAATGATTACTGTAACTGCTTGAGTATTCTGTAGATTATGAGTGCCTCAGCAGCAAATTCTTCAGATAAATAGGAGGTCTGTTACCACAGTGTGCCCTCAAACCTGCCCTGACTCCCTCGCCACCAAATGACACTGTTTGAGTTGTCTCTGAGTCCAGCCCTGGAGATGGTACCTCCAGACCCAGTGTCCAGTGTCCTACAGGCCCTGTCCTTTACGATAATAAATCCAGAACAGCCACCTAATTACCAGTCTTGATCCATTTTGATTCTGTTTACATGATCCATAAGAGCTTGCTGAGAAATCTGATCAGAGACTGGACATGGTGGCACACAGCCATGATCTCAGCACTCAGAAGACAGTAGCAGGAAGACCCAGACAGCTTGGGCCACACAGTGAGTTCAAGGCCCGTCTGAGATAGATGATGAAACTGTGTCAGTAAATCAAGGGCTGGGGATGCAGCCCAGGGATAGAGCACTTGCTTAGTGCATTCATGGTCCTAGATTTGATTCTAGGACTGAGGACGAAAAGGGGACAAAGGAGAGGAACGGACTGGAGGACGGGAGTCTCTGCTGTAAAGTATTTGTCCAAGCATGAGGATGGACATTTGATCCCTGATACCCACATAAAGAGCCAGGATGGCACACACCTGTGATCTTAGCCCCAAGGAAAGAGAGACATGGCGAGACAGGAGGACCCTTATACTCAAAGGCCCCTGAAAGTCTACAAGGCAGAGAGTGATTGCAGAAGGTGTCTGACACCAGCCTCTGACCTCCACGCATGCACACACAACCTGAAGCCATCCCCACAGCTTACATTAAATAAGATGAAAATGTAGTCAGTCTATCACCTCTGACACAGAGAAGCCCCAACACCCAATGCACACGGATCCCTGGAACCTCTGAATGAATTCTATTAGCTGGGCTATTACAGAGGACACACTTTAATCACATGTATTTAAAAGTAGAGAGGGGACTGGAGGGACGGCTCAGTGGTTAAGAGTGCTTGCTACTCTTCCAGAGGACCAGAGTTCGGCTCCCAGAACCCATAATCGGTGGCTCAAAACTACCTGGAACTCCAGGCCCAAGACCTATGACACCCTCTTCTGGTCTCTGCAGATATCTTTATATGTGTAGCATATACTCACACAGAAACAGAAGTGAAAATAAATCTTTTTTAAAAAATAAGTGAATAAAACAAGTTTGGGTTAGTGAGATGGCTCAGCAAGTAAAGTGCTTAATAAAGAAGTCTGGGAACTTGAGTTTGATTCCTGAGGGCCAGGGTCAGGAAGGAGTGACATAAGTCCACAGGTATCCCTCTGGACTCCATATGTGAGCTGTGGCACCCATACCCTATCATATACACCCAAGGATATGAAAAAACAAACAAACAAACAAACAAACAAACACAATCAGAAAATAGAAAAATTTCCCCAGCAACACAAAAATGGAAGGAAATGTACCAGGGAGGTCAGGGGGAGGAGGTGGGGTTCATGTCCCCTCACTGGTTGTCAGTCCCACATGCTAGGGCCCAGCAGCAGATCTGAGCTCTTTACCCAGGATAAAAGCTACCCTCTCTGTTTCATTAGTCTCAGGCGATTTCCTTTGGTCAATTAATAAACAGTTATTTATTGGGCATCTACTGTCAGATGTAGTTTTAGATGTCATGACTGTGCACATGTTTGTGTGTGGTATATGTGTGTGAGTGTGTACATGTGTGGCTGTATGTGTGTGACTATATATGTGTGAGTATGTATGTGTGTGAGTGTGTATGTGTGTGTATGTGTGTGAGTGTATACATGTGTGAGTATGTATGTGTGTGAGTATGTATGTGTGTGAATTGTCTGTGTGTGAGTATGTCTGTGTGTGAGTATGTATGTGTGTGTGTATGTGTGTGTGTGTATGTGTGTAAGTGTATACGTGTATGAGTATGTATGCGAGTGTGTATGTGTGTGAGTGTATATGTGTGTAAGTATGTATGTTTTTTGAGTATGTGTGAGTATGTATGTGTGTATGTATTGTGTGACTGTGTATGTGTATATATGATGTATATGCAGGTGGACTTGTCACTTGGATGGCCAGGAGAGGATGTCAGGAGTCCTGTGCTGTCTACACTCTGCCTCATTCCCTTGAAACAGGGTTTCTCATGAAACCTAGAGCTTTCTAGTCTTTGACTAGGCTGGCAGCCAGTGAGACACATGGTATATTTTCTGTATCATCATCTCCACCCCATCCCCCACCCCGTGGAGGTAAGGGGCATGCACAGCAACACCCGGCATTTCACCTGGTCACTGGAGATGTACACTCAGGTCTCCATGTTGGCACAACAAACTATCTTACTCAGGAAGTCATGTTCCCTGCTGGAGCAAAACTTTCAGTCGTCTGACCTCTCACGGAGCTTGAAGGAACTCTGGCCAGCATGAGTGTGGCAAGCATGACTCAGGCAGGCTGAGTCCGTATCCCCATTCCCTCTGCCTTCATAAAAAGCATTAGCTCACATCCCTAGAGCCAGCCCCCGGGTCTATTTGGTCTTATTTGGCCACTTCCTCTAAAGCTGACTACCAAGGTCCAGCTAGCTATCAAAGTATTGAAATCTAGCAGTTGAACGCCGTCTTGGCTCATCTAATTAGCATGCCTAATTAAAATTAAACAGCTCATACTAACATCGAGATTCCCTTTGTACATTTATAAAATATTCCTATGTGCCTTGTCTGTTTCCTCTCTATCCAGAGGCAGTCCTACTCTGAGACAAACCCCCCTCGTCCCTCTCCCTTGTTCCCTTCTTCTCCCTCATGCTCTTCTCCGGTCTTTGTCTCTTCTCCCCTGCCTTCTGTCCCTCTAGGGAAAATAAATCTCTTTTGTGCTGAGAACTTGGTCCTGGGAGTCCTGAGCTGATATTCTTCAGAGCAGGGAGGAAAAAACTCTGGTCCTCAAGTTTGCATAACATTCATTTTACCCCCCAGCCTTCTCCCCAGCCCTGCAAGTTTTGATTTTATATTAAATACAGAAAGAAGCCATGGGGAAGACAGTGTGTGAGACAGCCAGGCGAGTGATTAACATGTAAGTGCCTCAATCTGGTCTCCCTTTCAGAAAGGCTGTAGAGGAGTCCTGGTCAAGAAAAGGAAGACCGGGAGAGGCCTAGGCAGGAACTGTGATCCGAAAGCAAATCAAGAGCATTTGCCAGTAGACAGCTGAGGAGAAACCCATTCATCCTCCTTGGTGCAACATTCCAATGCTTTCTCTCAAGTAGAGCAAAACAGAGCAAGTCTCTCTGATCCAAACAGAAACTCGTAGGCTCAATGACTTGAATGGCTTGGTTTTACAAAGCAAAACAGTATGAAATCAGTAACTTCATGTGGTTGAACCAAACAGGTGAGAGGTTTTCCAAACCGGCCCTTGAAGAAGCTGCACAGATACATCAAGGTCAAGTTTGTTTGTTATCCCATAATTCTTTGTAAGACAAACCCAAGGTTACTCTGTTTTCCAGATGGGAAAGCTTTGATTGTAACAAATAAAAAACAAATATAAAGGTTGATGTTTCAGAGACTGCTTGAAACAAAACAAAACAAAATCTTTCATAAACACTAATAATTCAAACAGTGAACACGTAGACTTTACAGAAAGCTTCTCTACTGTTCCTTTAGATGGTTGTAAATCAAAATCCATTTACATTTTTGTTTGTTGGTTGGTTGGTTTCTTGTTTCTTAAGACATGTTTCTCTATGTAGCCCTGGCTGTCCTAGAACTCACTATGTAGATCAGGCTGGCCTCAAACTCAGAGAGATCTACCTGCCTCTGCCTCCTGAGTTGCTGGGACTAAAGGTGTGCACCATCACCACATGGCTAAAGCTTTAGGGTTTTTAAAAATGTATGTAAGTGTTTTGCCTGCATATATGCACGTGCATCATATGTATGCTTGATATTTGTGGCGGTTAGACAAGGACATCAGATGCCCTGGAGCTGGAGTTACAGATGGTTGTGAGTTGCCATGTGCATGCTGGGAACCAAACCTGAGCCCTCCCTCTGCAAGGTAGTAAGTGCTCTTAGCCACTAAGCCATCTCTCTAACTCATAAATTCATGGTTTTGCAGCAAAGAAAAAAAGATACTTATTTAGTTGTAGATAAATGGACAAAGGTTCTTGGGTTTCTTGTTTGTTGGTTTTTATGGTTTTGTGTGTTTATTTTCTCTTTTGGTTTTTCAAGACAGGGTTTCTCTGTGTAGCCCTGGCTATGCTGGAACTCACTCTGTAGATCAGGCTAGCCTCGAACTCACAGAGATTCATCTGCTTCCCAAGTGCTGGGATTAAAGATGTGCCTCTCCACCTCCTGGTAAATGGACAGAGTTTTAACAGCACAGCGCATAGCTTTGGTTTAAACTACAAAAACATTTTACTATCACAAGAGAAGAGAATTCTTACTGTTGGTGAGGATGTGAATTAGAGCTAGGGAGACGGTCACAGACTTTCCTAAGTAACAAAGTTATCTTTCTTCTAGGTACATAGCCAGAGGGAATGCAATCACATGTTTACTGCTGTAGTATTTACAATAGCTAAGATACAAACTTAGCCTAGATACCCATCAGCAGATGACTAATACGGAAAATGCGGTATATATACACAATGGAACATCACTCACACCCACAAAGGACAAGAGACTAACCTTTACAGCAAGATGGGTGGACATAAGGATGCTATGTAAATTAGTGAGAAACAGAAGACAAACACCACGTTCCTCACTCACATTCACCATATGCTTTAAAAGGTTAGCTGAATGTCCAATAGTGATTACGAGTGGTTGGAAATGGTGGCAGGAAATGGGGATAAAGGGGTGTTGGACAAAAGATAGCAAAACGCAGAAACATACAAGTCATGTGTTGTCTGCGTGCACACTCTCCAATAGTGTACTTTAGAATAAACTGTTTGAATAACTGGAAGTTACAACTTGTAGCCAACTGGTTTAAACTGGAAGTTCATGAAATTTTCCATAAAATGTTATGAATAACTAAAGAGAAAAGCTCAAAGGTACCAAGCACAAAGTTCTGATTAGGAGATGGAAATACTGGGGCTGGAGAGATTGCTCAGTGGTTAAGAGCAGTAACTGCACTTCCAGAGGTCCTGAGTTCAAATCCCAGCAACCACATGGTGGCTCACAACCATCTGTAATGAGATCTGATGCCCTCTTCTGGTGTGTCTGAAGACAGCTACAGTGTATTCATATATAATAAATAAATAAATCTTTAAAAAAAAATCTTTAAAAAAAAAAAAGGAGATGGAAATATTAATTACCTGTGATTCAATCAACACACATAAACATTAATATATCACACTCTTCCTCATAAAATTAAAGTTCTGATAAAGTAAATTTAAATATGGTATTAGACAATGAAAGAAAACACAGGAAAATAATTTTTAACTAGGTCCTTTAAATTTATTACTGAAAGTATACTAGTCTATCTAGAAAGCATTATAAATAGTTTTATCCTAAATAAAAAAACAAAAAAGCAAGCTGGTCATGATGGAACATGCCTTTATCCGAGGTAAGGCAGGTAGATTTGTGTTAGAGTGAGGCAGTTGTATGTGCACTGCTGTGTGTGCACTGCCACATGTGCACTGCTGTATGTGCACTGCCACATGTGCACTGCTGCATGTGCACTGCCACATGTGCACTGCTGTATGTGCACTGCTATATGTGCACTGTCACATGTGCAGTGCTGTATGTGCAGTGCTGTATGTGCAGTGCTGTATGTGCACTGCTATAAGTGCACTGCTGTATGTGCACTGCTG
>NW_021605170.1:2228028-2229820 GCF_004785775.1 Grammomys surdaster | reverse complement strand
TATGTGCACTGCTATAAGTGCACTGCTGTATGTGCACTGCTGTATGTACCCTACCACATGTGAACTACCACTTGTGCACTGTCATATGTGCATTGTGTCATGTACACTGCCACATGTGCACTACCACATGTGCACTGTCACATGTACACTGTCACATGTGCACTGCCATATGTGCACTGCTGTATATGCACATCCCAACAAATAAAAAATAAAATATCATTTAAATTTTTCTGAAAAGAGTTTGCTTTTGTTTGTGAAGGACAATAGTCTTATGTTTATGTGTGTGTATGCATGTACATGTGCAGGTGTGTGTGTATGTGTGTGTTTTGAGGAAGGGATCATTGACACAGTGTCCAACTACTTAATCATACTCCTGTATGGTTTTAGTTCTTATTAGTCCCGTCTACAGAACATTTTGAAATGTATTGCTTCAATTTAGATTTGTAATGTCTGTGTTGCTACATATCATAAATATGTATTTTACATACACAAAGACAAACAAGTTAGGAGAAAAATGTTATAATAATACTGTTATGAATGTTGGGAATAGGCCAGGCTATGGTGTCGCACGCCTTTAATCCCAGCACTTGGGAGGCAGAGACAAGCAGATTTCTGAGTTTGAGGCCAGCCTGGTCTACAGAGTGAGTTCCAGGACAGCCAGGGCTACACAGAGAAACCCTGTCTCGAAAAACCAAAAAAAAAAAGAAAAAAAGAAAGAAAGAAAGAAAGAAAGAAAGAAAGAAAGAAAGAAAGAGAGAGAGCTCTCATGAGAACCAATGAAAGCTACTTAGGTAACAGTTTGCAGACAGTAACGAGTAATCTTAGGATGAGAAGATTTTCCTGAGCATATTAATTCATAGTCCTGAATATCCTGATGTGGGAAGAGCAGGAGGTCATGCTGTACTGAAAGGAAGGCCACAGCTGCGAGAAGCAGGGGCCAGGGCGATACAGTGGATAGACATGAGAACAGTTCAGAACCTATGTGGCACAGGAGAGGCTAAAGCTTCAAAGGGAACCAGATTCCCGCTGGAGCCTCCAAAAGCAACCCGCCATGCAGTGAGAGAAACTTAAACTGACAGAACACTTGCTTTGCTTTAGGACACTGTGGATGCTGTGATTATCCACGGCCAACAACCTGGTCACTAGAATGCACAATCCTGGCTTTAGGATTTAAATCTTATGGTTTCTTATAGGGCTTGTATCCAAACTAGCAGAGAGCTTTCTCTAGCTAGGCACGCTCATGGATGTGGCCTTTGAACTCTGTGTAGCAGTCTTTAGTACGGCACCGTGATCTTAGGGAAGGTAGACATCATGTGTAACAAATCCCTTCAGGTCACCCAGCTTTAGAATGGTTTCCCAAACACTTTGTTTTGGTCCCACCAGATCTGCATGCTCCTCTGAGAAGAATGTGGTGCTGATAGGCAAGGAGACTGATGTGGAAGGGCATCAGGAAAACATCACAGCTCTGGAGAAACTGTAGCCTCATACCCAGAGGAATGTGGGCATTGTCTTCACCAAGGATGTATCCTTAAGTATATATTAGAAGTCATTAGAAAATATAACACAGAGGAGGCCGCAAACAATTATGTGTTGGGAAAGTGTATAATTCCGTATAACAGAAGTGACTTGACTTTTGAATAAAATCTTGGAGGTCAAAGATGGGATGAGTGTCCCAGGCTAGTGGTGCTCAAGTTGTCCCGTGCAGTTGTCCTGTACAGTTGTCCTGTGCAGTTGTCCTGTACAGTTGTCCTGTACAGTTGTCCTGTACAGTTGTCCTGTGTAGTTGTCCTGT
>NW_021605170.1:2225158-2228018 GCF_004785775.1 Grammomys surdaster | reverse complement strand
AGTTGTCCTGTACAGTTGTCCTGTGCAGTTGTCCCGTGCAGTTGTCCCGTACAATTGTCCCATGCAGTTGTCCCGTGCAGTTGTCCTGTGCAGTTGTCCTGTGCAGTTGTCTTGTACAGTTGTCTTGTATGATTGTCCTGTGTGGCTGTCCTGTGTGGTTGTCCTGTGCAGTTGTCCAGTACAGTTGTCCTGTGTAGTTGTCTTGTACAGTTGTGCAGTCTAATATGCAGCAGTTAGTGGTAAGTGGTTACTTAGGTCTTTTGTCACAAGTTCGGTTATAAAAATTATAAGGAAAAAACAGTGTTGAAAGAGTATTATTACAGTAACCTGTATAGACTCAAGGACCACCAGCTACATTATCACACATCTGTGTTTCCAAATACTCACTCAAATAAGAAAGCAGCAGTACACACTACTGAAGACCCTAGAGGTACTAATAAATTGCCTTTATGTAGTTATTTCCAAAGTTGGACTTGCAATAAAAATCAGAAGTTATATGAATATATACTCACACATAATGTGTGTGTGAGAGTATGTGTTTGTAGTGTATGCGTGTGTATGGTGTGTATGTGTAACTGTCTGTATGTTTGTATGTGGTGTATGTGTGTGCATGGTGTGTATGTGTAACTGTATGTTTGTATGTGGTGTATGTGTGTGTATGGTGTGTATGTGTAACTGTATGTATGTGGTGTATGTGTGTGTATGGTGTGTATGTGTAACTGTCTGTATGTTTGTATGTGGTGTATGTGTATGTATGGTGTGTATGTGTAACTGTATGTTTGTATGTGGTGTATGTGTGTGTGCGCTGCTGGAAATGGAACTTAGGCTTCAGGCAAGCTCTAAGTAAGCTAAGTAGGCTTCAGTGAGCCTCACCCCCAACTCCCAATGATTCTGTCATAGTGCCCACTGACTATCAAGTACCTTCCTCTATCTCGGAAATAATTGTTTACTTTTGGGTTTTCTTTGTACTAAAAACCGTGGATGTGTTTTTGCTGATTAAAGTATATTGGATTTGTAATTTAAATTACATTTGGCGGCTTAAATTTCCCCCATTCACCTGATAATTGGATTTCCAGTGTCTAGAACTTTATGAAGGTTAGACTGTCAAGCATTCTTAGGGTTTTTAAAGTTTTATACACTCTTTATGGTAATTTAAGTATGCAAGTAAGGATGTCATGAATATGTATTGTAAGTATGAAGGAAATGAAAAGATGCACTGAGAAATGAGATCTCGCTCTGTAACCGAGCGCTCAGCTGGTGAACATCCCAGGTGAGATGGCTTTCAAAAAGAGGCATTTCTGGGAATATATAAAATCTAATTGAGAGCCACATCTTAGTTTGGTTTTCCCAAACTTCTCTCATAAGAATTACCTGCAGAGCCTATCGTAATGAATAATACACGACTTGATCCCCAACATGCTACTTGCTAATCTTGGGGCGGGTCTCCAAAATCTTTATTTCTGGCAAAGGATCGACTGTACAAATCCCCATTCCATGGTACTCAGGCTTGACTGAACGTGTTTAAAGCCACCTCCTTAGTTCATCTGTGCAAGATCTTAGTGAGGTTTTACTAATGACTTATAATATGTTTCATGTCTATGGTCAAGGGTGATAGAGCAGTTCTTTTCAAACTAATAGGAATTAGGAGGCGACAGAGGGCTCAGGGGACCCTCAACTGTTCCAGGGCTTGCAGAGAATGTGATCCCTGGATCCTGGACTCATGTATGAGTGTGGTAGTGCATGGTTACTACTTCCATTCTGGAGCAGCTAAGCCAGGTCTTTGGGACTCGATAGATAGCCTAGTCTACTTGGCAAGCTCCAGTCGAGTGAGAGGTGTTATCCTAAGTTAAATGAAAACAAAGAAACAAGAAACAATAAAGATGGTACATACCTGAGGAGTGACATCTGCAGCTACTCTCTCCTCTTCACACACACACACCCCACATACCACACACAAACACATATACACCATACACCCACACCATATACTACACACCACACAAACATATACACACCACACAAACACACACACACCACACATACCAAACACATACACCCACCCACATACCACACATACTACACACCACACAAACACATACACACCACACACATATACATCCACCCATACACCACACAGACAACACACCACACAAACACATACACACCACAAACACACATATACACACACACCATATATCAAACACATTACACATACATATCACACACATATACCACACACACACATACCACACATCACACAAACACATTCACACCGTACACACACACACCACATACCACACACATCACACAAACATATATACAACACACACCACATATGCCACACAGATCACACAAATAGATACACAACACACACATGCATGCATACACACACTCTCTGTTTTCCTCTCTCTTTCTCTCTCTCTCTTTCTCTCTCTCTCTCTCTCTCTCTCTCTCTCTCTCTCTCTCCTTTACTGACTTGGAGAAACCATGTTAAATGCAGATTTTGAATCTATAGGTATGTATCTGACTGACACTCCTCAGTTCTAACAAGCTGTGGGGTCCAAGCACTATAATAAGTAAAGGAAGAGGGTCTAGGGGTCCCAGGGAATTGAAGATAATTTAAGAAATTGTAGGCAGATATGAAGTTTTATTTATTAGCACACTAGTATAGTGGTTTGAATGAAAATGGCCCCCATAGGCCCCCATAGGGGCTGAACAGAATCAAAATCTGCAATTTACATGGTTTTCTCAAGTCAGTCAAGGGAGGGGGAGGAGAGGGAAAGGAGAGGGTAAGGGGGGGGGAGGGGGAGAGAGGGAAGAAGAAGAAGAGGAAGAAGAAGAAGAAGAAGAAGAAGAAGAA
>NW_021605170.1:2221333-2225058 GCF_004785775.1 Grammomys surdaster | reverse complement strand
AGAAGAAGAAGAAGAAGAAGAAGAAGAAGAAGACGACGACGACTGGGTGCATGTTTGAATATTTGATCTCCAGCTGCTAAACTGTTTAGGAAGGATTAGGAGGGAGGTGTGGCCTTGTTGGAGATGGTGTGTTATTGGGAGTGGGCTCTGGAATTTCAAAAGCTCATTTCAGGCCCAGGGTCTCATTCTCTTTCTGCTTGCTGCCTTTGGATGAGGATGTAAAGCTCTCAGCTACTACTCCAGCACCATGCCTGTCTGCTTTCCACCATGACAGTCATGGACTAAACCTCTAGAACTGTAAGCAAGTCCCCAATTAAATGCTGTCTTTTGTAAGAGCTGTCTTGGTCGCAGTGTCTCTTCACAGTAACTAAGACAACTGGCCACACATGGGGGGCACAGCACAGTCTACCTTTATTCCTGACTCACCGTATTTCCACTGTCTTTATTGCCACAGTTTACGTGTGCCCCAAATCACACATCACAGAAGAAGGCAGAATGAGGTTCAGTCTAGAGGTTTCTCAGTGAGCACCTGCCCAGTCCACAATTAAGGGGAAACATTTAGTTCCTGCTTTCCCTTTTGTTATTAAAGACAATTGGGCAGTCGCTCCAGTGAGAGAGATGACCAGGGTCCTCTGCTTCTGGTTCTTTAGCTCAACTTCTTTCCCAAGAACCTGATGATTAGAAGTTTATTTCTAACAGAGGAACGGTCTCTAAGCTCAGAATCTAACAGTGAGTGCTACAGGAGTCGGAAAAGTCACACAAACAGGGTTCTGCTTTACATAGTCCTCTTTAGGTTCAGATGGTGTGAGGCTTGTCTGCTTCAGGGTACACTGACACAAATAGAGCTCTGTATGCAGAGCTGAGGCCTTATCCTCAGTATGTTCTCACAGCAGTATGTCCTCTGATATCCTGCTATCCTGGAAGGTCTTACGAAGCGGTCACCAGCAAGGCCACCAATTCCCTGTGAGGATAGGATGCACTCCAGAGTGAATGTGTATTGCTAACATGGGCTCAGCCATGTCCAAGACCCCAGAGCCCAGAGCCACTCAGGGGAGTGGCAAGGCCTTCCCCTGATCACAGTAGTAATGTACGGAAACTATCAAACACAGCTTCCTCCAGTTGGATTTCTGCAACCTGAGACTGCTCCCCACAGAGACACCCTGCCTCCTTGTTCAGCAGTATACAACAACCTAGTCTTCTTGATCAGCAGTATACAACAACCTAGTCTTCTTGTTCAACAGTATACAACAACCTAGTCTTCTTGATTCGGAAGTATAAAAGAGCTGAGTTTCCAGGCAGCTAGTGTGACTCCACCAGAGCACATGGCCTACCCAGTCCCAGCTTTTCTGTGTCTGTCCTGTCTTTATTCCCCTCAGGATCCCAGTCAAGTCCAGTGCCATGCAAATCACCGTGGGATATTTCCCCAAAGTGATCACCCTAAGGGACTGTCTTCATTTCCTGTTGCTGTAAAAAGATAGCCCTTATGGAAGAAAGGGATTGTTTTATGTTCACAATCCCAGGAGCCTGATGCGGTAGGTTGTTATCCATCCACAGCCACAGGCAGAGAAGGGAATGCGTGCTCTTGGCTCACTTTCTCAGTTTTAAAATTATTTTATTTTTTAAGGTTTATTTATTTTTATTTTATGTGCATTGGTGTTTTGCCTGCATGCATGTCTGTGTGAGGGTGTCAGATCCCCTGGAACTGGAATTGCAGACAGTTGTGATCTGCCATGTGGGTGTTGGGAATTGAACCTAGGGTCCTCTGGAAGAGCAGCCAGTGCTCTTAACTGCTGAGCCATCTCTCCATCCCTTCACTCTCTCTTTTTTTTTGGAGGGGGTGGAGTGGGAGTGCAGTAAACTTAATTGATGGTTTTCAAGAGAGTAGGGCTCCCTGGGCCCTTCCTGTTATGGTGTGTGGGGGGGTCTGGGATGGAAATTGTGAGGGAAATGTTCAGTGTTAGGGGCCAAGTTGGGACAGGGACTCCTCAGCAATCGAAGGTCTTTCTCTTGCTCTCAGTGTCCTTGCTGGGGTAGGTGGTCCAGGGTTTCTTACTTCTTGGAGGCCATGAAGGCCATGAGGTCCATGGCCCTGTTACTGTAGCCGTAGTCATTGTCATACCAGGAAATGAGCTTTACAAAGTTGTCATTGAGAGCAATGCCAGCCCCAGCATCAAAGATGGAGGAGAGAGGGTACAAGTTGCAGGAGACAACCTGGTCCTCAGTATAGCCCAGGATGCCCTTCAATGGGCCCTCAGATGTCTGTTTCATCACCTTCTTGATGTCATCATACTTGGCAGGTTTCTCCAGGCGGCATGTCAGATCCACAACAGATACATTGGGGGTAGGAACACGGAAGGCCATGCCAGTGAGCTTCCTGTTCAGCTCTGGGATGACCTTGCCCACAGCCTTGGCAGCACCAGTGGATGCAGGGATGATGTTCTGGGCAGCCCCACGGCCATCATGCCACAGCTTTCCAGAGGGGCCATCCACAGTCTTCTGAGTGGCAGTGATGGCATGGACCATGGTAATGAGCCCTTCCAGGATACCAAAGTTGTCGTGGATGACCTTGGACAGGGGGACTAAGCAGTCAGTGGTACAGGATGCATTGCTGGCAATCTTGAGTGAGTTGTTATACTTCTCATGGTTCACACCCATCACAAACATGGGAGCATCGACAGATGGGGCGGAGATGATGACCCTTTTGGCCCCACCCTTCAAGTGGGCCCCAGCCTTCTCCATGGTGATTAAGATGCCAGTAGACTCCATGACATACTCAACACCAGCATCGGCCCATTTGATGTTAGCAGGATCTTGATCCTGGAAGATGGTGATGGGCTTCCTGTTAATGGCAAGCTTCCCATTCTCAGCCTTGACTGTGCTGTTGAACTTGCCATGGGTGGAGTCAGACTTGAACATGTAGACCATGTAGTCAAGGTCAATGAAGGGATCACTGATGGACATAAGCTCTATTTTGTTAGAGACAGCCTTGGTAACTAGGCGTCCCTTCCAAAACAGCCAATCCATTCACTCTGACCTTCACCATTGTGTCTAAGAGACGAGGCTGGCACTGCATGAGAAGATGTGGCTGTCTCTGGAAGGAGCAGAAGGAGCCCACTTGCTCATTTTAACATGCACTCTGAAACTGAACCCAGGGAACATGCCACCCACTATTAGGTTAGGGTCTCCTGCCTCAATGAACATAAGCAACTCAGTACCTTACAGACACGTCTATGAACCAACCTTACATAGATAATGCCTCATTGAGAGATCCCCTTCCCAGATGATTTTATATTGTGTCAAGTTGATAATTAAAACTAACCAACACAGAGCCTTTAGTATATTTCATTAAATCCAATAACCAGCTGCTGCCTCAGAAAAGACTCTTATCAAAGGAGACGGATCTCTGCTTTACCTCTTTCGCAGTCATCTTAGCTCTTGTGATCGTTATATAATCTCATCATCTATAAAATGATGTTGATAATATTTACCTTAGTCTAATCATAAAACTTTGATGAAGTGCCAAGTATAAAATGTGTCTTACAGAACGCCTGGATCTTAGAATAAACGCCAATAAGTGTTAGCCTCCTTCCCTGCTTCTAGTTTTGACTCATGCAGACACGTGCTAGAGTTTTTCGTCTCTTCCTTTTTTTTTTTTTTTTTTTTTTTTTTTGTTTTTTTTATGTAGCGCTGGCTGTCCTGGAACTCACTCTGTAGACCAGGCTGGC
>NW_021605170.1:2209293-2221233 GCF_004785775.1 Grammomys surdaster | reverse complement strand
TTTTTCAAGACAGGGTTTCTCTGTGTAGCCCTGGCTGTCCTGGAACTCACTCTGTAGACCAGGCTGGCCTCGAACTCAGAAATCCGCCTGCCTCTGCCTCCCAAGTGCTGGGATTAAAGGCGTGCGCCACCACCGCCCGGCTTTTCGTCTCTTCCTAAAGCAGATGTGGCTGCAAGAAGACTTTGTCAAGGGTATCTAGTTTCCTTTACTATTAGAGAGAAAAGCAGAAAGTGAACACGGATTGTTAAGACTCCAAAAAAGTACAGAAACTCAGGAAAGGGGGATATCTTAAGGGCCAGTTTGAGGGGGAAAAAAACTCACTTACCACAATGTCAAAATGTCAGCCATCCCTGAGGGCTGTGTCTGCAGGAAGAGGGAAGGAGGAGAGAGATGACTAGAGAAATGTGATCAGCAGAGCAGTGCAGAAGGACCGCCACAGGGCTCTGGATCCCTCCAGGCACCATAGAGGAGAAAGCTCGGCACCATAGTGTATGCCTGGCTTTAGGAGTATGACCTTTTCTCCTGGGAACTTGGCCCTGTTTGTGGCATCTGAAGCCAGAGTCCCTTGGGAAAGGAAGCTAGAAGGCATACACTTGTGGCTGACAGAGGTGTTTGGTAGGACAACTGTCAAGTGTCAAAGAAGCAGGATTGATGTAGTTACCAAGTTTGAGTCCTTGAGTTTTTTGTTACTGGATTGAAAATAGTCTATACGGATCTTTCACAATAGTTTTTACCCTATGTACAATGTCACAGTGCAGATTTAAAGTACAGATTATCAAAGAAAAAAGCTTCAGAATGAGGCCTATCCCATCAGCCCCTTGACTGCGGCCTTCCTAGCCTCGAGAGCTGTAAGAAATCCACCTCTGCGATTTGTTGCTGAAGCCAGCCAGTCTGTGGTCTCGGCTTTGGTACCCCGACCAGCCAGTCTGTGGTCTCGGCTTTGTACTCCGACCAGCCAGTCTGTGGTCTCGGCTTTGTACCCCGACCTGATTAACATAATGTGCTCCAGGCGTCTCACGTTCTGTGCATCTGACACAGTCCATCCTCTACTCCCATGTTCTCCAAATCAACAAAAAGCAACAAGACACTCCAGATGCCTGCCTGCGGTCCAGAGCCTCGCTTAGTGGCTCGAGTCAAAAATCTGAGAGGCTTCCTTTTCTCTACCTCAGTCTCTACCTCTAGTCTTTTCTCCATTTAGCGGTTACAGAACAGCCTATTAACGTAGATGTAATCATATGAGCCCCTTAACACTCTCCAGTAGCTTCCCGCTGCACTTATAATGAGGCAAGCCCCTGTAGAGTCTGCCATGCCTCCCTGGACTCTGCCATGCCTCCCTGTCACTCTGCCCCTGCAGCCCTGACTTCTTCACTTCTTCCCGTGAGAGCCCTGTGCTCTGTCTTACCTCTTAGGTCTCCATCTTCCTTGAATGTTTTACTCTTTCAAGCTCACACTGACAGAGATATATTTGAATCGCGTGTGCGTGCGATTGGGTGCAATTGCAACATAAGCAAGGTAGGGTGGGGGAAGGGACTAGATTGCTAACCGGCTGGATGGGGGCGGCAGATGGAGCTGAACAGATAGAGTGCTTGCCTACTATGCATGGAGTCCTAGGTCTGAGTAGACCTTGCGTAGTGGCACACGCCTGTATTCCTAAATTTAAAAAAAAAGTGGATAGAGTCAGAAATTGAAAATTCTCCTTAGATACATAGTTAGACAATGGCCACACCCCTTCAAAAAGATAAAAGGAAGAGAAAGTGTTGGATTTTTTAGTCACTAATATACTTTGCCCTGATTTCTGGCACATGCCCCACCTGACCTTTGGCCTGGTGGAGTAACTGGTTCTGTGACTTTATGTCACACTACCTTCTGTCTAATTTGGAGGCCCATGGTGGATCTTCCTCTAGGGTAGAGGTATTTTAACATCTGTAGTGATCACGGATGTTCTGTTTGTTTTAGAGAAATGTGTATCCCAGAGGTAAGACAAATTAGTGGGGAGACATGACCCAAGAAAATAAATATCATATGATACATGTTTTTCAAACGGGATCTGCCATTTGGGTCTGTGCCACCTTACAATAATTTTCCCAGGAAACTCATTAAACCTGGGTGTCACCTTACTGGGCAACAGTAAATTTCACCAACAGTTGAGCAGGGGGCCTAGAAGGCCATTAAAATGAAATGAATAACTTAATCTCCTCTGTAAAATCAGCCTGAGATTCTAATTCACACTTATCAGGAAAAGAGAAAAGAGAGGAAGGGAAGACTTTCACTTTATCCGAATTAACTGTTCAGTAAGTGTCATGTTAAAGCAATTATATTAGAAACTCTTTCTGAGAGATTGAATTACATCCAATTAATCCCATGTTGGCTTTACTCACCAAGCCAGGCATTTCCAGGGCCCCCATTCTGCATCGTGCCACATCGGGCTTTCTGTGGCCAAGAGCCTCCTCAGACAGCAGGTGCTATCCACGTTCACTTAAGCTTGCCATATATTGAGCAATAATTAAAATATTTTGGAACAACGAAATAGGAAAAACTTGAGAAAGGGAAAATTTCAATCATGTGTATAAAATACCAATTCCACCCTCCTTCTAAGTTCCTAACATAAAGCTCCAAAAATCTTTGGAGCCTCTCAAATGCTAAGTGTTTCCTGTGTCCTAAGGATATGACTGACAGCTGGGGTCCTTAGCATGTCTCAAGAAAGACTTGGTTGCTATGGGAACCACACAAGTGATTACAGGATGGGAACTTTCAGTCCCATCCATCTCCATTTCTCTGGGGAGAGTAAGGAGGCTAAAGGTTGAGCTAATAAACCAATGGCCACTGATTTAATCATTAATGCCTACATAATAAAGCTTCCATAAACAGTCAAAGGGACTGGGTTATGGGACCTTCTGGGTAGCTGGACACAAGCAAGTTCCCAGAAAATGTAGCGTTCCATGCCCCATTCTCCTGCCTGTGGACCATGCACTCCTTTGCTGTATGCTCATAATAAGCTTGGAACTGAAGTCTTTCTCTGAGTTCTGTGGGCTAAGATAGCAAATCAATCAAACACAAAAGGGGTCAGTGGGACCCCACTTTATAGCTGTTCATCAGAAAGACAGGTCACAACCCGCACTTGCAAGGGGACCCTGAAGGCAGACGTGATCTTTGGGTGTGAAGCCCTCAGCCTGAGGAATCTGACACTGTCTCCAGGTTGGTACTGTCAGAATTGAACAGTCTCCTATGTCCAGACCTTAAGCTGAATGCATACTTTTACATATCTTGATGGCTACAAATAGCTTATCCATATGTCTTAAGATAAAAGGTGTTGGGGGTGTGGGAGAGTACAGCTTGTGGTTAATAAGAGTCAGTTACAGACTTGACTCTTTACTCCCAACTAAGCAAGCTTGTTTGACCCAAGCATCAGCTTGGAGATGGACTCTTCCTTCAGTAAAGCCGTTTTCAGTCCTCTGTGTGACTAAGAACCCACCACAGACTCTTTTCTAAGATATTTCTGATGTTCCACCCTCCCTCTAACTTTGGAACCTAGTACCAAGCTCAGAAGCCACCATGAAGTTGACTATGATAACATTGTTGCCCTGGTAATTCCCCTGGGATGGAGCCGTACATGTCACCCCCTTCACTGAGAAGCAACACGTCTCTTCTGTACTCTAGCCCTGTGGGCAGAATGATATAGCCATCTCCTCCTGTGTTTCTGTCTCTTGGGCCATAATGTTTGGCTTAAGAGATTGGTTCTCAACCCATGATGGAGTAATACAACCCCCACCAGGACCTTTCAAAGTGGAACTATGACCCTCTGAAAAGG
Organism: Grammomys surdaster; assembly: GCF_004785775.1. Taxonomy (NCBI): domain Eukaryota; kingdom Metazoa; phylum Chordata; class Mammalia; order Rodentia; family Muridae; genus Grammomys; species Grammomys surdaster. The sequence continues at coordinate 2,217,425 of NW_021605170.1, read as the reverse complement.
AAAGCCTAGGACTGTGTGTGCACCCCTTACAGTGTTGGAGAGGCAGTCCTTGTGGTGCTGAAGCCCCTGGACCCAATCTTTGCTCAGGCATCACCCTTCCTTCCTTGTGATTTAGCTGTGGCTCACATGAGGTACTTGTCTTGAGACAGGGATGAAGTTCGATTGGTAGAATGTTTGCCCAACATGCATGAAGCCTCGGGTTCAGTCCCCAGCATCACAAAAACCCAAGCTCAGGGTGATATGCCTCTAACCTAAGTACTCTGAAGTCCAGGGTCAGCATCTGTTATATGGAGATTTTGAGGCCAGCCTGAGCTATATGAGACCATGTGCAGAAAACAAACAAAACGAAAGTGAGGTTTTATCTCAGGCAACCAAAAAAGTGTAATATTCCAGAGAAATATTTCTAATTTTGTATACACTTAAAGGAAAACATTTTATAATAGAAGTCATACTGCATTGAAATGATATCAGAATAATATTGAATATTATGAAGTACCAAGTGCCCGTTAGCAAGGGTCAGGTTTTGAGACAATGAAGCAAGACTAACTTGTTTCTCCCTCTAAGCTCAGGGGTTGGTCTGTCTGCTGCTGGGGGATTCTCCGGCAGTAGAAGCATTTTGATCATCAAACTAAGAGGAGGTGCCTACTATGCCTCTCTCCCTCTGGTTTCTTACATGGGTCCTGGGGATGGAACTCAGGCCGTTTTGTGTAACAGGTGATTTTACCTGCTTTGCAATCTCACCCGTGGGTATTGTTTTGTTTTATTGTTGTTTTTGTTTATTTTAAATGTGTGTCTGTGTGAGAGAGAGAGAGAGAGAGACAGACAGGCACACACACACACAGAGAGAGAGAGAGACAGACAGAGAGAGAGAGAGAGAGAGAGAGAGAGAGAGAGAGAGAGAGAGAGAGGAGCCTTTTCCAGTGGGGGCTAGAGACACTGGATCCCCTGGAGCTGGAGCTGTGGGTGGTTGTGAGCCCCCTGACCTGAGTTCTGGAAATGGAACTCAGGTCTTCTGCAAGAGCAGTATATATACTGTTAAAACTGTAGCGCCATCTCTGCAGCTGAAATTCTCTGTTCTTCTGTATCTTCTGTGCTCAAATGACAGATTCGTGGCAAGTCACTACTGTCTTAATTTTTGATCACTTCTACCTTTTTACAGTTTAAAATTCAGCCAAAGCATACATGAGAACTGCCTTTGGCCAGGGTCGCAGTTTCCTGTCTCCTAATTCATGCTTGAGGGATAATTCTGAACTCTGAATTCTTGGAGATATATATATATATATAAATTTTTAAAGGTTTCTTTATTTTTTTCAACTATTTTTTATTGGATATTTTATTTACATTTCAGATGTTATCCCCTTTCTCCATTTCCCCCCCACCCAGAAACCCCCTATACGATCCCCCTCCTCCTGCTTCTATGACAATGTGCCCCCACCCACTCCCCCACACCCACTCCCATACTGGGGCATCCAGCCTTCACAGGACCATGGACTTCCTCTCCCACCTATGCCCGACAAGGCCATCTTCCCCAACATATACAGCTGGAGCCAGGGGTCCCTCTCTATGTGCTCCCAGCCTAGTGGTTTAGACCCTGGAAGCTCTGGTTAGTTGGTATTGTTGCTCTCCCCATGGGGCCTCAAACCCTTTCAGCTCCTTCAGTCTTCCCTCTAACTCCTCCATTGGGAACCCCACAATCAGTTCAGTGGTTAGCTGTGAGCATCCTCCTCTGAATATGTCAGACTCTTGCAGACCTCTAAGGAGACAGCTATGTCAGGCTCCTGTCAGCATGCACTTCCTGACATTCACATCAGCATCTACCTTTGGTGGCTGCACACGGGATGGATACCCAGCTGGAACAGTCTCCGGATGGCCCCTCCTTCAGATTCTGTCCCTCGCTTTGTCTCCATATTTGCTCCCATGAGTATTTTGTTACTCCTTCTAAGAAGGACCGAAGCACCCACACTTTGGGGAGAGAGAATCTTACCTATCTCAACAGGAGGAAGAGCAGACCCTGGGGAGGGCTGGAGGAAGGGCAGAGCCTGGGCTGGGGGAAGGGCAGACCCTGGAGAGGGCACCATGAGCTGCTTGCTTCCTAGAATGGAGCCTCGTGTTAGACATTTCTCTTGTGTAATCTCAGCTCTCACCGATGACCCTTCCTCCTTTTGATCAAGTGTTTAATTTCCTTGGAAGATTCTCTCAGATTCAGCTATTACTGAGAGGATTTCCACATCACCCTCACCCTCTAATGACTAAATCTTACATATTCAGGATTTCAAAAAGACGCATTTCTGTTCGTCTCTGTAACTAGTTCAAGGATTTGATCTTTCTTTCCTATTATTGCTGAAGTGAGAATTAATTTAGAAATTTCTTCTGCTAAAGAATTATCTCACAAAAAAAAATCGAAGAAACTCAAACATTTACAAAGAGGAGTCTCAGTTCTTAGTCAGCCGAAAATGTAGCAATGTTTCAACCTGATTTGGGTCATTCTGGTTTTTGTTTGTTTGTTTGTTTGTTTTACTTTCTCTTTGAACCTCCATCTCTTCTTACAACCCTTTAAAACTTTCTAATTTGGAGGGCACAGGAGAAAGGAAAAAAAGGGTTATTTTTTAGGACGTACGAGGTACACATAACAAAACAGCCAGAAAGCACAGCAGAGGAGCCCATCAACTGAACTCAAGAATGAAGCCGCTAGAATCCTGGCCACGGTGGACTGCAGAGCTGGCTCAGAGGTTAGGAGTGTGCACCGCTCATACAGAGGATGGGGCTCAAGCCCAGTACTCACTCGTATCAGGCAGCTCATGCCTGTACGTCTAGATCCAGGAGATATGAAACCTGCTTTGGTCAGTTGTTTGTTTGTTTGTTTTGTAGACTTCCACTGGTCTCAACTCTGAATCTAAGACTCCCACGGCTTTCAAATCTGAAGTGGCTGCTTATAGAATAAAGAAGTTGGCTCTACCCAAAACCAAAGGGAAAGTCTGGACGTCACCCTGGACTTCTGGGAGGTGTGTATTCTGTCATACTTGACAGGAAGTGCGTTGTTGGGGGGAGGGGTTGGCTATACCAAAGGGAGGAGGGATTTGGACCACCAAAGGGAGGAGGGGTTGGGAATACCAGAGGGAGGAGTTGGGAACAGAAGAAGGAGGGGTTGGGACCACCAGAGGGAGGGGTGTTGGCCACACCAGAAAACCCAGTCATGTGACCTGGGGTAAAGACTTTGGGTCCTGTGGTTTCACGGGGACAGGAGACTGACTTCAGTGACATGGCCATCAGTCAATTCACCGTGTCAATGTAAAGAAGGCTGGACGCCAAAGCTTAGATAAGCCTCCCTGGCTGTCCTATCCATACTTGTCGACACAGGTTGATGCCAGGAGGGTGCCGTGTCCTGACTCCGAAAGAGGGAACAGTGTACACGGGCATATCTGTAACCCTGTCATATTCTACCTCTGGCATCTTGAATGATGCTCGACTCTTTCCCAGCAACTCAACTGTAACCATAGGCACGACAGTCCTGTGAGCTCTGAGTCTTCATAATGTATTACAGACTCTGAGAGTGCTTGGAGGAAATTAAACGTGAAGTTGGTTAGAGGCACCTTAGGGACTGTGGTCTCAGACTTTGGGGCGGAGTGGGTGGGGCTCCTCTTCCATTTTCCCTTCCTAACTGAACACCAACATAGGGTGTTTCCTGTTGAAATACTTGTGTAACTGGGTGTGCGGCACAGTCCTAGACCAGCACTCAGAGGCAGATCTCTGTGGATTCAAGGTCATCCAGGGCGATTTAGCAAGATACTGTCTGGAAAAACCAAATGGGGCTGGCAAGGTAGCTCAGTGGGTAGAACTGTATAGAAGCCTGATGGGCTGTGTTTGATCTCCAGATCCCATGATACAAGGAGAGAACTAATTCTCAAAAGTTGTCTCTTCTCGGTACACACCGTGGTGTATGCACGCACACACACACACACACTCACTAAGGAATTCATTGTTGTAAGCCTTACACACACACACACACACACACACACACACACACTGCCTCTACCCCACTCTGAGAGCAGGCTGCTATAAACAACAGACTGTAGTCCAGAGAAGGGAGGTGTTTAATGGAGAGATTTCAAAGGAAAAATCCACTGGATCGACTTCTAACTGGATTTAGAAGATAAAGAAAGGAGAGGGGAAAAATTAACAAAATCTTTGATAACTTATTAAGTGTTTTTCTTCCATGATAGAGATGATTTGGAAGAAAGTTAAAAAACCGATTTTAAACATTCTACTTTATTGGAGTAGAATTTATGTTCAGTAAAATTTATATACATGTTGAATATAGTCTGATGCCTTTTGATAAATGTATAGACTGGGTTTTTGCCATCAGTTAAGATAAAATACTTGAGGGTCCCTAGAAAGTTCCTCATAGCTCTTCTTTCTGTCATCATGATCCTATAACCATTAATTGGATTTTGATTATCTTGAAGATCAATCTTTATATAGTCTTTTTTAAAATCAGCAGAATACATGTTCTCTTTAGTATCAGGTGCCTTCTCTGTAGGAGCTGTGCCACGGTCAGAGGACGACCTTGGGTTTCGGACCTCATCGCCTGCTTTATTTGAGGCAGAATTTCTTGTTTGCTGCTGTGTGCACCAGGCTGTTTGGTGTGCAAGCTTCTGGGAATCCTGTCTCTGCCCCCTGTTTTACCACAGCAGCTTCATGTTGGTCCTGGGAATTGGAATTCAGGTGCTCACACTTGCACAGAAAGCTCTTTAACCTACTGAGTCAGCCTGTCTCCTCGTATCTGCTGTCCTTGTACAATGTAACGTCTATGAGGCCCTTCCATGTTGCTCTGTACCTGCTCTTCCAGCTCACAAAGCGTCCCACTGTATTGGCTGCTGCTGTTTAGTCATGTCTGTAGATGAGCATGTGGGCAGTTTGCCATGGTGAATGAAACTGTACACACCTTCAAGCTCCTTCCTCCGTGGACAGATATTCTCAGATCCCTTCTTGAGGGTGACATCCAGGAAGTAGAATGGCTGGCTCATAGGCTCAGGGTGTGTTAACAGTTCCAGAAATTGCCAAATGTTTTTCCCAAAGTGATTGCCCCTTTTTATTTGCCCAAAGTGTGAGTTGCCTGCTCAGCACTTTTCCCCAGTGACATCCCTGCCTGTCTTTGCCAGGGTTACCATTGCTGTGATGAAGCCCCATGCTCAAAACCACATGAGGAGGAAAGGGTTACACTTCTACATCACCGTTCATCACTAAAGTCAGGACAGGACAGGAACCTGGAGGCAGGAGCTGATGCAGAGGCTGTGGAGGGGACAGGAACCTGGAAGCAGGAGCTGATGCAGAGGCCGTGGAAGGACAGGAACCTGGAGGCAGGAGCTGATGCAGAGGCCGTGGACAGGACAGGAACCTGGAGGCAGGAGCTGATGCAGAGGCCGTGGAGGAGTGCTGCTTACTGGCTTACTTATCATGTCTTGCTCAACCTGCTTTCTTTTTTTTTTTTAATTAATTTATTTTATTTATATGAATACACCGTTGCTATCTTCAGACACACCAGAAGAGAAAAATCAGATGGCATTACAGATGGTTGTGAGCCACCATGTGGTTGCCGGGAATTGAACTCAGAGTCTCTGGAAGAGCAGTTGCTGAGTCATCAATCCAGCCCCTTAACCTGCTTTCTTATAGAGGCCAGAACTACATATAGCCCAGGGATGGCCTCATGCACAATGGCCCTTCCTCATTGATCAGTAATTAAGAAAATGCCTTACAGGCTTTCCCTACAGCTCAATCTATCTTTTCTTTTCTTTCTTTTTTTTCTTTCTCTTCTTCCTTCTTTTTGTTGGGGTGGGTGAGAGATGAGGGTGGGAAGAGTTGAGACTGTTTCTCTGTGTAAGCCTGGCTGTCCTGGAACTCACACTATAGACCAGGCTGGCTTTGAACTCACAGAGATCTGTTGCCTCTGCCTCCCAAGTGCTGGGATTAAAGGCATGCTTCACCACTACCCTGCCCCACAACCCAGTCTTCTGGAGGCATTTTCTTAAGTGAGGTTCCCTTCTCTCAGATGACTCTAGCTTGTGTCAAGTTTTCATAAAACTAGCCAGCACACTTTCCTTCCCCGCTGTATTCTTTAAAGCAGCATCACAGAAGTCTAGTTTACATACAATAAAAAGTTATCATTCCAAGTGTACAGTGTAGTGATAAACTACATACACTCAGGTGTGAATCTCATTGCAAACACAAACTAGATGGAGAACACAGCTGTCACCCCAGAAACGTGGTTGTGCCCTCTCTGGAATCAGTCCCTGCTCTGCTCCACGCCTGAGGGAAGCTTGGGCTGCCTTACCTTCCATCCCGGCAAACCTGCCTTTTCTGGGCATTCGTGCAGATGGAGGTGTTTTGTCTCAGGGTTCTCTCCCTTGCTACAAGGTTTCTGAGATGCTTCCCTGGTTTAATCTGTATGTCAGTAGCTGTGGAAGATAGAAACTGTTACCAAACCAACAAGTTAGCCCACCATAACTTCATGGTATTGGTTATGGGCTCCTTGTTCTGGAAGGAAACATTTCCTTTTCAGCACTGAGTATGCCCTTCATATTGCAGATTTGCCAAGTCCCATGGTGTGGATGCTGCACACACAGTTCCAAAGGCGTTGGTGATACAATCTATATAATGCCTTCCTTCTTCTTTTCCTTCTTTAGTGATGTAATCATACAGGTAAAACATTGCATATGCAGGCATCAGTGCTCTATTGCTGTGAAGCGACGCCATGACCACAGCAACTCTACAAAAGAAAACATTTGGGGCTGGCTTACCGTTTCAGCAGTTTAGTTCATTTTCATCATGGTGTGGAGTGTGCTGGTGTCCAGGCAGACATGGTGCTGGAGAACTAGCTGAGAGTTCCACATACAGCTTCACAGGCAGGAGAAAGAGGCTAGACTCTAGGCCAGACTTGGCTTTTGGGACCTCAAATCCTACCCCCAGCGACACACTTCCTCTAACAAGACCACACCTACTTTTTTCTATTCCTTCTCAAGTAGTGTGACTCCCTGATGACCAAACATTCAAATATATGAGTTCATGGGGGCCATTCTTCAAACCACAACAGTAGGGAAAGAAAAATATTGTACATACATCACAATTATTTTTATTTTTTGGTGATTACATAGCCTGGCTACATATCAAGTTTGAGGCCAGCCTAGGATACGGGAGATTCTATTTCTAAATAAACAAACTAATGAACCAATTAGTATTTTTTAAAGTGGTTTTAATAAATCTTTTGAATTTCCATATAAAATTTAGGAAAAACTTGTCAACTTGTTGAAAAGAGGAGAGGTTGTCATGATTTGACAGATATATGTTGACTTCTCATGTCAACTTGAGGGCAGTTTTTATCTTAAGACAACAAGAGTGAAGTTGTAGTTCGCAGACATGGAGCGAGCATCTCAGACACGGCCCGCCGTCTTTTCATTTAGATTCTCTTTAGTTCTTTGCATCGGTGTTTAGTGTTTACCATTTTCTACTTTTATTACTAACTTTCTTGCTGCTGCTGTTTTATTAGCTTTTGTCTTTGGATCGTTGTTGCTAAAATATAGAAGAAAATAATGTTTTTATGTGGCTTGTTTCCCTTCCTCTTCCCTCTTTCTCTGTTTCCCCTTTCATTGCTGAGGAATGAATGGGTGTGAACAGTTCTTTTCCCTGTGGCCCAGAAGCTGATTTATTAATCTGAGTAGGCTGATGGCTTCTTCGAGATTTCCTCCACACAATACGGCACGGCCTGTGAAGGAGCATAGTGTTACCCATTCCTTTCCAACATGACACATTTATAGAAAGACAAGAGTCGATATTCTTGCCTTGCTTCTGATCGTAGGGAAAAAAGTATTTAGCATTAAAGTTTTATATAGTATTAGTTAATTAGTTGATCTTCAAGGGTTTTTAGAAACATAGCAAATGCAACAACACACACATCCACGATAAAAATCCTCTGTCTGTCCATTTGGCTTAAGTAAACCCAGGCACAATAGTGAATTTGAGTATATTTTTTTCAAGTTGGGAAACATCAGAAGGTAGAATAAAGATGTGCGTGTACATACATGGTATAGATTACATACCGTGTAAATGGCTGTGTCTGAGTGAACAGTAAGGCGGGAAAT
>NW_021605170.1:2207581-2209283 GCF_004785775.1 Grammomys surdaster | reverse complement strand
AGAGAGCTCGGAGATGGGCAGGAGAACACCTCAGCAATACCCAGTGGCTTTCTGTCAGCCCCGAGGACCTTATCTCAAGTTAGAAAGGGCTGCTCTACTCTGAGGGCTGGGAAGCCCAGGCTCCCTGAACTGACGTGATCCGTGTAGAACGTGCTGCTGGAGGGACTAGACAGGATGTAGACATGCATTAAGGGAGGGCAAATTCCCTTTAGCATGAGACTAGAGGTCGAGATATTACATTAGCCAAGTGTCCCAGCTGCCTTCCTCATTCAATATTCATGCTAAAATCCCGTCAATCAACAGGAACAACCATGTCCTGCTCAGGCCTATGAGAGATGCTGCATAGGCTGCTCTGCGCACCGTACCATGCCTGGGACTTGGGATTGCTGTGTGTGTGATGACAGGAATGTGCTCAGTGTTGCTCAGATATTCAAGCTGCTCCTTTGTTCGTCTTTTGACAGAGCAGGCGCCTTGAAGGGTGGTGGGTGGCTCTGCTCGGCAGTCTTCAATGAGAACTAACTATGCGCCTGTGAAGACGTGCATTTGGGGGCTGGAGCCCTCTTAGTGGTTGAGAGAGAGCTCTTGCTGCTCCAGGGTTCAGTTCCCAGTACCTATGTCAGGGGGGTCTCAAAATTACCTGCAATTCCAACTCCAGGGGATCTGACACCTTCTTCTGGCTTCACACACACACAGACACACACACACACACACAGAGAGAGAGAGAGAGAGAGAGAGAGAGAGAGAGAGAGAGAGAGAGAGAGAGAGAGAGACAGAAAGAGAGAGAGAGAGAGGGAAAGAGAGGTAAAATATATCTTTTGTTGAGACAGGTCTTTATATAGCCTTGGCTGGCTTGAAGGAACTCATTAGGTAGACCAGGGTGTCACTAAGGAACTCACTATGTAGACCAGACTAGCCCGAAGGAACTCACAGAGATCCTTCTGCCTCTGCTTTCTGAAATAAAATGCACATGTCCTGACGCCCACCCAAGTCATCTTTTTAAAATGTAGATTTTCTGGGTTTCCGTTATTACCCCAGACACCTCTGATTCAATAGGTGACAGTGAGGTTTCAGGGAGTGGACAGTAGCTGACTTCGACACACACAGCACTCAGCCCAATCCCTGAGAACCCCTGACGTGATGAAGAGCCCAGACTTCTGTGACAGATGGTTTTATCGCATGGCCTTGGAAGTGTAACTTAACCTTAAACTTCATACTTGAGCCAATGATAACAAGAACATTCCGGCTTGGTTTGGGCGTGGGAAGACAGCGGGCCGTGGGCAGGCTTGGGCGGGTGTGAGTGCTGGCGGACACCTTTAGCCTTAGCGCTCTCGGTTCTTTGTTTTCAGACAAAATCTACCTCAGGCTGGCCTCCATCTTGCAGCTGAGAATGACCCCGAGATTCTGCTCCTTCCACTTCCACCTCAAACACTGGATTTTCAGGTTTGTGCCACACACCGGTTTACGGTGGTTCTGGGGAGAGAACCCAGAGCTGCTTGCAAAAAAAAAAAAAAAAAAAAAAAAAAAAAGCTCCGGCCATTATCAGTATGCTAATGATCCTCCCTCTCTCCTCTACCTCCGTCCCTTCCTCCCCCCTCCCTCCCTCCCTTCCCCTCCCTCCTCCCTCCTCCTCCCTCCCCCTCCCCCTGCCTTCCCCTCCTTCCCCCTCCTTCTCCCCCCCTCCCTTCCCCCTCCTCTCTCCCCA
>NW_021605170.1:2205713-2207481 GCF_004785775.1 Grammomys surdaster | reverse complement strand
GATGGGGTGCAGGGGCCTCGTGGACTAGCCAAGTCTCCTTTACAAAGCAGTAACCTCAGGGGTTGGTGTGACCTGCCTTTCTGTCATTGTGTCCCTGTGGTGGAGCTTGCAGAGGCGTGGGGGTGGGAAGGATGTTGGCGGGTCAGGAAGCAGGACTGCCTGGAAGAAGGCAAACTGACCCAGTTTCCTGACCTGGTCTCTGTCTGGTAAGCGGACAGTTTTTGCACATCTCAGGTAATTTCTGCCAATTTTAGTTTCTTATCTGTGACATAAAGGCGAATTGACATTTGTCTTTGGGCCTTGTGGCTTTAACACTTTGCACGTGGCCTCCCTTCCGGTTGCCACAGGAGTGGAGATCCACAAAACAAGATTTGCAGAGAGAGGCTAATGTGGCTAAAGATTTATTCAAAGTCGTGGGGCTAGCGTGGACTTGAGTTTAAGGGCAGGATGGCGTCAGTGCTGGTGAAGGCTCAGCCACCCACCCTTCAGGACACTCCAAAGGCTCTTGGTTCAGTACGGAGGCTCAGTAGGACCTGTCTGGTGGCTGGTGGGTCCTTACAGCATCTGTCTCCCTCTGAATAGGGATCTCGCACGACAGGGTCTTACGGACTTGATGAGTCGAGGAATTTCTTACAGTCGCCAAGAAACTCTGAGCAAAGCTAGAATAATGTTTCTAGACTTTCTGGTTGAGTTTATGAAAGCGGGGAGGAGCTCTTAGCTTCCTCTTGTTCTGCCTCAGAAGCGAGAAGGGGGAGAGAAAAGAAGGGCAAGAGTTAGGAGAGAGACTCTACTTATGAGCCCTTCCAATGTCCTTCAATTCAAAATAGAGATGGCCTCCAACTTAACGATGTTTGATGTGATTTTTTGACTTTACAACAATGAAAAGCGCCGGGCGGTGGTGGCGCACGCCTTTAATCCCAGCACTTGGGAGGCAGAGGCAGGTGGATTTCTCAGTTTGAGGCCAGCCTGGTCTACAGAGTGAGTTCCAGGACAGCCAGGGCTATACAGAGAAACCCTGTCTCGAAAAACAAAACAAAAAGAAGAAGAAGAAGAAGCATCTAGAGTTACCAAGGAAAATGCTTTTACTTCAAGGAATTATTTTTCCAATGGTTTGTTTGTTTTGATCGGATCACCCTAAGCTACCTAAGATGGCCTCAAACTCAAAATTCTCCTGCCTTAGACTTCCAAACTCTGTGATTAAAGCCATGTGCTATCGGACTCAGCGAGCACAATGTTTTATCAGCCACGACAATGGTCAGGGATTTTTTTGGGTATAAAATATGTGTATAAGTCCTTGATTGTTGTGCCTATAATGCCTAGTTAACACTATCCCTTCCATCGACACTAACGTGAGCCTTCTGTGATAAGAAGGATAAGCCCACAGCAAGGACAATTGGCTGTGATGGCTTACTGTCATGTCCAACATGACATCTCCAAACCTGAAAGAAGCTTTAAAAAAAAAAAAAAAAAGATTCTTAGCATCAAGTTTTGGAGAACCCTGGGTCCTCCCTGGCCAACCCCTAACATTACAGAAGAGGGAGCAGAAAGGGCTAGACTGGGCTCTTCAGCATTTCACTGTGGTGAGGAGCTCATGATGCCCCAAACCCCTCACTGTGGAGCCGATGGCAGTTCACTGTGGCTGAGGGGTCACCATCTTAATTGGTACAACTACTTGTGAGTTGCTCATGACTAAGTAATCTTCCACCTGTGATCATGAACGCCTCATACTTAAACTCAGTGCGGGTCTCAGTCAGGGTTTTTTTTTTTT
>NW_021605170.1:2196449-2205313 GCF_004785775.1 Grammomys surdaster | reverse complement strand
ATATATATATGCACACACACACACACACACACATATATATATATATATGCACACACACACACACACACACACATATATATATGCACACACACACATGCACATTGTTGATGGTGGAGTCCCTTCCTGTTTTTTAGTGGTTGACTACTGAGAAACTGTGGAGTGGGGACTGGGGATACAACTCAGCAGAAGGGCACTATACTCAAGCTTGAGTACGTGGTTCAAATCCCACCTCTTTTCTCCCTAAAAAAAGACCCCTGGTTTTGCTTCTTGGTTTGCACATCAATAACTGAGCGAGAATCGTAGAAGAGAGGAGAGGTTTTCAGTGAACAGAGGAGGGTGAGTCAAGTTGAAACATTGGATGGGCTTTGGCTTTTAGAAGATAATCCTCAATAATCCATGTACAGCGAGAAAAAAAATGCCTCAGTTATTAAATGCCCTAAAGTTCTTGCTTTTACTCTCCCTTTTCTTACTCCTCTATCGCTGCTTCTCCCCACACCATAGAGACTCTTTAAGGATTTACTGCCAGCAACTAACCAAGATGGAGCTCTCCTCACTGGTTGTTAGCATTTTGTCTAAGCTCCGCCCCACAGTTACCTGGCAACAGCCAGGTATGCCTGAGTCACTCTAAAGGGGGCTGCTTGTTCCCTCCTCTTGCTCTCTTGCCTTCTTGCTCTCGCTGTCCTCTCTCTCCACGTGCTCATGGCCGGCCTCCACTTCTCTCTTTCTCTGCCTTTCTCTGCCTCTACTTAAAAGGATTTCCACGGCGCAGCTTGTACAGATCACAGCAGGCCAAGATGGTTCCACGAGGGAGAGTTTATTAAGAGAGTGGGAGAGCAAGAGGAGAGAGAGAGAAGTAGAGAGGAGTAGAGGCCGGCCATGACCATGTGGAGAGAGGGGGAAGGGAAGGGGCGAGGGGAGAGGACAACCTGCAGGTGTGCTGGGTCGAGAAGCCAAGAGAGAGAGGAGGGGCCAAGCAGCCCCTTTTATAGTGGGCAGGGCTACCTGCCTGTTGCCAGGTAACTGTGGGGCAGAGAGTACCTGGCTGTTGCAGGTGGAGTTTAACAGATTACTAACACTACTACCCTCTCAGCTCCCCTCCTCATGTCCTGAATAAACTCTATTCTATACTATACCGTACATAGTGTGGCTGGTCCCTCAGGGGGAAGGGATGCCTTGGCATGGGCCCGCCAAACATATTTCTTCTCTTTTTATTTTCACAAAACACAACACTGGTAACCTCTCTTCTAAAATCTTAAGAACTCAGGCTCGGCCCAGAAAGTAAACTTCCAGATGAGTCCCAAGAACAGTCATTGTCCCCTGTCAGTGTTAGCAATCTGTTAAACTCCACCTCCAGAGTCACCTGGCAACAGCCAGGTATGCTCCGCCCCACAGTTACCTGGCAACAGGCAGGCAACCCTGCCCACTATAAAAGGGGCTGCTTGGCCCCTCCTCTCTCTCTTGGCTTCTCATCCATTCTTCTAGGTTCCCCCTAGAGACACGTCGCCCCCAATGCCAGCAGGAAGTAGCCAGATTTCACGACGACCCTATTCTTGCTTCACCGTAACCTCTTTCTAATTTTTCTTTTTAATTAAACCAAAACGTGGGAATGTTAGCAATCTGTTAAACTCCACCTCCACAGTCACCTGGCAACAGCCAGGTACGCTCCGCCCCACAGTTACCTGGCAACAGGCAGGTAACCCTGCCCACTATAAAAGGGGCTGCTTGGCCCCTCCTCTCTCTCTTGGCTTCTCAACCCAGCACCTGCAGGTTGTCTCCCCTCTCCCCTTCTCTTCCCCCTCTCTCCACGTGGTCATGGCCGGCCTCTACTCCTCTCTACTTCTCTCTCTCTCTCCTCTTGCTCTCCCACTCTCTTAATAAACCTCCCCTCGTGGAACCATCTTGGCCTGCTGTGATCTGTCCCAAGCTGCGCCGTGGAAATCCTTTCAGTCAGGCTCCGTGTCCTCCTGTCACGCTCAGCGGTTTTTCAGAGCAGTGCTGAGAAGCCCCAAACAGCCCGGAGAGATTAAAGCAGGAGGAACGAGGATGAGGGTTGGGAGCACAGAAGCTGAAAGAGAAGCCAGTATAATTTGATTCTCTTAATAAAAAGGCCAGTTTCCACACTGTTTCTGTGTGTTCTGGGGAGGAGGGGCCTCGAACCATGGCTACGCTCCTGTGGACTCTGGACACCTGGCTCCTGAGCTTAGCCAATTGGAAACAAATGCATGCTATATGCTCTAGGAAGCAAGTGGCTACTACTGCACAGAATCAGGAGAAAGGGAAGGTTAGGTGGAACAATGTGGGGCCTGGAAGTGATGGGGGATGCTTTGCCTCAGGAGTCCCAGAGAAGCGCAGTTCGCGAAGCTTTTACACAATCGACCTCAAAGGAACAAAAGACATGGTTCTGACTCAGAAGTTAGTCACTGAAGAGTAACAGGCCCATATCATTACTAAGATTCCAAGAAAATAAGTGTTTGGGACACCTGAAGATTCCACACGTGCGACAACAGGTGCGGCGTGCGACAACAAGTGAAGGGATTGGAGGTGTGCAGGAGCCCCAGAAACTGAAGAGAGCAGCAGGGAACAGTTTGTCAGGGCGGTTGTGTTTACTTGGAAGGCTGTTGTCCTGAACACCTGCCTCACCACCGCCCCAAGCTTCTTTAGGATGCAGATGTGAGGGCTCACCAGGTAGAATCACTTGCTGCGAACCCTGAGAACAACACCTTCTTATAACACCTGGTGGGACCCTGACCTCTGGGGCTAAGAAGTGTTGGGACAGAGGATCCCCATCTTGCCAGCACTAGCAGTTTAATGAGAGACTCTGTCTCAAGAGGATCAAGGTGAAGTGACAGAGCCGGCCCTGGATGTCCTTTGGCTGCCAGACACACACCACACTCACATACACCACAAACATATACCCTATCTAATAAATAATTTTTTAAAAATTCACACGCCCCAGCTCTGAGTCAGCCTATGGGGATGGTTCTGGGCTCTAGCTGGTAACACACTCCTTAATTTTTCTCATTAACCTAAAGTTTGGAGATAATTGGTTTTGAATTACTAGGGCTTTGATTTTTTGGGTTTGTTTGTTTCTGTGTTTTTATGTTTGTTTTTATTCTTAAATCTTTTTTTACAGTCCAAACTTTATCCCCCTCCCACATCTCCCCCCACCCCTACCCCCACCCCATGCTCCAACCCCACTCTCACCCCCCAACTTCCCCCCACCTTGGGTCTCCAAGAGGATGTCCCCACCCACCCCCCTCCCCAGACCTCCCCACTCCCTGGGGCCCCAAGTCTCTCTAGAGGGTTAGGTGCATCTTCCCTGACTGAGTCCAGACCAGGCAGTCCTCTGCTGTCTATGTGTTGGGGCCTCATCTCAGCTGGTGTATGCTGCCTGGTTGGTGACTCAATGTCTGAGAGATTCCAGGATCTACACTAATTGAGACTGCTGGTCCTCCTCCTCAGCTTCTTTCAGCCTTTCCCTAATTCAACCACAGGGGCCAGCGGCTTCTGTCCATTGGTTGGGTGCAAATACCTGCATGTGATTCTTTCCGCTGCTTGTTGGGTCTTTCAGAGGGCAGTCATGATAGGTCCCTTTATGTGAGCGCTCCATAGCCTCAGTAATAGTGTCAGGCCTTGGGGCCTCCACTTGACTGGACCCCACTTTGGGCCTGTTGCTGGACTTCCTTTTCCTCAGGCTCCTCTCCATTTTTGCTCCTGCAGCTCTTTCAGACAGGAACAATTTTGGGTCAGAGTTTTTTACTGTGGGATGGTAACCACAGTGGACTCTACAAGTTCCCTCTCCCCACTGTAAAGCATTTCATCTAAGGTCCCTCCCTTTGAGTCCTGAGAATCTTTCACCTCCAAGGTCTTTGGTACATTCTGTAGGGTCCCCCCAACCTCCTATCTTCCAAGGTTGCCTGTTTCAATTCTTTCTGCTGGCCCTCAGGGCTTCAGTCCTGACCTCTGCCCCCCAATACCTAATCATGTTCCCCTCTTCCCCTCACTGTCCCCTTTCCCACCCAGGTTCCTCCCCCTCCTCCTTCATGTGACTGCTTTCTTCTCCCTCCCAAGTGGGATTAAGCCATCCTCACTTGTGTCCTTCAGCTTGTTAGCCTTCTTGAGTTCAATCAGAATGGCTAAGATCAAAACCTCAGGTGACAGCACAGATGTTGAACATGTGGAGAAAGAGGAACACTCCTCCATTGCTGGTAGGATTGCTAACTGGTAAAAATCTCTCTGGAAATCAATCTGGAGGTTCCTCAGAAAACTGGAAATAGTTCTACCTGAAGACCCAGCTATACCACTCTTGGGCATATATTTAAAAGATGCCCCACCATGCCACAGGGTCATGTGCTGCACTATGTTCATAGCAGCCTTATTTGTGATAACCAGAAGCTGGAAAGAACTCAGATGTCCCACAACAGAAGAATGAATACAGAAAATGTAACTCATTTACACAATGGAATACTACTCAGTTATTAAGAACAAGGACATCCTGAGTATAACAGGCAAATGGATGGAACTAGAAAATGTAATCCTGAGTGAGATAACTCAGACCCAAAAGGATATGCATAGTATGTACTCACTGATAAGTGGGTATTAGTCAAAAAAGTATAGAGCTTTGTTCTTAACCCTCTTTCCAAAGAACTGAGACAGAAGTATAATGTTCGGTCTGAGGTCATTCGAAAGGATGCTGAAGTTTCGGTTGTTCAAGGTCACTATGAAGGCCAGCAGATGGCAAAGTGGTTCATGTGTACAGGAAGAAATACGTCATCTACATTGAGCGAGTCCAGCAAGAGAAGGCTAACGGCACCACTGTCCTTGTGGGCATGCACCCCAGCAAGGTGGGTATCACCAGGTTAAACCTGGACATGGACTGCAGGAAGATGCTGGAAAGTGACTCCTGACAAGTAGGAAGGGAGAAGGGCAGATACAAGGAAGAAACAATCGAGAAGGTGCAGGAGTAGGGACATCTCATGCACAGCTTTCATTAAAGACTGCTTAAGTAGAAAAAAAATGTTGGGAACAGTGTAGACAATGGGGGGCTGGACTGTATCAAGTTTCAGAGGGAAGCAAAGACTCTACCAGGACATCTGTCATAAGAACTTATGGTGTCTAGTAAGCTGGAGTATTTTTGGTTTTGTTTTTGTTTTAATCAACTATTTTTAAGAAGAGACCAAGTGGTGGCACACATCTCTAATCCCAGCACTTAGGAGTCAGAGGCAGGTGGATGGATATGAGTTCAAGGCCACCCTGGTCTACAGAGTGAGTTCTAGAACAGCCAGGGCTATACAGAGAAACTCTGTATCAAAGAAAAAAAAGAAGGAGAAGAAGGAGAAGGAGGAGGAGGAGGAAGAGGAGGAGGAGGAGGAGGAGGAGGAGGAGGAGGAGGAGAAAGACAGAAAGAAAGAAAGAAAGAAAGAAAGAAAGAAAGAAAGAAAGAAAGAAAGAAAGAAAAGAGACCATGTGGGGAAAATTTAAAAAGGCCGCCACAGCGGTGCAAGCCCCAGAGGGGCTTCCGCCTCCATGGTGGGTCCCACATTAGGGAGGAAGATCCTATGGTTCCAGCGGCCTGAGGGCCTTGGTGGCGGCAGGCCCCAGTAACACAAGGAAGTCCTTGGTTCCAAAAAGGTTTATTGTCATGGCGGATAATAGATGGATCTAGGCGTACCCCCCCAAAACTCAGGGCAGTCCCGAGTTATATAGGGAGGGAGAAAGGGGGAGGATTAGGGGAGGATCTGGGGGAGGAATGTTTAATTTGCTCTGCCCTCTGACCTTCATTAGTATGTAAATCCCTAGGGCCTGAGGCCTATAGCCTGGCCTATGTGACTCTATGGAGATCTATGTGACTGTTTTTCAGGATCCTAGATGATGGGAGGGACCGAACTCCTGCCGGTTCTCATGCAGAATTCCACGGAGAATCTCGGGGTTCTAAGCACCTGCTCAACCATGACCCAGGATACCCTTACGCAGTCCCACAAGACCAGATGAAATCTTCTGAGAAGTATTTCCTCAGGATCAGCACACAGAAACTGGGTTCCAGAGGTGGTCAAGGTTATAAATTGTGCTGGGAGCCAAACTTGGTAGTATAAGAGTCACCCAGGTGGTACTGATTTTGAAGGCATGAAGGGGTCATGGAATGTAGCTGAGGCTTGGCACTGTGTGTCAGGGCTGGGGTCCCCAAAGAGACCCCAGGAGGGGCTACTGGAGAAAGTACAGCCCAGTTGCCACAGAGACGCCAGCATTGTGGGAATGCCAATGCCATGGGATGACCACCAAGGACAGCAGCAGTGGAGTGGAGCCAGCTGGGCCTGGAAGACAAACTGCGTGCACTGCAGAAAAGTGATTCTAGTCCTCTGGAGGACCCCAGAAGCTTGTGGGCGGGTCCCAGACCGTGGATATTTAATTATTTACACAGTTGGAGTTTGGTTTTGCTTTGTTCTGATTGTGACCGTGCCCTGTTCTTCCCTCTTGAAGTAAGAGTTTAATTTATTTTTGATTTTACAGGAGCCCACTTTGCACTTTTAAAGAGAGTTTAGAATTTTATAGTGACTTTGAATGTTAAAAGAGAATGGTATTTTAAAGATTTTTTAAATGATTTCTTTTGTTCCATTTTTTATTTTATGTGCATTGGTATTTTGATTGGATGTGTGTCTATGTGAGGGTATCAGATCCCCTGGAACTGAAGTTATAGACAGTTGCGTGAGAGGTGTCATGTGTGTTCTGGGAATTGAACTCAGGACTTCTGGAAAAGCAGGCAGTGCTCTTAACCACTGAGCCGTCTCTCCAGCCCATCATAAGAATGTTTATCCTGTAATGTTGAGGTTGAGGGATGGGGGACAGGATGCATTTCCCTAGGGTACCCCCTAATTCTACTTCTTCTTGCTAGACAGTGCCTCCAGAAATTTCCATGATCTAGGACAGCATGACTAGCTGAGGACAAAGCATCAGTGCTCAAACCTCCTGAGTGTGTGCGCGTGTGTGTGTGTGTGGTGTGTGTGTATGTATGTGTGTGTGTAGTGTGTGTGTGTGTAGTGTGTTTGTATGTTGTATGTGTGTGTATGTAGGTGGGTGGGTGGTGTGTGTGGTGTGTGTGTGGTGTGTGTGTGTATGGTGTGTGTGGTGTGTGTGTATGTTGTGTTTGTGTGTCTGTGTAGGTGGGTGGGTGGTGTGTGTGTGGTGTGTGGTGTGTGTGTGTATGTCGTGTTTGTGTGTATGTGTGTGTGGGTAGTGGTGGTAGTGGTATGTGTGTGTGTGTGTGTGTGTGTGTGTGTGTGTATGTGTGTGTGTGTGTGAGGCTGTTGTGTGTTGTTTCCTGGGGAGATCAAAACAACTGTCTACTCATCCCAGATAGGAAGCCAACAACTGACCGAGGTGACTGTTTCAACCCTAGGACAAATGGTCAAGAGACCTATTTAACATATCGAAGCCGGCCTGGCCTCCAGATTCTCCTGAGTTCTTCAGCCCCTACCTGTTACAGGATATGACTGGCATCCTCTGCCCTCTACCTCCAACTCCAGCTCAGGGGTAGGGCAGGGCTGCGCTTCCCCGGAGAGGCTCTCCCCTATATAATCTTGACATTTTGGTTACCTGGTCTTTTTGTCTACTCTTTACCCTCCTGGCCTCTTGGTTTGGTTCTTTCTTCTCCTGTCTTCCCTCTCCTCACATAGCCCAAGTCAGTCTGCTCCTGTTTACTCTCCCAGAAGTCCCTGCCCCTGGCTACACTCTCCCTTTTATCTGCAATAAGCCTTGTCCTCCACCATAGCTAGAGATAGTCATGGCCTCCATTTTATTGTATTTTATTATTTTATTTTGTTTTTCTGTTCAGTAACAATTCTACCAGGGTCGAAGACATTGGGCCAATGAGTTTATCAGGTTACATTGAGAGGTTACAGAGTCATGGTGATTTGAAGGGTTACTTACAGGGACAGTGATTTCAGGGGTTACAGGGACACAATGATTGATAGGCAGCCCACTCTGTCATGGGGGACAACACATCAAAGCTGTATGTTGCCCTGGAGTTCTCTCCACGACTCTCAAGGCAGCCCTAGGGGACTGAGAGTCTCCTCCTGTCAGCCGGTTTCTGCTTCTGTGACCATGGGAGGGGCTGTAAACACACCGTCTGGCTCTCTAAGACGTCAGTGTCTAAGTCTCCCACAATGCACTGCAGGAGTGTTTCATGTTAAAGGCACCATAGCTCTGTATCCATTATGTCATATTTAGTTTTCCTAATAATCCTATGGTGTGGTGGCCTATTGTGTAGAGCATGTCACATAAAGCAGAGGTTACATTACTTACCTAAAATTACAAACACATAGATTTGAAACAAAGTATTTCTAGGTCATAAACAAACAAACAAACAAACAAACAAACGCTTATGTCCTGCTCTGCATCAGTCTTTCCCTTTCATCTCAACTGGTGTCATAATTATTCTCACCACTTTACATCCATCACTGTGCTTCGAGAATGGCAAGAAGCACTTCCCATCATTCCACTCTCACCCCTTTCTGTACTGGATGCGATGGGTTTCTCTTCAGCCAAGGAGCACAACCAGAAGACAAAAAGAAGGGAGGAAGGTTTGCTACTCCATCGAGACAGTCACAGCAGTGCTCCCCTTAAAATTCAAAGCAAAAGCCGGGCGGTGGTGGCGCACGCCTTTAATCCCAGCACTTGGGAGGCAGAGGCAGGCGGATTTCTGAGTTCGCGGCCAGCCTGGTCTACCAAGTGAGTTCCGGGACAGCCAGGGCTACACAGAGAAACCCTGTCTCGAAAAAAAAAAAATTCAAAGCAAAGGGAGTTTATTGAGGAAAGCTACATACATGCACACACACACATGCACGCACACGCACATGTACTCTCACAGG
>NW_021605170.1:2172802-2196439 GCF_004785775.1 Grammomys surdaster | reverse complement strand
CACATACAGGTACACACATATGCTCACACATACATACACATGCACATACACACAAATGCACACAGACACACAGGTACACATACACACTCTCTCACACACACACTCTCACACACAGGCAAACACATGCACATGCATACACACACAGACATACATGCAAACACACACAAATGCACACATGTACCCTTATTTATATAGGAAACCAGGTGTAAGGAACAGGTCCATTTCTGAGCATGCTCAGTACAAGATCACAAATCAGATATTCAAAAAAGGGGGAGCAGACATGTTCCTTGTAAGTTTCTCCAAAGAGTCTTAGTTGAAACAAAAGAGCACCCTTGAAGCCATGTTAATACTCTTTTGTTTTTTAATTACTTGTCACGTGTGTTCATGTCTCAGTATGTGTGGGAGGTGCAAGCTCTTGCAGGAGGCATGGAGAGAGGTCAGAGGACAACTCAATGGAGTCTGACTCTCCTTTCACCATGCAGGTCCCAGGAATCAAGTTCAAGTCTTCAGGCTTGCTGGCCTGCTCGTCTACCTGCTGAGCCACGTGTCAATAATCTTTTAAGGAGGCAGCAGTTTTCTCCCTTTTAAGTGTAGAAGTTTATCCTTAAAAGTTATTACCTACCTGTGCTACTTGGCTACCAAGTTACTTACCTACCTTCCCCTTCCTGTCTGAGCAAGCCATAAAGGGATGCTTGACCCTCTTCTGAAGGTCATAAGGTCTGAGGTAGTGCTCCCTGCCCCCCCACACTAGAAGGCAAGGAATATTGCACAGGGACAAAGGAAAGAGTCTAAAAAGATCTTGTCAAATTTCCTTCAGTTTATCACCTTTAAATTGTATTACTGTGTTCAATTCCACTCTCTGCCGAGACCCACTTCTTCCTCAAAAACAGCATAAAGCTACATGAGCTTCTGTTCCACTTGGCTGAACTCCCTCTTATCCCCACACCCTTCTGTGGTGCTGCGGACTGAATTTGGGGCTTTCCACAGACCAGGCCTCTGTGTCTTTTCCAGTCTTCATTCCCAAGACTCTTCCTGTATTACTACAGCTTCTGTCAAGTATATCAGCTTGCCTCTGCCTGGCTTGTCTGTCTTTTGCTGTATAAATACCACAGCTATGAATCCAAGAGATTTTCATTTCATCCACATCTGAAATAAAATATCTTTCCCCTCTGGAATAAATTCTCTCAACTCTTCTCTTAGTAACTTGGTCTTTTAATTTTCTTATGTATCTTGGTTTCTGCACTCTACTAAGTGTGACTGGGCATTGTTTGTGCCAGGCCTGGCTAGTAGAACTGGAATGGCAAGCTGAATGTATGTAATAGAACATACTCTAGCAGCCACATTTAAAAGGTTTTTTAGAATTTTATTTGCTTTGGTGTTCTGTTCTGCCTCCATGTGTATCTGTATAAGGGTGTCAGATCCCCTGGTACTGGAATTACAAACGTTTGTGAACTGCCATGTGCATGCTGGGATTTGAACCAGGGTCTCATGGAAGAGCAGCCAGTGCTCTTAACTGCTGAGCCATCTCTCCAGCCCTAAGTTAATAGTACATTATACTTAACCAATAAATTAAAATATTGGTTGATTGTTGGTTTGATTTTTTTTCTTTATTCATTTGAGACTCCGACTCACATAGCTAAAAACCTGCCATGCAGGCATGAGTACTTTGAATTTCTGACCCAGATTGTATGTCTGTGTGTAAGTTAGAAGACAGTATGAGGAGTCACTTTTGCTTGTTTGTTGTTGTTTTAGTCTTGGCTACACTGGAACTCACTGTGTAGACCAGGCTAGCCTTGACCACTCCTGAATGCTGGAATTAAAGGCCTGCATCAGCATGCCCCACCCCCACCCCACCTCCTTTTGCTTTTCTGTGGGTTCTGGGGATCAAGTTCTGGTCCTTAAGTTTGTGCAGCAGCATGTATTGAGCCTGCTTTGCTAAGAACAAAATTATGAATGAGATATTTTCCTTATTTTTGTCCTTAGTCTTCCAAGTCCCGACTTGGACATAAGGAGTGGTCGCCGTACTGGGCTAACAAGCCTACACAGGGACACTGGGGAAGCATTTGATAGTACAAGCCAAAAAGGATTGCCTACGCTAATGATAGGTTTTGAAGGATTATTTATACATGGGCTTTTGGCTCTAAAGTCACTCAGACCACTAGGCCTCACGTCCCTAGGTTCCACTGGAGCCAACTGTGGAGGATTCCACAAGTGGGAACAGTGCCCCCCGACTTTGTGGAACCCCAAGTGAGGACCCATTCCTGGACCTGTTTGCACAACATCTCCAGGTGTTTCCAGTTATCTCAAAGGGAGGATTGTGAATTTTACAACGGAGATTGTAATTTACATTCTCAGACAGGTTAAAAAGTAATTACTTCATTTGCTGTTTCATGGTACATGGGAAGGGTAGATGGTGAAACCCCGTAAACAATGATCTGACACTGTAATTCCTAAAAGGCTGCACATCTAAACAAAAGTTAACATTGACAAAGATGAGAAAGGCATTGTGGGAGACTTCAGGCCCTAAGTTAGTAGGTCCAGTTTTCCCTTCGAATGCTTCCAAATGGACTATCGGTTCAGACGTGCCTAACGGACAACACACTACTCTTTCCTGTGTTAAAAATGTCACTCTGCCCCCTTAGTCTCCTATAAATATTATTTATGTCCATTTGCTCTAAAAATAACCACAATAGGATCTCTTGTTTTCCCTATGACTTTTTTTTTTCAAGTATTTCTGGATTCTTTCTCCCACGTTTGGAAACTGGTTGGGGAGGAGTTGAAAACATGCTATCCCATAGTCAGTGGGCAAGCTAGAGACAAGCTTGCACACACTGAAGGCACATGCTAAAGGCAGGTTCTGGCCCAAGGCTTGGAGATCCCAGCTAGAAAGCCATGGAGTTAGTGCTAGGGTGAGCAGGCTCTGGGGGTGACATCTCTTGACCCAGTTGGAGGAAGCTGTAGTCAATTTGACCTCACTCATTCTGATGCTGGGATTGAGTGTTGGGACTGTCTAGGATTCACTCCTTTGATGAACTTTGATACTAGTCTCTGAGTCACCCCATGACCAAAGCCTGTGGAGCTGCCAGTACCAAAACCACAAAATCAGGACCAGATATAGGAGGAGACTTCATGGCAAGAGAAGTTGACCACTTGGATGTCAAACATATCTAGGGATATGTGAGCACTGAGGTCACATTTTAAAATGAAGAGGGGCCATCTACCCCTCAGTAGTCATGGACATATGCTACTAATAAGTACCAGCTAGTTAGAGAGGGCTTGCTTAAGAAACCAGCCACTACTGGGCAACATGAACTACAGTTCCTGTCTCATCTAAGCTTTCCTCAAGATGGGGCTGGAGAGATGGGTCACCAGTTAGGGGCACCGGTAGCTCTGCAGAAGGCCCTTCTGCTCTTTAGTCCTAGTGGGCACAGTGGGCAGCTCACAACCATTTATTACTCTAGCTCCAAGGGACCAGATATCCTCTTTTGGCCACTCTGGGCTCCTATACACTATATGGTATGTAGATTTGTCTTATATACATATGTACAGATATACAGATATACACATGTACACATGTATATACATATATGCTCATATACATATACACACATGCACATACATATGTACATATACACATCATATACACATATAAACATATACACAGATATACATATAGAGATATACATATATGTGCATAATATATACATAAGTACAGATAACTAATTAAAATAAGAAAGAATTCCTCAGAGGGTAACACCTTAGTCAGTGCTAGCACAATCTTGATGAGGCAGTAGACACAGATGAGATTAGAAGCAGAAGTGGATGACACTGATGAAAGAATAAAGGACACAAATTATGCTTAGTTCTTAGATTGTGCATAGCTCAAGGAAAAGAAATGCCTGATCCCTATGTTTAGCAAGGAGAACGACTTAAGGATTTCATTAGTTGTAGTTTCAAATTAATTTTATTCAAAACCTTCAATCCCATAGCTGAAGAAATTCTGGCTGTGCTAGGTGACATGGGCACAAGCCCAAGGTCACAGTCAGGTGCTGTGAAAGGTCTGCCATGCAGTGCGTGGTTAGCAACTGAAGGGTCTGTTCCACGAAGCTGCCTTCTTCCACAGAGTGCTTTCAAGAGCTGTCAGTGAATGTCTATATGTTGCTGTTGACGTCTAGAAAATCAGGTTTTTCAAGTTAAAAAAAAAAAATCCTACAACCTACACTTCATTTCCCAGCAGTGCCTCAGAGTCCTTGGAAATACATGCATGATAATCAAACTGTTGGCATGTAAGCAAAAAAATTGATGATTCATAACAGGGATGCAGGCTGTTCCAGAACCTCTGTGGGGAAGTCGGTTTCCTGTGAAATGAAGGCCCAGACAGAGGCTGTGGAGGTAGTTGTCTGTGAGTGCTTACTCAAGGACCTGAGTTTGATCCCCACAAGCCAAGCAAAAAAGCTGGGTATAGTGGCCAGTGCTTTCAATCTCAGCCCTGGGGAGGTCAAGACAGACAGAGCCCAAAGGCAAACCATTCTATCCTAAACAACACATCCCAGGTCCTAGTGAGAGACCCATCCTGTCTCTAATGGCCACAGTAGACATCATCTGAGAAGGAAGAGCACCTGAGGCTGTCCTCACTCACACTTATGCATACACACATCTCTCTGTCTCACACACACCAAGAGGAAGATTACTTGATGGTAATCTACTAAAAGAAGGGGCCTAATGAAATATATTCAATATTGGGTCCCACTCCACTCCTTCTTAATTGAAAGACTTACAACTTGAGCTTAAGTTCTACCTATCTCATTATTGGCTGTGTGATGTTGGACTTCAGTTCTCTGAGGTCCAACAGGGTTACCTGTCAAACACAATCGAACACTGAGAGATGTGTTAGGTATGTTGTAATCTCAATGGCTCTCCAGTGCTGCTATGTGAAAAGATACAACCTGGTGACTTCACTCTGCTCAGTTCATGAAGACATCTACTGTTCTCAGGTGTGGTGTGATACACGGGTGTGAAACAGTGCTAGGCAGGTAGAGTCAAGGGGCTCTGAAGTTCACACTGAGTTCATAGCCATCCTGGGCTACTCGAGATCCTGTCCCAGCCAACCAACCAGAAATCAATGTTAGAATGTCCGTTATTCCATCAAATGATGAGAAGTCATCTTTGGGGCTGAAGGTGTACCTTGGTGGTAATTTGTATACTTTTGGTGCCTGGGATTTGATCCCCAGTACCAAACCAAACAAAACCCCAGAATTATTTAGTTTCAAAAAGCCCTTAGCTGTGTAAAACAGTGACCTCCCAGTACATTTCCTGTACGTGTGTGCCTGCACAGCCCTCAAGACTTGGATTCAGCAGCCCAGCAAGAGAAAGATGACTTCTCTTTTGTTTTCAGGTCTTCTATTCTGTTAGTGGTTTCAGTGAATTTAATTAAAGATTCGGATGTCCAAACACAGAAATTTTAAGTCAATGCTACACAGGCTCATGTTTCATATATGTGACATGCTTCATATGTGTGACATGTTTCATATGTGTTGCATGTTTGATATGTGTGACATGTTTCATATGTGTTGCATGTTTGATATATGTGGCATGTTCCATATACGAACCTGTTTTATACATGTGCCATGTTCCAACAGAGACTGTGAGCAAATGACGGAAGCCAGTCTTTGTTGTCTATGCTGTCTGCCACACTGGCTACTTTAGCTGTGTTTCCTTGAACACTTGTGTATCATACACCATGGTTTCTGGAAGACCTTTGAATGGGGATACAACCCTGAACTGACAAAAGTGTCTCCCTTCTGCTTGGGAGGTCCTCAGTTTGAATTAACAGGATCCCCCAGAGCCCCATATTTAGATAGACACCTGATTCTTAGCAGCTAGCACTATCTGGGAGGTTCCAGAAACTTTGGGGGCCAGGGCCTAGGTGGAAGAAGTAGTCACTGAATGGGAAGTTCTTGAGTTATACCGGCTACTTCCTGTTGAGAGTCCTGACCCATCGTGTTGCGAACAACTGTCATAGTTAATGTTAATGTTAGTTGCTATCTTGACACACCCCAAAAGAAGGAACCTCAGCTGAGGAATGCTTGCATCAGGTCAGGCTGTGGGATATTTTCTTAATTGCTATTGATATAGGAGGACCACGCCCACTGTGGGCTTATTCTGTCCCTAGGCAAGTGGGCCTGGGCTGTGTAAGAAAGGTAGCTAGGCAGCCAGTAATCAGTGTTCCGCCATGTCCTGCCTCAGTTTCTAACTCCAGGCTTTAGTCACTGTCTCGGCTTCCCTTGATGATGGACAGTAAGCTGTGAGCCAAGCAAACCTTTTCCTCCCACAAGTTGCTTTTGGTCAGTGCTTTATCACAACAACAGAGAAGCCACAAGAGCTCTGCCTTCCCCACTGAGATGATGGGTCCCTCTCAAACCAAATACAAACCAGGAGTTGCAATACATCCTTTTGCCCCTAAGTTGTTTCTCTCAGATGCTTTGGTCAGAGTGATTTGAAACCAGCTGATGGAGGTTCTTTTGTTTGTTTGGTGGGTAGAGGCAGGGGAGGGAAATTGTGAGGGGCAACACAGAAGGAGGACAAGACAACTGAGGGAAATGGTAGAATGTGGCTTTTTATGAAGAGGACAGAATAGGAGGAAGAGAGGGAAGAAGAGAAGAGGGGAGGAGAAAGGGAAGAGAAAGAGAAACGGAGGAAGAAGGAAAAGGAAGGAAGAGAAACAAGGAAGAGATTGCCACCTGAGCCAGGCAAGCTCTTTAAATAAAAAATTAAGACTCCATATGGCCTGCTGCAGTGTGGGGGAGAGGTGCTGGGGTGTGTGCCAGTCCCTGAACTACACCTGTTGTGTTGGAGCAGTTACTTAAATAGAAGCAGCCCAGGTGCCAGCTCAGGTGTGACAAGCTGCCAGTCTTCTCTGAGAACTGGAGGAAGAAATAAACCTGGGAGAACTAGCTGATGGGTTGGTAAGGAGCATGGCTCTCCCCTGCTGCAAGCCCCAGGTCATAGGTCACCTGAGCAAGAGTCCTCTGTGATAAGGGGACTCCCTGCTGCCTCATCCCGTCACACAGTCATCTGGTTCCCTGTGGAACAGGCTGGGAAAAGCTGAGATTTTTTTCCCCACCCAGTTCACAAGCTTGCAAAAGTTTTTTGTAACCTTAGTTATAGTCTCTTTAAATGTTTTTATTCTTGTGACTTTTCACATAACTCAGGAGGGGCTAAAAACCCAGGCAAGGTCTTATCAGTGGTTTTCTGGGGCCCCTCTCCCTCCTTAAAGCAGCTGGCAGAAGAGGTGTTACCCTGCAAATTTGAGTGTTTACAGACATGGCTCTGGGGAGATGAGCTAATAGAGGAAGCATTTGGTGATCCTTAAGGGACAGACAGGCTTTTGTCTTGTAGAAAAGACTAGGAGGACTAAGGAAGCGTGGATGTAGGGGTGTATGAGTGGGTGAGTAGGCAGATGGACAGATGGATGGATGGACAGATGGATGGATGAGTGGGTGGGTGGATGGGTGAGTGGATGTATGATGAGTGGATGTACGGATGTATGAATAGGGTGGTTGGGTGATGGATAGATGGACGGGCCATTCAGAGGCCAGATGTCTTCAGTGTAACTGATTATGCCTCAGGGAGAAATTTACATTCTTTGTGCTTATTGCAAATCCCTCCCCCAATTCCACACAACTAGAACTAAACAGAACTAAATTATATTGCTACACATAAAACATAAGTGTGCTTAAAAAAAATAACAACGACAACATTGCTTTTACATGACTTCCAATTGGAAAACTTAGTATTAGCCATGATGGAAATTAGCCATATTTATGGTAGAAATGGACCAATACAACTTGTTCCTCAACAGATAAAGCCAGCTTCTACCACCAACCCTTTACCCATCCAGCTAGACTGAGCCTTGAGACCGGTCTGCACAATCTGGCTTCTGTTTTCCTCACCTCATAGGTTTCATGCCTTGGGCTTCATCTCACTCCATCTGAGATATGCCTACCCTCTCTCCCTGTGGAGATGCAGTTTCTCACTGCAAATTCTCTGAGTGGACCAGTTCAGAGAGCCATGTTCTGTCCTCTAAATCTTTGCAAGCTCTCTCACATTTCTCCCAGTGTGCTTACATTTGGGCAGAGTCATGTGACTAGTTCTGCTTCGTGAGCTGTTAGAAATGACACAGCAGAATAGTGAGGAGACTGCCTGCCACATTCCAGCTTTCTGTAATGCAGTGGCCGGCCTGGCATTCCTGTGTCAAAGCAGCAGAACCACAAAATGGAGTCCTCAAGGGATTCAGAGCTGCTGAGTCAGCACTCAGAGGCCAGCTGTCTTCAGTGCAACTGATTATGCCTGGGAGAGAAATATACATTCGCTGTGTTTAGCCCCCAAAATTCAACACTACTAGGTTACTGCAAAATAATCCATTCTAGCATTCTTAACCATTGGGGTCAGTGGACTCTTCAAACCCTTATGAAACACTGATCATTGAAGAGGTTTTACGCATGTGAATTGTATAAATAGTTTCATGTTAGAAATTAAAACTGAGGAATTTAGAAATATATGTTTATAATTTATTTTAAAATAGCAATAGTAAAACCAGTAAATTTTGGCATGAATATACTTATGAAAAGCAGCTTGTTCCCTAAACTGGCTAACAGCAGGCATTTTCTTCATGTCTGAGTTAACTAAAAACAGCTGAGCTTTCTTGTCAGTTTCTGAATTCAGTCCATTGTGGTCCTTTTCTGTTGTAGTGGTATATACAAAGAAAATCTGCCCTTATGTAGAAAAATGGTTTATGGCGGCTGTTCTTCGTTGTCAACTTGATTGTACTTGGAATTAACTAAAAAAATCACAGGGCACATCTGTGAGTGACTTTTAGCTAATCATTTGAGAATCGAGGACACACCTTAAATCCAGATCTCTTCAGGTGGGAAGACTCACCCTAACTCTGGACCACACCTTCTCATGGCAGCTCTTGTAAAGGACAAGAAGCAGCAGCTGCTTTATGTATGCTTGCCCTCACTCTCTTTACATTGGTGTTGAAGAAGTAGTTCTTGGGAATTCCATTGTGTACTGAAGACCAGCTGAGACATCCGGCCTCATGGACTGAACAACTGCTGGATCCTTGAACTTTCTGTTGGACAGCCATTGTTAGACTAGCTGTATCACTGCTTGTCAGCCACTGTAGTCCCATATGTGTGTGTATGTGTGTATATATATATATATATATATATATATATATATATATGGGTATATATGTATATGACATTTATTACAATATATGTATTCAATCAGTCTGTTCTTTCCAGACTAAAATATATAACTAAAGCATTATTTTTAAAGATTAAAAAATTGTTTTTGGCTCAGTGTGGTAGCACACAACTTTAATCCCAACTCCTAAGAGAAAGAGGCAGATGGATCGACCAGGTCAAGGCCAGTCTGTTCTACGAAGCAAATTCTAAGCCAGCCAGGGCTACATAGTAAGACTCAGTCTTGAAAAATCAAACAACGATTTTTTTTTAAAAATGTTACGAACAAAGACCTAGCAGTCTCTTTCACTGGGTAGATGGTCTTGGCTAATCCATCGAAGAGCAGTGATTTGGTCCAACTTACTAAATAAAGACTATGCCTTTCCATTGCCAGGACAGGTTCAGACATTATTACTATTATTATTAATATTATTATTCAGACAGTTTGAACAGATGCAGTAGAACAGAGACCAAAGACCTGGGATGACTTTTCATGGGTAATGCCGTCCGTCCACTCCTTGACTTCAGACCTCCAGCTGGGAAAGGCCAGGGCATATTTCTACCATGCTATTACTCTGCCTGTCTGTGTGTGTGTGTGTGTGTGTACTTGCCAGAGCACATGTGTAGAGATTAAAGAACAACTTGCAGGAGCTGGTTATCTTGAGCCACCATGTGTGTCATCAGGCCTGGCAGCAAGCATCTTTATACCCTGAGCCATCAGTCTACAGGTCTCAAACCTGTACTTTATGCTGGAAATGTTGAGTAGTAGAACCCTAGCCAAGCCAGCCGGCATGAGCCTGGGTTTTATCCCCAGTACCATCACAAACAAACAAACAAACAAACAAACAAGGGATTTGGTAACTTACTGTGCTTGTTGTAGATGTTCTTTGTGAACACTAGAGCAAACCGGAACAACTGATAGTTTCTGGAAAGTTAGTCCTGAGTGCTCAGTGTGGCTCATCGGCGGGAGAGCTGTTTAGCAGGAAGGCAGGTCTAACTCCCTAGCCCTGTACCTTTGGTGCTGCACGGCTGTAATCCCAGTACCTGGAGGCAGAGGCAGGAGGTCAGGAGGCCAAGGTCATCCTTGGCTACCTAGCAGGTTCAGGCTAGCCTGTGTGGGATGGGGCCTGGGTGTTAGTTGCAAGAAACTATTATCAATGAATCTTCTCTGTTCCATTAAAATCCTTCAGGGCCCTCCTACACTTCATGTCTGCTTTACCCATGTGTGACCTTAGATTCTGACTCTAAGACTTAGAACCTCAAGATCAGTTCTTTGGAAAAGATTACTTCATTGTTTCTAAACGTTGACACCTGTAATTCTATACCACTTAAAAACCGCCATTAATTAGCTGTCACAGCAAACTCACCAAAGCCTTTCTGTAACAGCTCACCAGCCCTTGGGTGTGGCCACGGGTTTTCTAATATTTCTAATAGTGTTTCAAAGCCTGGATTTATCTCGGGTGACAAATGCTATCAGTTCTTTTCCTTGAAGCGGCAAATCCAATGTATTCATTTACAAGAAAATCTGTTAACTAATCAAGTTTGAATAACCAAAGTGTGTCAGGTTTTTTAAATTTTTATTTATATATTTTTCTTTCCCAGGGAAAAAACCCCCAATATTCCACAATAAAGATATCTCATTGTCTTTGTAATTAAAAAAAAATCAAAATCAAATGGTTACTTTCTTTCCCACTGCTGCCGTACCGTGTGTGTGTGTGTGTGTGTGTGTGTATGTGTGTGTGTTGTGCAAACTTCTCATTTGCCACGTAGAATATTAAAAAGATGTATGCTCTACAGCTGTCATTTAATAAAAGAAATCACTTCTGCTTAATCAAAGGCACTGTTAAGTGGCAGGTACGTGGGCAGGGTTCACAGGCACAGGGTGAAGGATATTAACGGGGTGACTTCCAGGGTGCTCTGTTGCCCCTGCCTTGATTAGTACTAAATTAGTACTTGATTCAAACCAGTTTATCCATCTGTGTTTTCAAACCGGCATCAGAGCAGAAAAACATTAAACATTCTACATTTTCATCTTATGCCTTTTCCAAGGGCTACTAATAAGAGGAATCTGATATTTCCTGGCAAAAGAATGCTGAGTTCTTTGAGGATAGGGACCAGCCCTTTCTGTTGTCTTATGCTGCAGAGCCTGTATTTATTGAATGTTGGAAAATATTCAATGAACATTTACTAAGTTGTCATGTGGCAGGAGGTAAAACAAAACGAAGCTATCAAGTTGGCCTAAGTTGTGAACTGCCAACTTAGGATGAGTGATACTGTCTTGTCGGTTACAAAGACTGGTCACAAACTCATCTGACACTGCTGCTGGCTACTCTCAGACCCACCTCCTATCTGTATCCAGATAGCCAACCTTATGGTGCTCACCTCCTGGAGAACGGTGAGGCCTAAACCCAGGGCTCTTACTGGGACTTCCCATCAAGTTCACCGAAGGACCTGGTGATTCTGAGTCTGTAGGGTCTCAGGCTACAGAACCAGAGAGCAGATGATTTACATGCTCATGAGACTTCCTCTATCTCTGTGGACAAGCTGCAAACCCGGTAATGAGTCCCCTGGAAACTAACACGTGGCTGCCCTGTACCTCGGTGGCTCTCACTGTAGCAGAAGGCTCCTGAGACTGGAACCAGCTCCCAGCTGAGTCCTGAGCCAGGAACCACCTCAGAGAGGCCTCAGCCTTGGCTTCCTGAGTGTTCTTTGCATAATCCACCTTCAAAGCACTAAGATTTCAGGATCTATTGTTATTGTCTTTCAGTTGCTTGAGCTGGAGGAGAGTGGAGAGGAGGTGGCCTAAGGGACAGGTGTCTGACTAAATCCTGCTTATACCGAAACCCCCCAAAGTGGGGCGTACAGTGAGCAAACTGGGAGCTTCCTTTATCATAAACCCTTGTTTATAGTTCAATTAGAATTCAAGAACTCAGACACCCCCTGCCCTCTCATCTGCCCGACTCACACCCATTGGCTTCTTCTAACACAGTTCTTTAAACCCCTTTCTAATGGTAGGGTGCACACATGACCAGTGTGCTTTAATGGTGTTTACACAGTCAAAGGAGCTCAGCTTGTTAGACCCTGGCGCACAAGCACGGGCAAGCGCGTCAGCTCAGGGCTCTGTTAAATTAACCTTTAGTCGATTCGCCCTCATTGATCCTGAGCTTCACTCCAAGGGCATTCTAAGCATTTAAACATGTGTCAAGAAAGACCAGACTAGCCTGCAACCATGGTGGCTCACGAGAGCTGCTATGTATTCCTTTTGAAATATTCGACCACGTTAAAAATTATTTAGAAGATATTAGACTGAACGTAAATTAATTCATTTTGGGTAAAATTATTTTCTAACACAGAGACCCAAAATGTATCTGTATGGAAGGCTCTGTTTCAAGCTCAAGGAAGAGCGAGGTCACGCTGCCACCCCTACCTGAGCCAGGTCTGCAGAATCTGCTTTCCTGACAGGTCACATCAGCAGGGGTGAATAGTTTTTCCTTTTATTGAAAATAGATTGTTTTTTTCTCATATAGTATATTATGAGTACAGTGTCCCCTCTCTCTACCCCTCCCAGTTTCTCCCCACTTCCCTTCCCTTCTGGATCTGCCCCCCTTTGTGTCTCTCATTAGAAAACAAGCAGGCTTCTAAGGGAATTTAGTATAATAAAATATAATGTATAGTATAATATAATATAATAATATAATATAATATAGATACAACAAAGCTGACACATCGGAATAGGAGAAAACAAACAAACAGAAGGAAGGAGCCCAAGAAAAGGCACAAGACACAGATGTACACACAGAGGCCCTCTCAATAACACACTCAGGAATCCCATACCAATACTAAAATGGAAACCATAACGTTTGCAAAGGACCTGTAGGATAAAAACAGAGAAAACAATTTAAACATACATAAACAAAGTAAGATTTAAAAGAGTTTAAAAATAAGATAAAAAAAAAAAGAGAGAAAGGAAGAAAGAAGCTCTGTCCCGACATTATAACAAAAGAACCCCCCAAAGATGCCGGTGAGTTCATTTGCTGTTGGCATCTACTGCTGGGCATGCGGCCTACCTATAAGAGTAGTTTGTTTCCCCAGTGAGACTTCCTTAGAGAAAAATAGAGAGGTATCCATCAAATTCAAACTTTTTTATGGCTTATTTTCCCCTATATACACACACACAAACACACATACACACATACGCACACACATACATACATACATACATACATACATACATACATAAACACACACACATAAACACACAGATACACACATATACATACACACATACATACACACATGCAGACATACACACACACATATACACACACACGAGAGAGAGGGGGGAAGAGAGAGAGAGGGGAAGAGAGAGAGAGGGAGAGAGAGAGAGGGAGAGGGAGAGAGGGAGAGAGAGAGAGGGAGAGAGAGAGAGGGAGAGAGAGAATGTAATGTAAGAGCCGGAGGGGATGGAGATCAAGAAAATAAGACCCTCTAAAGTCAACAGATCATAGTTCATGTGAACTCACAGAG
The DNA here is from genome assembly GCF_004785775.1 of Grammomys surdaster. Classification (NCBI taxonomy): domain Eukaryota; kingdom Metazoa; phylum Chordata; class Mammalia; order Rodentia; family Muridae; genus Grammomys; species Grammomys surdaster. Next base: position 2,182,664 of record NW_021605170.1, on the reverse strand, counting down.
GCTGTTAGCATGCACATGGCCTGCACAGGTTTGCACCAGATGGGATGCTAGAGCTGAGCAGAGGAGAGGACACACGCCCCCCCCCATCCCTAATCCAGAGGCTATGTCCAACTGATAACCACTCACAAATAAGTTTAGTGGAGGTAACCTTTGCCGTAACTTGTCGATAGGTAGGTGAAATTTACATGTCACAGAGATATAAAGTTTGGGTAACTGTTCCTGGCTGTGGTTTGGTTTCTGCTCCAGCCAGCATTTTGCCAGCCAGAGGACAATGAAAAGAACAGCATAGCATTCGGGGCGAGCGAGCCCTTGGTCAGTCTCAGTTCTCATCATCTGGGTTCTGTGTCAGCGATGGCTTCAATGTGAACCCCCACAGGCTTCTGTGTTCAAGGTTTAGTCCTCAGCTGGCAACTCTGTTCTGGAAGATGCTGGAAGCCTTAGCTGGAGGAAGTAGGTCCTTGGCAGTGTGTCCTTGGGAACTACTCTTGCTGTTTGTCTTAGTCAGGTTTCTATTCCTGCACAAACATCATGACCAAAAAGTAAGTGGGGAGAAAGGGTTTATTTAGCTTACACTTCTACATTGCTGTTCATCACCAAAGGAAGTCAGGACAGGAACTCACACAGGGCAGGAACCTGGAAGCAGGAGCTGAGGCAGAGGCCATGGAGGGTGCTGCTTACTGGTTTGCTTCCCCTGGCTTGCTCAGCTTGCTTTCTTATAGAATCCAGGACTACCAGCCCAGGGATGGCACCACCCACAATGGGCCTTCCCACTCTTGATCACTAATTGAGAAAATGCCTCACAGCTGGATCTCAAGGAAGCATTTCCTCAAGAGAGTCTCCTTTCTCTGTGATAACTCCAGCTGTGTCAAGTTGACACACAAAACCAGCCAGTCCCCTTTTCCTTTCTCTCTCTCTGTACCTCCTGGCTCCCTTGAGGTGAGCAGTTCTGTTTGTCACACCCTTTTGCTGTGATGTTTAGCCTTGGCACGAGCCCAGAAACAAGGAAGCTCATCAGCATGGGCTGCTGAGAGGCCAAAGGAATCTTGCTTTAGAACAAGGACACTTGGCATAGGATAGGGTCTTCTACATATGCCAGTCACATCAACACAAGCAGAACAGTATGGCTGCTGACACACACAGCTAGGGTTTCCTGCACATCTGTTCATCTTCCCTTGAAGGTGCACGTGGGGTGAGGAGAGTACTTCTAGGCTGGCCTAGAACCATATCAAGTGTAACCTGCTGTCTGTCATTTACACACTGACTAAATGCTAATGATTCCAGGAGCTCAGGAGAAGGCTTATCCAAGGAAGATGGAAGGTTTCCTTCCAACACATTTGACACAGGTTGGCACTTACTGAGCTAAGCCATTGACATGGGGCTGGAGTTGGAAAGCTTGCTGGAATGATGGTATTTTTGCTGGTCTATAAAGGTCAGGAAATATCAGGCAGGAGAGATGGTCTTTACTTATCAGTGCTGGGTGGACCAGAATGATCTTCAAATCATTATTAAAATGATCATTAGAAGACTCTGGTTAATGCTTTATCCTCAGACAGTGACACAAAGCCTTTTCTTCCTGTGCAGAGATTTGGCCCTGCAGGGGATCTGCTGATCCCCAGGAGGAGACAGCAGCGCCCACTCAAACTAGCTGCATGACTTCAGCTAAGTTTCCTGCTCTGTGGGTCAGCGTCCGTCCGTGTTTGTGTAAAGGGGATAACAATAGTGCGTGCACTGAAGGAATTGTAGAAGGAAATGTTTTGTTGTTGTTTTGTTTTTTGTATGTGTTCTATCAGTGATCACACAGTGAGTGGACACTGTTAGTAAATCCACGTGCTCAAACCCAGTTTACTCCACAATACACGTCGAGTGCTTCTGAGGCCAGGCGAACTCCCGGAGACGCACAGGCGACCTTAGTGAACTTCTGTCCCCAGTGTGTTAGGATTTCATCCAGCTCCATCTGATCTCCTGTTACCATCTGAAGCTCCCATCTTACACACACACACACACACACACACACACACACACACACAGAGAGAGAGAGAGAGAGAGAGAGAGAGAGAGAGAGAGAGAGAGAACCTGGTATTGTGAAGTAGAAATGAAGAAATGAAGTTTCACAAGGTAACTTCAAAGGGCATCTGGGGCTAGACTCTTCTCAATGGCTACATGGGCCAAGCATCCCTTCCCTGTGAGTTCAAAGGTAGAACCCGAGGTGTGTGTGTGTGTGTGTGTGTGTGTGTGTGTGTGTGTGTGTGTGCGCGCGCGCGCGCGCGCGCACGCACGCGAGTGCTCGTGTGCACGCACACATGGCATGGGGAGGAGGTACATCTCAGAGGCTCTGAGCAAGACAAGCAAAATCTGGAGCAGGCTTCTTGACTGCCTGATAGGAAGAAGCCTGGAAGAAGGGAAATATCAAGGTCATAAACACTGACATTTCTCTAGGTTGGGGTGAGGGAGGCTGGAAGCCTTGAAAAATGTTAAGAAAGGGCATAGACAACCGTATGTCTGCACAGGACTGTTCCGTATGTCTGTCTGCACAGGACTGTTCCGTATGTCTGTCTGCACAGGACTGTTCTGTATGTCTGTCTGCACAGGACTGTTCCAAATGCAGAGTCTCCAATACTCACCCCTCACATGTGAAATGGATCGTTTAAGAACCTTAGGAAGGATTCATTTACTAAGACCTAACAACTTGGAAATCTCTAAAATAATAAAAACGGGAAAGTGGTGCTCACAGTCTCAGTGTTTAAGAACTGGGATCGAGAGAAAGATCCAAAGTGATCAGCATCTCCAGTCCTGCATTTTACACACGCACACACATGCACACGCGCACACACACTCATGCATACAAGTGAACCCATAAGGAATGCCTGAAGCAGAACCCATGGTCTTGGTATTCCAACAGTGGTCATCTGCATGCCAAAAGGCTAAGGACAGGGTTCAGCTTGGTTTATAATGATGGACATCTCAGCAGTTGCAAACCAGGGCTAGAGGACCTCCCTGGTGAAGATGCTGCCGTCTGATGGGCTTCGGCCACAGCAGAGCTATTGATGTTCTATACTCTCAGAAGAGAAGCAGCAGCCAGACCATCCCAGTTGGAAGGTGGTGCCCACTTTAAGTGTTTGGTTTCAGACCCAGGACACGGGACTGGGGTGCCTATCTTACATACCAAAGCAGACCTGGCCTCCAGGTTCTCCCAGCATCCCTCAGTCCCTATCTGGCACACCCTGCCCCCAACCCTGAACTCTCCAGCCCAGGGCTGGACTGAGCTTCCTCCAAAGGCTCCTCCCTAAATAATCCAGACATTTTTGGTTGCTCTCTTTTTTCCTCTTCTCTCTCTGCATGCATGTTCCTTTGTTTCTCTCTCTCCCCCATCCCTTAACCCCCACTGCCACACCTCTTCCCAAAACCGGGGGACACGCTTATCTCTCAAGAATCCATCTGTGCATTTAGCCTAGTAAGTCTTTTGTTTGTTTTCTGGGGAGTATAGTTCTCCCTTCTTGTGTGCACCATTGCCCCTTTTTCTCTAGGTAATAGTTGGCAGGGTGGCTAGCAATCTGAGTCCTTTTTCTTCTGTGTGTTCTAAGTGAGGCCGTCTCTTAATCTAGTCCCAATCCCCAGTGGGTGTCTCTTGCAGGCCCATAACCGGGACAGGCTCCTGCAGAGCCACTTCTCGAGCCACTTGATCTGTCTGGTTATTGTCTCCGGCCACTGAGTCTCTTCCCTTCTGGTGTCCTGGGCAACAAATACTTGCAGTTTCTAGCGTCATCATAGCATCGAAGAGATGTAAGATTTCTTCTGATGTGAGCAGTCCTGTGGACATGGGCTGTGGCAAAAGCATACCTGCTGTCTGTGTAGATGTTAATTTTCTTGCCAGCCCCAAGTTCCAAGGCTGCTTTCTGCACCGATGAGCCCGGGGGTGGAGAATAGAAGTTCAGCCCAGATGACATTTGCGCCGTCCACTACAGCAGCACCAGTTTGTCTTTGACCAGCATGGAGGAAAATGCTCCTGTCTGTATAGCAGGTTGCCTCAGCTCCCGGCAGGGGTCAGTAGAAGTCTTTTCTCTACCCCTTGGGTTCTCCTTTTGGGCCAGTTAGTTGTAGTCCGTAAGGCAGGAAGTGTATCTGGGCCCCCATCCTGGGGAGTAAGTCTCAACCCAACAGAGGGTAGGCACAGTCTAGGATGACCATAAATGAATGGGATACCCAGTCCATCTCTTTGTCCACCATTTTCAGGTAGTCCATGAATACATTTTGGTGTCAGTGGCTCCTTGGAAGCAAGATCTTATTTTGAAATGGGCCATCGGCTTGGAGGAAGACCAAGTGTTGAGCCCCTGTGTCCACCAAGAGTTGGATGGGTCCAAGCCCCGTCTACCCCAATCGCTGTCTTCACTCAGAGCTAATACTTTCACCATTTGGGGGTGTTTTTCCCAAGGCCTGGGATTTCCTGATCGGCTTTCATTTGTTAGGGCACTCTCAGGCTCAGCAGCTGGCTCCTTTATTTGCAATGTGCATACTGGTCCTTTTCAAAGTATTTTCTATCTCTCTTTGATTGGAGTCTCCCTTCTCCGCTTTCCTTTAACTACTATTAATTCCTTTCCTGTCACCCTTTTTTTCTTCTTTCATCTTCTTTTTTTTTTCTCTTTTTCTGCTCTTTCTCTTTCTACGTCTACCTGTTATGGTAGACTTTCTCAGCAACCTACACTAAATCCTTTAATGACTTATCTTGCAGTCCCCCTAGCCTCTGAAGCTTTTTCCTGATATCTAATAGCCTTGTCTATAAAGGCCACAGTGTATACTGACAGAATGTCTCTGTGGGCTATTCTAGAAAGGCTGTGGGCAACTCATCTGATCCTGCTTAACTTCACGTGCCTTGGTCAAAATTAGTAGGGACTCATGTAGCCCCCTTGAGACCTGCCAATGGAATCTGGTGTGGGCTTTTAGGTGCCTCTTACCTTCTGCCACATGAAGGTCCCAGTCAGATCTGGTCAGAAGCAACCTGCTGTTGACCATGGCCTGGTCAATTGATGGTGCCCCCATGTCTGAGGGAACATTCTTTCTTTCCTCTATACTCTCTTGCTCTTCAGTCCTGAAGAGCACTCCTGACAGCCAGAACCTACAAAGGTCTTAGTTAAGAAAGGCTTTTATAAGGGGGAAGAGTGTTCCTCTACTAGATTTATCCAGGTTACTATATTGGGCACTTGGTCTGGGTGCCCAAGGGATCCTGGCCTGAAGACTCTTTCCTCTACTGCTTTGATCACTTTTACAAAGGTCCCTACCTCTGAAGGTAAAGGTGGGCCATTCGGAGAAGCAGAGAGTAACTAACTTATCCCTTTTTACTATAAATCAGTATTTGCACCAAAACAGAGGCCTATTTTTTTGGCTCTCTGACTCAGGGCAGCCTGTAACTTTTCACAGCAGGTGACCTGCCTGCAAGCAGTTTGTCTCAGAGGTCTCACAATGGAGTCATGTGACTTGTTTCAGCGCTACTCACTCATTTTTTTTAAAATATATATATAACTATAACTCTCAGGTGAATAATCTTAAATATCTAGTGAATTTTAACACCATGTTCTCTCACCTCAAGTATGGATACAACTAAAGACCAACCATCCAGGGACATGTTAATGGGTCAGTTGGTAGACACTTTCTTAACATGAATGAAGCTGTAGGTTAGAGAGAACTGTAAACAAATCATTAACAAAGAAAAGAATAAGATATCAGGAAGAAATGCATACCGCCTCATAATTATACTGTAATTTTAATTCTTCAATTAAAAGGCATGCATTAGCTACATAATTTTTTTTAAAAGACTCAATAAATGTCTGCTTGCCAAATCATACGTAGGTAGAAATTGAAAGGATAGGGAATCATGAAATGGCACAGTGGATAAAGACATTTGATGACATGAGTTTGGTCTCCAAGACTCAATGGGAGAGAATCAACTGTCACAAGTTGTCCTCTGACCTCTACACTTGGGGCCAAGGCACTTATACCATCCATTAGCTTAAATACATAAATATAATTAGTAGAAAACAGAAACAAACAACAGAACACAGAAAACTGGGCCTGGGCAATTCCAGCATTGCATAAAATTGGGTGTGGTAGCTCACACCTGCTGGGTGTGGTGGCTCACACCTGCAATCTCTGCACTTAGGAGTTAGAGGATGCAGGCTCAGATGTTCAAGGCTATCCTCTGCTATCTTGGTAGCCTGAGGTCAGTCTGGGCTGCAGTCCCAGCCATACCACTGGACATGCTGAAATACAAACAGCACCGCCAGGTTCTAGCCTCACGTTCTCCATCATTGTCTTTGGCTGAGCATCAGTTTCTGCATCGGTAAACTGAGGAAATGAAAGTGAGTTGATTTTGAAGACCACAACTCTCAGTGACAATAGCTTGCTTAGTGCCATAAACTTCAAGCCTGGACAAAAAAGGAAAGATCTGACTCTAATACTTACTGAAACATATTTACATGTGTTACACCCCATAACAAATTTCTGAGGCCGGTGAACTAAATTGACTTCTCAGCTGTAGCCCCTTAGAGGCAGCCCTCCATTTTGTCCTGAACAATTCTCCTCCCCTGAGTGTCAAAGGTAGGAGATGAGGAGGGACTGGGTAAAGAGGGGTTCTGGGAGCCATTGCTGTGAGACACAGCGTCCCCTGAGCTTCAGCAGCTGAATGAATTAGAGAGTACCATGAGAAAGAAGATGGACCAGGGATGGTAGTGGGACTTGCCAATGAAGCTAAGGAGGTCTCAGGAGGTAAACTTGAGGTAAGGGAGACACACCCTGTCTAGCAATACTTAAAAAGCTAAGGATTGAATGGTCACCATGCAGCCACATGTTAATTTAAGCATGGATGAAGCAAAGTATTAAAAACATGTCTGGTACTTTGAAGGACACTGCTCGCAGAACAACTGTGTCTTAGTCAGGGGTTCTACTGCTTCACAAAACACTGTGAACAAAAGCAAGCTGGGGAGGAAAGAGGTTACTCAGCTTATACTTCCACATCATGGGCTCTCATCTAAGGAAGCCAGGACAGGAACTCAAGCAGGACAGGAGCCTGGAGTCAAGAACTGATACAAAGGCCATAGAGGGGCTGCTTACTGTTCTCCATGGATGTGCTCAGCCTGCTTTCTGGTAGAACTCAGGACTACCAGCCCAGGGATGGCCCCACCCACACTGCAGAGGGTCCCCCATCAATCACTAATCAGGAAAATGCTTTATAGCTGGATCTTATGCTTGCCTTTGCTCAGTTGGGGTTTCCTCCCTTCAGATAACTCCAGCTTGTGTCAAGTTGACATAGGAAGAGCCAGTACACATTCTAAATCCTCTCCCTGGCAATATACAAAGCTACCAAGACTGCTGTTTGGGCCACACTTACAACTTGGTAATAGAAGATTATCTACCAAGAGTCCTGCCTTGGTCCCTAATCTCCCCTAGTCACTCTCTGCTTGTTGAAACCAGGGTCATAAGTTGGGGTTTAAACAAGATGGCCCCTGAGCTGGGCTGCTGTAGGGTAGCCCCCAAGCAGTGTGAGGTAGGGAAGAAAATGATGTGTCACACAAAGGTGTGCTGGGTCTGAGTCACTGAAGCCACCAGGACATCAGGCAGGAGGCCAAGAAGTTCTCAGTGTTATTAGTGAACTGAGTAGCCAACGGCTTGGATACCAGGCCTGCTGTGGATCTGGGTCAGAGCGTGCTCCTTGTATCCCTGAGACTCTTTACCAGTTTAGCAGCCCTTCCGAGATTATATATTCCTTAAAACCAAAGGGCCTCCGACATATTCTGATGCTTCTTCCTCTTTCTCCTCCTCCATCTCTTCCTCCTCCTTTTTCTTATTTGAGTCAGAGTCTCTTGTAGCTCAAGGTCTCTATGTAGCTTTTTATCCTCCTGCCTCTACCTTCTGAGTCCTGAGTGGACTGTGGGGTGGGTCACAAAGACCAGTTTACGCTGTACTAGGTGTCAAACCCAGGGCTACATGCATGCTAGGTTGTCATCTACTAACTGAGCTGTATCCCCAGGCCCCAAGTATGAATGAATCTTGAGCCATAACTACGTTTTTCTTTGTGTGCAGCAAAGGGACAGATGTACAACGATTCCCCAAGTGTTACCTAGAGGAGGCATTGTTAGAAGCTTGTTACCTCTCCCTGTGTCATTAGTGTTTACGAGTCAGGACTGTGTGGGCAACACTGGCTGATGTCAATTTAGGAAGAAGAGCCTCTCCGAGGATGGAGCTCAAACAGCTGTAGAGGTCAGAAGGTCAAGATGGATCTAGAGACATTGGGAGAGCAAGGTGACAGGGGAGAAAGAAGAAGGAGGGCGATCCACATGGCGGATTCCTTCAGGCCATAAAGAATGGTCACGGTGGTGAAGGTGCTCAGAGATGGAGGTGAGGAAGCAGCCACCTGCATATCCAGGTCATGAGGAGAAGCAGATCGTCAGTCAGGAAGACCTGCTGCCCCAGGGAGCTTGAGTTGTCCGAGAAATTGTTTTACATCAAAAGAAATAATAATTCAGCCAGTAAATGGGCAAATGAGCTAAAAGGGACGGTGCTCAGAAGAAGGATAAATGAGTGAGAAACACAGTAGTAAAAGTGTTCATCTTTAGCAAAGTCCAAAGCACACTGAGGTTCTTTCCCACCTCCAGCGCAACGGCGTTCATCAAGGAGACGGAAGCTGCAGCAGGAGCTCGGGAGGGGACTTAAATGAGTCCAGTAACTATGGAAATCAGTATGAAGTTTCCTCAAAAACTAAAAATATAATCACCAGATTATCAGCTATACCACTCCTGACACATGAACAAAGGCATCAAACTGCATGTGTAGAGATCCCTGTAGACCAGGGCTTCCCTGTGGCACGGCCCTCAGAGGCCGAGTTACACAGTCCTCTGAGGCGTCATCCGCAGGCAACAGTGTACAGAGAACATGGCCCATGCATAGAACAGTACTCGGCCGAAAAGGAGAACAGAATAATATCATTCGCAGAAAATGGACGGAGCTGGAAATCCTCATAGTGAGAGAAATAAGCTAGACTCAGGAAGACAAAAAGCATTTTCCAAAAAGATGGCCAGTTGGAAAGGAGAGTGAGAGAGACAGCACATGAAAATGGAGAATATTGTACGTGAAGAAGCCATGGTGAAGCCTGTGACTGCGCACTGACCTCTAAAAAGGCAGGAAAGTAGAAGGTGGAAGGTTCTTTTTTCTGTTTTTTGGAGAAGGGGACTCAGGAGTGTGTGTTAGAGTGACAGAGGGGGATGGGAGCAGATATGATCAAAATTGCAGCAAAACCCATTATTTTATCCAATTAATATATTCTAATAAAAATCAAAGATACTTAAATTCTAGATGTCAAATATGTTTAAATTCACATTTGCTTTTCAGGATGTAATGTCAGTGACAGTAGCCCCCAGTGACAGTTGCCCCACAGACAGTCCCACCCAGTGACAGTCACCCCCAGTGATGATTGTTCACATCAGAAGCTGTTTACAGACAGCCTCTGAATCCAGGGATGACATCATCCCTTGGCAACAAGACCTTCCTGAGTCTGTTGCCATGGCAACCATAGCACACCCTCTGCGCATACATTACCTGGATCACCTGTGAGTTATCACCTGTGCTATCTACATCATGGCCCGGATAAAAAACATGGACCTCTCTCTTCCTCTCTTCTTCCACTCTTTCAATAAAAAACTTCCCAAAATGAGAATTGTGTTGACTCGGCATGATCTGTTCAGGAATTCGCTGTTTTCAACTAACAATGGTCACTCCCTCACTCCCAGTGACAGTTGTCCCCAGTGAGAGTCATTCCAGTGACAGACACGCCAGTGACAATCACCCCAGTGACAGTCACCCCAGTGACAGTCGCCCC
>NW_021605170.1:2168352-2172792 GCF_004785775.1 Grammomys surdaster | reverse complement strand
TCGCCCCAGTGACAATCACCCCAGTGACAGTCACCCCAGTGACAGTCATCCCAGTGACAGTCGCCCCAGTGACAGTCATCCCAGTGACAATCACCCCAGTGACAGTCGCCCCAGTGACAATCGCCCCAGTGACAGTCATCCCAGTGACAGTCGCCCCAGTGACAGTTGCCTCAGTGACAGTTGCCCTGGCATCAATTTACCAGTCATCCTGTGTGGCTCAAATGATAGACATAGAAGTGATTTTTTCAAATCATATTTCAAACTTAAACTCAGGCTTTTGTGTTTCTTGAGTCAACGCCCATTGGTTTAAATCAGAGAGCATGAGACGTTTTAGGGTGAGAGAGGGTTCAACACGAGTGTGATCCAGGGAATCTCTTTCTCTCTACCGTTTAAGTGATGAGATGTTGGTCCTTTCTGAAGCAGAGTGTGTAAGACTTGGATAAGATGCTGTATTTAAATTAATAATAATAATGCCTATTTTATAATCAATGTTATAAACACTATAGAGTCTGGGGGATGGAGACATGGCTCAGTGGTTAAGAACACTTGTGTCAGAGGACCCAAGTTTCATTTCCAACACTCATGTCAGGCAGCTCACAACCAAGGCAGCTCACATGAACATATCATACCCCAACACACACGCACACGCACACGCACACACACACACACACACACACACACACACACGCCCGAGCAAGCGCGATTAAAAATAAGTCTCTAGAGAGGAGTGTGGTGGTGCATATCTTACTCCCAGTATTTGGGAGAGTGAGTTCAGGGTCAGCCTGTCTATACAGTGATAGCCCAGGCTGGGGGTCTGTCTACACAGTGATAGCCAGGGACAGGGTCAGCCTGTCTATACAGTGATAGCCCAGGCTGGGGGTCTGTCTACACAGTGATAGCCAGGGACAGGGTCCGTCTGTCTATACAGTGACAGCCAGGGCTGGGGTCTGTCTGTCTACACTGTGGCAGCTGGAGCTGGGTCTGTCTATGCAACGGCAGCCAGGGCTGGGCCTACCAGCCTGTGGTGCAGATGCGTTTCTTATTTCATATCCCATGGGGAGGGCGTTTTAAAATATTACATTTAGATACATTTGAGCCTTTAGAGGCTCAAAAAGAAATCTAATCCATATTGGTTTCTCAAAGTCTCCTTTTTATAAATGCTGTAAGAAAATGCTCTGTGAAAAGTGGTAATTTAGCCCAAATCCTAAAATGAGGCAACGCACCCTTGGCTACTTTCTTCCTCTCTGAACAGCATGTTCTGTCCTGAACAGGACAGTCATCACTGCAGACTGTCCCTGACCGTGACATCCATCAGTTGCCTGAAAATGATCACATACTTTAACTTAGAAAGCTTACCTTTGGAGACACTGCCCAAGGAACCTACCAGTTCTTCCAAGATTGACACCACGCTATTTATAACCATATTGTTTAGGCAGTGCAATCTGGGAATTAGAACTAAGAGGCCAATTATAGAGATTCTGACAAGTGAAGATGGTCCAGACAGATGACAAACTGTTAAAAAGTCATGGAAATGTTATTTCCAAAGAATACTTAATATTGTGGAAAATTGCAATATAAGCTCACTTAAGAAATAGACATAAAATTACACATACAAATATGTATATAATAAACTTTTAAATATGAATTTACATATTCATTTTTAAATGCTCATAGAGAGAATCTGGGAAAAGGTAACTTCAGATTAAAATATGAAACAATCAAAATGTTAATAGCGTTTGTCTCTCTGTAGCAGGATTATGTGCTCTTTAATGCTTTCTCTTTTATTCATTTTCCTAATTTTTAGTAATGCATATATGTTATTAGTATAATCAGGAAAGTGTCTGTTTCATTCATATTAAAATATCATTTAGAATAGTCATAATCTAGAAAAAAAGATTATGTTCAGAAAATAAAGAGCAGAGACCAAGGCTTTCGATGTCCTTAACCTACTGACCCAGTTTCCAACGTACTCCTCAGGGGAGGGGACAAAGGCGAGCCGGAAGTCAGGGCCACCGGAAGCACTTGGGTCTTCTTGTCAGCCTCCTGCTTAGGGGCCAGGACAGTTGGAAAGGGTTGTGCGTATTGTTAATTAATCTATACAGCCAGCCTTTCAGGTTGAGGCTTTTCCTCGTGTTCTGTAGATGAATAAATTAAAGAAGAGCACCCCCCTTCCACCCCAACCCCCTCCCCGTCTCCTACACCCGGGCCACACAGCAGCGGACGGTGCTCCAATGCAGTGCTCTCAGTTCACAGCCTCTCAGAAACTACAGGAAAGCAATTTCGGAAGTAGAGCTTTCACAGTCGTGAAAAGAAATTTTATCTCCTCTTCCCTCCCTCCCCCGCGGCAACCTTAAATCCAATCCCTACATCAGAAACAGATTTTGATTACAGGAGGATCCACAGTCTCCTCTCGAGATCAGGTAGCTCCCCCACCCCCACCCCCACCTCCACCCCGACACCCCTTTGCGGGCTGTGCTGCTCTGGCCACTGTCCCAGTACCATCTAACACGGTGGGGTTGCACAAGTCAGCACTCCTGGTAACTCCTTAGTCTGGAACAGAGACCAACTGAACGTTGCCTAGACAGAAAAGAGAATTTGTTGTTTAAATACTAGGCAGTTCAAGCAGCAATCGCTGGGAGTAGCCAGACCCTGGGGACCATTTCAGTTGAGTTGCTTGTCCCCTAATACAGGCTTACAGCGCTTCGTAGGCATGCGTTATAAAATCGTTTTCTCCCAGTGTACAACTTCTCGTTTTCTCAACAGTGCTCATTGAAGAGCAAAGGTTCTTAATTTTTATGAAGTCTAATTTTTAAATTTTTTCTTTATATTTCGTATTTTACAAATTTTATTTTTAAAGTGTGTGTGTGTGTGTGTGTGTGTATGCGATTTGTGTGCCACTTGTGTGGGAGTGAGTATGTTGGATCCCTAGAGCTGGAATACACTGTTTATAAGCTGCCTATGCCTGGGAAGGGAACTCTGACCCAGGCACCCGTGGCTGAGCAAGCCAGTAAGTAGCCAGTAAGTAGCCAGTAAGTAGCCAGTAAGTAGGAGTCCTCCATGGTCTCTGCTCAATTCCTGCCTCCAGGTCCCCACCTGACTGTTCTGCCCTGGGAGTTTGTAAGATGATATAACCCTTTCTTCCCCAAGTTGTTTTGGTAAGTGTTTTACTTTTGCAACAGGACACAAATTAGGAGAGATGTCTAAGCCTTAAACTCACGATCTTCCCACCTCAAGTAGGATTAAAGGGAAACATTTTATATATCATTAGTAAATTAATGTGGCCATAATTAAGTTTTAAAAATACAAATACAGTATTTTTGCCTTTTAACTTTTACATACTAGAGTAAAAAAAAAAATGACAGGATTCTGAATTTGACGGTGTTCTTGCCTTTACATGGGGTTTTACAGTTTCATAGGTGTTCCTTGCTAGACTCCTCTGTGATCAGCACTCTTCCCTCAGCTCTTGCTTTTCTGGGTAAATCTTTGTCTTGCCTGTCTGTCTGTCCTACTCTCTTCCCTCTGAGGTCTCACTATGTAGGCCTAATTGGGCTCAAAATTACAGAGATCCATTAGTCTGTGCCTCTGAAAGGCGTGCACCACATGCCTGGCCTGTGACTACAGCCCTGTCTGCTGTGATACTCTAAGTTGGCGGTTTTAAAATTCCTCTTGTTTATTAATGGTGTTCCCCATCCCTTCAGTCGGCTCACATCACTCTCTTCTGACCTGCAAATTTGCTGACTGCAGGGAGCCTCCTGGCCGGAGAGGGTAGAGGCAGGGACACAGAGTAGGACTCTGGTGATGGCTATAAAGTCTGAGGGTCTCAGGAAGAAAAAACACTTAGAGAAGTTATTATATAGTTTATCACTAAGTGTAAAAAGTTTCCTATGAAACCTACCTAAAGGGAAAAGTGGAAAGGTCCTAAGTGGAGAAAAGGAAAAAATTCTAATGAAGGAAAAATTCTAAGGGAAAGATTTCTTTCCCAGGTTCTCAAGGGAGAGAGTGGGGATTGGAAAAAAAAAAAAAAAGCCAATTGGACAAAATTATAACCTGACTCCAGCCAGTACCAAGGCTGAAGCAGCTTTATTTCTCTCTGGTCTGCTTTTATATCATTCTAGGTACATCCAAAACACATGGTCAGTTCTTAGACCGAAGACAAAGTCATCAAGGGAATCACACAAGATAGTAATTATGCAAAGTAGTAAAGCAAAGAGGTCACATACGGTAGCAATTCAGCAAAGCAGTAAACAAACCCGTGGTCACTGTTTCTAATATTCTTATCTGAGCCTTGTCTAAGCCCAGTGGCAAATGCCAAATTTCTAGAAGAGGCACCAAAGCTCCAACAATTGGTTCCTCCTCCTCTTCCTCCTCCTTTTCTTCCTCCTCCTCCTCCTCTTCCTCCTCCTCCTCCCCTCCTCCCCTCCTCTTCCTCCTCTTCCTCCT
>NW_021605170.1:2153503-2167952 GCF_004785775.1 Grammomys surdaster | reverse complement strand
CTCCTTCTCCTCTCCTCCTCCTCTTCTTCCTCCTCCTCATTTTTCTTCTTTTTAAGATTTATTTATTTAATGTATATAAGTATACTGTCATTGTCTTCAGACATACCAAAGAGGGCATCGGATCCCCATTACAGATGATTGTGAGCCTCCATGTGGGAATTGACCTCTAAAAGAGCAGTCATTGCTCTCAACCACAGAGCAATCTCTCCAGCACAGGCTTGGCTCTTTATAAAGATCTACTTCTCCGTTGAATTGTTTGTTTTGGTAATGCGTTTCTGATTAGCTGTCTCTTATTTTGTAGCTCACTGGGCTTCTTTATGATGATTAGTTTTAATTTCTTTGTCAGGCAGTTTGCACATTTCCATTTCTCTCTGGATGGTGTTATAGGGCCGGATGTTTCATGATCCCTGGCTTTGTGCAGATGTCTGTCCATCTGAGGAAGTTATATGGATTCCATAATAAATCCAAGTTTTATGTGTATTCGGGGATTTGAACTCAGTGCAAGAGCTACCCACTAAATGTTCTGTCCACCTCAATTACTCCAATCCTTTGGGGGCATTAGGACCTTATTTAAGATATTTTTATACTACCCCTTCCTGCAACCATAGTATTCACTGAGATAAACATAAATATATAGCCTGGAGTTTTATTTTATTTGATTTTCTTCTGTAGTGAGGATTGACTCCTGGGCCTTTCTCATGCAGTTACTTCATTGAGATGGCTTTGGCAATACAGCAGGAGCCACGGTGAGACATAACCTGGAAGGGGAGTGAGGCACAAGGGGTTAAGTTTTGGAGCTTGAGGAAGAGCCAGACAAGGCTCCTGTAGGACAGTTGGGGAGGAGACTGGGCATCTGTTTTTCAAGCCAAGGTTCAAGCCTTGGGATGGAATGGCCCAAATCTGATGAGCAGTCAGGGATTCTGTTAAAGGAGCAGATGCCTCCAAAGGCACTGGAGATTGTGGAAGAGTTAACAAGCAGATAGAGTCAGAGGTGCGTCCAGACTGCCCCAAACCCATTCCCAGGCCCAGAATAATCGCCAGCCATGTGCTAGGCCACTCTGAATGTAGCCGTGTCTCCTGCAGAGGGCTCAAGGCTCTTGGCTCAGCATATTGCAGGCCTGAGGCTACACCTGAGGGTTCTGCCATCCTCAGTTGGTCTGGGGATGAGAAATTAGAGACTTGTTTGGGTCCAAGTTCACTTGCAACTGAGCAGGGTGTCCCTGCCGTCGAGTAGCTGGGACATAAACCTGAACTCCGTCCCAATCTAATATCTGTGGCCTATCCTCCATCATCAGACAGCATTGGATCAGGCCCTCTTGGCACCACTGAGGTGGTTACTCTCCTGTGGTTAACAGTCAATCCCTGGAGATTTACACCAAACTCCAAGCCAGGGCAAGTAGCTCATTGAGCCAGGATGACACCACATACGCAAACCTAAGTCAAAGGTCCTCTGTTCAATTTATTTAGCAAGAAGCCATACTTCCTTATAACCAGGCAAGACTGTCATCTCTTAGTCATTACCCACGAGGTAACGATACAGCCAACTTCGTTTCCACCAACTTCCATTTTAATCTACTTAAAATTAATACACTTTTATGTTGTTTGAAGAATTCTCTCAGATTTTTTTAGATTTTCAAGAAAATATGATTAAAGTCAACACATTGGATTGATGTTTTTGATGGAAGCCAATCTATCTAAACAAATTTAAATTAGACGTGGCGTTACAAGTATTTGGGTGTGTGTAACAGTCAATCGGCGAGCATACCTTGAGTTTGTCGTCCCCACCAGGGGAAAAGGAATTCCAGTTGAGTGGAATTTTCCAATTTGAAAATCGCTAGCGGGAAGTGCGAGGGACTCCTTCAGAAACCCAAGGTGACAATGAGAGTCAAGACTGCACACGCTCAAGTGTTTCCTAGGAAAAATGAACCTTCAGTTTAAAGAGACTTGGGCAGTGCTGCAATTCCTTCAGAGATAATACGTAGGAGCAGGAAAGACAGCTCTCCTGTCTCAGCTCTCCTGAGGGAAACATTAGATGCAAATTGAAGAAAAATGAGCACAAAAAAGTGAGATTGATTTTTTTTTTAAACTCAAGATTTTTCTCTTCTTCCTTCACAGTTTTATCAAGCAGCAATTTGATGTTGATGGTTTTACGTCTGGGCTTGAGCACACTTGCTTTTCCTGACACACATGGGACATTAAATTGCTTACATCTTCTGGTAACACCCTGACCTGGTGTGGCCCCTCCTCCTTGATCTATTGGCATTTGCTGGAGTGCTCCACCCACCCCTGTCTTGTGACCTATTCCATATTCTTGTGCAGTCACATTTGAACTCCATGCTCCCTTGAGACATCCTTCTGTCTCCTTATTTCCTGGTTAACTATTCACCAAATTTCACAGTTAATCACAATCCCACACTGAAGAGTCCAGGTTCCTGGAATGGGTTGCCCTTGGACGGAGGTAGAAATTACAACTGGACTGCTGAGATCTAGGACAGAAATCAGCACTTCCTCCTCAGAAATCCTCCTAGCAGACTTAATTCTGGGCGCCATGATCAAAACCAGCAAAACCTCTTCTAAGCCGTAGTTAAATTTAACATTGTTGCCAAGCAGTTTCTGTCGGCCAGACGTTATCCAGGTTGTATGAATATAGAGATGAATAATTTATTTCTTTTCTGTTCCGGTTCAGAAAGGATCTGAGGCAGATTGTGGCAGAAGCATATAAAATAAAAATCCAACGACAAGTGTGTAAAACTCAGACCAGGGGATATGAATTAAACAGGCCATGTCCAGAGGGGAAGGCAATTCTAGATGCACAGCCAGTGGGAGACTTCATGGTGGGCTGCACTTGAGCTCTCTGTGGGACTCTCAGCACAGGAAGTGGCCACCAGGAGGGGAAACACAGTTACTAATTCCTTTGGTAGAACCAGAAAGTGCATATAGCTGTTTAGGAAGAGACTGGTGGCCTAGGCATGGTTTCTAAAAACTGGGCAATGAGAACTCTGTAGTCAAACAAAGCAGTACTGTAAGGGTGAGCCTTATGAGGAGACGTGGACGTGAACACTGCCTCAGACAGGAGAAGGGCGTGCCAGAGAAAGGAAGGGCCCTGCTCCCGCCCCCATCTACAGTGTACACAGAAAGTGCTTCGGATGGCTGCTATCAGAGTCTGAGCCAGGATGATGTGTTTTCTACATGTACCACAGCTGACACTCATTCTAGTAGTCAACCACCACCCTTGGGGTAAACAGGGATAGAACAGTCGCTAGGTGTGTGGACCAGTGAATGATGGGATTGGAAACTCAGGCTGGGCCTCCTGTCCCACAGTGAGAAACCTGAACTGTGTGGGTCGTGGGAGGCACTGATGCTTTTAAGTCTGAGTTGGTGGTGAGGGATTATCAGACCTCTGCATGGGCTGCTTTGACCTTCCAGTTAGAGGATAAAAAGCAGGGAGAGTTGTGGAAGACAGAGAGACATCGAAGACAACCTGTAGCAAGATCCAATCCAAAGAGTCTGGACTCCAGTAGGGTAGTGCATTCTTCATGTCCCAAAAATCATCACCTAGTCTCTGCTATCTGAACTGATATGCAGTCTGGGGACCTGCAGATGAGAGGGTCCCCACTCAGCTCTTAGTGGCCCACGGTCAGAATGCTACTCCAAAGGCTGTGGGAGATGCTGCTTGAGCAGAGAGATCGCTTGCCTGAGACTAACACTATATAAGCATTTGAATTTATTCTAGAAAATAATGAGCACTGTCCACTGCACTTGATTCTTCTCCCAAATGTAGAGGCTATCACCGTCTTTCACTGCAGTACATAAAGCCAGAGACTGGACTGGGTGTCCTCAAACACCAGCTATCTAGAGTCTGTTGTGCTGACAGGCCATGTGATGAACCAAAGGCCTAGATTCTATCTAGAGGAAGGCATGTTCCCCTGCAACCAAGTATAGCTATAAATGCAGCCTGCTACACAGTTGTAAACATACTTAAAATATTATGATGTTTTCAAGAGTGATCTTAAAAACTCCCCCATGCAGTACTCAACTGGACTTTGTAGATGACAAGATTGTGTTGCAAGTGTAAACAGGTTAGACCTGAAAGAGATCCAACAGGTTAGACGCCCCCACTCCTAAAAAAAGTGCCATTTCATTTGAGGCTGAGGAGCTACTGAGCACAGAACTGAGATGAAGTTATGTGAACACATAGAACTGTCAAACCGTGTAATAGGTGGTTGGCTAGCCTTTGCTACCCAAGCATGCTCATGTTGCTGCCCCCAGAGTCTGTGAATGTGCTTCACCACAGGGCCAAGTGAATGCATCGTCTGCTAGGAGCAGTGCTGCAGAGTTCCACTAACCGGGTGGTTCATGGGAGACACTGAAGCATTATCACACAGCTCAAGGTTGAAGTCTAAAATCAAGGTGTTGGTGGTGCCGACATCTTCTGAGGGCTTTGAGCAACGGATTGATACTGGCTTGTAATACGTGTCTTCTCCTGGCCTCTTTCCGCCATGTCTGTCTCTAGGGTTGTGTCTAAACTTTCCTGAGTCACACTGGCTCAGGGCCCATTTTAAGAACCCACCCTAACTAACTGTGTCTCAAAGCCTATCTCAGAATAAGATCACAATATGGTGTGGGAGGTGAGGGATTATTGGGGCTACAATTCAACCCCAAACAAGTGACCCTGAAGGCATGGTTATAGAGAACTCTGAAGTGGGGTGGTTATACTGGCTATACTGACGGGGCTCAATCCGGTCACATGCAATGTCACCGAGAGAAAGCCTTGGTGACAGCAACATCAGAAAAACATTATTCTCAGCTTTAAATAGGGAAGAGGGTACCAGTATCCAAGAGCTATTGATGGGCTATTGATGGGAAAGACAAAGCAAAGCTTCTCCTCTGGTGCCCCCAAGCCTGCTAAGACCTCCATTCCAGGAGGCCTGTGCACACTTGTTTTGTTAAACCCATCAAGTATGTGGTTATTTGTTATAGCAGCAACAGAAAACTATTAAGTTCTCTCTCAGACTCTTAAACTAGCTTTGCGATCCCTCAACTCCTGTAGCACGTATTCCTCTGCCGGGCTTAATTCCACAGTACAGTCTACACCCTGAGTAGACACTAATCTCAATCAAATCCTGTTAAGTTGCAGATTCCTCCTGGATTCCTGGTCCACTCTGTTTTCTGGTCAGCAGCAGGACAAGCTTTAGTAGCCATATATACAGGATACCTCCTGTCTTAGTTAGGGTTTTACTGCTAGGAACAGACACCAGGACAAAAGTAACTCTTATAAAGCAACATTTAGTGCTTATAGGTTCAGAGGTTCAGTCCATTATCATCAAGGCAGTAGCATGACAGCCTGCAGGCAGGCATGGTGCAGGCAGAGCTGAGAGTTCTACATATTCATCTGAAGGCTGCCATGGGGAGACTCACTTCCGGGCAGCCAGGATGAGGGTCTTAAAGCCCCACACCCACAGTGACATGACACAGCAACTCCAACAAGGTCAGACCTCCTAATAGTGCCACTCCCTGGGCCAAGCATATACAAACCATCACACCCTCCGACCACAGTGGGATGAAGATTCTCTCTCTAGAATTTTGGGCCACAACGATGTTTAGATCAGATAGGGGCAGATTCCACGGCTGACTGAGTACCTGAACAGGAGACGGCTGGCACTCACAAGAGAACAAAATTTGCCACGATGAAATCCAGTCAAGGGACTGTGGTTTTTTTTTTTTTTTGTAAAACCAGTATCAGAAGGCTTGCTTCCCTCTCGGAGAGCAGAACAGCACAGCCTGTGTTAAGTGGACATTGGTTCTTACGAGTAGCTGCCTCTCTCTGGTTTTGCTTTAACATGTTTGATTCCTTTAAGCTGTTAAGCTCTAGACTGGAAATTCACAGTCAGCTCTTCCCGAGTCTCAGGAGCAGACCTGGTCCCACTTAAACAAGGCTAGCATTTTCTGTAATTGATTCCACTCCACTGAGAACCGAGCAGATAAAAGTAAACGTCAGAGAGGGAGGGACTCGTGGAGAAGTCTCAGCTAGCCAGCAGGACAGTGGACAGCCTGGAGCTGTCACTATAGAGTCTACCTTGTTTTCAGCCCATTCACCTTTCTGCCCACTGCCTGTCTGGAATTCTTTCTCAGTATCAGGATGTTACTGATAGGACCTGGTTGACCTGACTTTTGGGGTTTGTTGGTAGTGGTTTGTTTTTTTGAGACCAGGTTTCTCAGTGTAATCAGTTCTGGCTGTCCTGGACTCGATTTGTACCCCAGGCAGGCCTAAAACTCACAGCGATCCACCTGCCTCTGCCTGCTGAGTGCTGGGATTAAAGGTGTGCACCACCATGCCAGGCTTTGGTTGACCTGACTTTTTGAGGTGACTTGTGAGAAAAGTGCTTTTAAAAAGGATGGAAGAAAAAAAAATCCATGGAAGCAAAACACTAGGAGGCCAGAAAGTGGGTGATATTATCAGAGTACTCCTTCTAGTTTCACACAAGCACTCAAGTGTGTGTGTGTGTGTGTGTATGGTATGTATGTGTGTGATGTGTGTATATGTGGTGTGTGAGTGTGTGTGATGTGTATGATGTATGTTTGTGATATGTGTATGGTATATATATGGTGTGTGTGGTATGTGTGTGGCATATCTGTGGTATGTTTGTGTGGTGTGTGTATGGTATGTGTGTATGATGTGTATGTGTGTGATGTGTGTGTGGTGTGTGTATGATGTGTGTGGATAGTCTATATGTGTGAGTGTGTGTGTGGTGTGTGTGTGCTTGTGTGTGTGGTATGTATGTGTGTGATGTGTATATATGTGGTGTGTGTGTGTGTGTATATGTGTGTTATGTGTGAGTCTACATGTATGTGGAGGCCAGAGGACAACCTCCAGTGTCTCACTACAGAAGGTGTTCACCTTAGATTTCAAGACAGTCTTTCATTGGCCTGGAACTCAACTTGTAGGGTAAGCTTGCTGGCTAGAAAACTTCAGGGGTCTGCCTGTCTCTGCATTTCCAGGCACTGGAATTATAAACACATGACGCTATGCCTGGCTTTAAATATGTGTTCTGGGGACTGAACTAAGGTCAGCATGCTTATCCTGCAAGACCTCACCAGACGTCAGACCTGGCTTTAGGGTATGACACATCAGTGTTACAAGCTATTATTGTCGACGTGCTTCATGAGACCAGTTCTCTCTACATACCCTTGCCTGCCCTGGAACTCTGTAGACCGAGCTGGCCTCAAACTCACAGGGATCCACCTCCCTCTGCCTCCCGAGCGCTGCCTACACCACCACATCTGGTTCTAGACCAGCTTCTTCCAACTTCATATCTTCCTGCCTCCGTCTCCTGAGGGCTGGGACTGCAAGTGCATGCTACCTTGCCAACCACAGTGCTGCAGCCTTGTCATGGGATAGGTGACCATGGGCCACTGCACCATGTGCCCTGGTACTGTCAGACAAAAGTTGCTGGAGCACAGATGTGTCTGCCTTCAACAACACCATGCCAGACAAAGACTTTGCAAAAGCCTGAGGTGATTGACTGAAGACAGGGCTATCTTCTTAAAAAGACACATTTTTAAAAAGTTATTACAAACAATGAATGTTTTGAGGCTCCACACCACGTCTTATTTGGCCCCATGCCAGTAAGCCACTTCTGCATCTGTTCAGGGATCATACGGAGTGCTGGGTGACAAGGGTTGTCTTTGGGAGAGTGACTGGATGTTCTTTGCTCATGGCCACTGAGCCCCCTGTAGTTCACGCCTGTTTCTGATCCCAGCATTCGGGAGAAGGACACATGACATCATTATCCTCCATGTGAAGACCTGCTGCCACCCCACGAGACTGCATCTAAGACGTGGGGGGGGGGGGGTGGGGGCGGGGGGGGGGGCGGGGGGGGGGGTGTTCCAGACACGGGAGGCTACTCATGCTCCGTCTACTGGATGACAAAGAGCACTAACAGACACTGGGCTTTAACAAAACAGAGGACGTGAAGATACATACATGAAATTCTCAACCCAACAGAGCAAATAACTCTCATAAAGGAAGCAGCTTCTGTCAGCTACCTCACCCCTCATCTGAGCCCTTGCCCTGTCTCCAGCCACGTGTACACTAAATTAAGGAAAACTGATTCCTGTTTTGAACCATAGCTTCCCTTCTAAAGAGAGTAATGTTGGGCACACTTTTGGGTTTGCCGTGAGGAACTACAGTGGTGGCTTCCTGACACTACCTTCTGTAACTGTTCTCTTCTGTCATATGGTACAGATACAACCATCAAGACCACTCCAAGGCCAGTGTGGTTCAGAGATGTGCAGTAAACTTACCCCAGGTCGCACAGTGCTAAGAAGAGAGGTCAGGTTTTGAATTCTGATGCGCTTATTTCAACACACATGCACATTAAACCAGAGATGCTGCACTCTTGATACATGTCCTGTCCCAAATGCAGGGGCAGTTTCACCAAGAGCCATTAGTAATGGTTCCTAAAGGACCACAGGTGGGCATTCTGGTCAGAAGGGACAGAGAAAGAGGGCCACATGCATGGGTTCCCAGAGCTGGGGTTTAGTACAGGTACCATCACACAGTGTAGGTAACACACTGAGGGATCGACGGCTGTAGCAGATGGCAGCCATGTCAGGGCCTGGGTAGCTTGGTGGTGCTCAAACACCTCAGGAACACAAAGGAATGCTAGGCTCTACATAGCGGCTGAGTAGGTAAAATGGGTGAACCTTGAAATAGTGGGAAGATTGGCGGGTAAGAGATGAGGAGTCTGCTAACCTGCAGGGGTGAGGACAAAGAGGAGACGGACTGTTGATGGCCTGGGGCCAGGCCATCTGCCCGGAAGCTCCAGGCTGCAGACTCACAAGCGTTGAGAAATGAGTGTGGGCTTTGAAGGAGGAAGGGGTTCCTAGAATGGCTGAGAAGGTCTTGGGGAGCACAGGGGTGAACTCAAAGGATTGGCTGGCAGTTCCAACAGACCCCAGGCCTGCGAGGTTGGCTCAGGCATCTGATGTGCTCTGCTGCTGAGCTGAACAGAGCTGAGCGAGGAGGAAATGTGTGGGTATCAGGTCTCAGTGAATTTCAGAACTTACAGGAACAGAAACCAAAGCCACGAGATAGACTTTTCTTTGGCTAGCTAAGAGCGGGAGCAGCGGGAGCCGGGCTTGAGCAAGACGAGGATCCCGCGTGGGCATCAGGCGCGGTCCGGGTGGAGAGCAGGCAACGTGGCGCCACCTGCCGGTAGGATCAGGCCATTGCGGCTATCCTGATAGGCCTGCTGAAACTGAGGCCAGAGGGAAGTTGACGTCATTCGCTTTCAAGTCCTGACCTGCTCAGTTAGGGTTGAGGCAGGATTTAACAGACAGCAAATCCCAAAGGGGCCGAAATTTCCGAGTACTGTCAGGAACAGGACAAAGCCGCGAGATAGATTTTTCTTTGGCAAGCTAAGAGCGGGGGCAGCGGGAGCCGGGGCTTGAGCAAGATGAGGGTTCTGAAAATCCTTAAGTGCTAGGTAAATTCAGAGAATTTCCAAAGAGAATTTTCAGAAATGTTCAATTCTACCCTTGCCAAGGTTGGAGGGAGGTCCGTGAGCCTAGAGACTCAAAGAGACTATCTCCGTGGTTTGCGAGGTTGCTTAAAAAACAAAACAAAAGAAAACAGCCAGACGTTAATCAGTGTACCTAAGAACAGTTAAACAGCCAGTGGCATAAAATACAAAATACAGTGTTTCCTAAAGTGAGTATTTTGATTGTTTTGTCTGATTATAAAGGTAACCTGTTGGCTGGCTGAGACAATGCTCGGAGGTAGGAAGGATCAGAAGTTCAAGGTCAGCCACAGCTATGAGGCAGTTGGAAGCTAGTCTGAATTAGGCTACATGAAACCTTGTTTCCAAGGAAAGCCAATTAAAATGGAAACGTTCAGAAACACAGGTTAACAGAGAATGACTCTCCGCGTCGTTAATGCTGATGACCCAGCCTGGCGTTTCCCGGCTTTCACCCGCAAGAGGCTTTCTGGGGCCGTTCTGCTCTTCGGCCAGCAGGTGGCAGCGCGTCACTGTGTTAGGGGGACCCAGGGAGGATTCATCCAACCTCTTGGGGTTTTAAAAACTATGTTTAGAAGCAGCAAGTCAGATGTTATTTTCTGTGACAGAAAACGTTTTGCTCCTGTCGCTGAACAGTCAGAAGTCTGCCGTGAAGGGAGTGGCTGTGCATCCAGGACCAGGTCCATCTAGCGTCGCTGTATTTCTCCCTCGAGTCCTATTTTCTCACTTTCCCCTTCCTGTATACAGGCCAGCTTCGTCCTGGGGCCAGCCTTTCCTGGTGTTACAAAGTAGCTGCAGCAACACAGCCTCGCGTTCATTCCTTTCACTTTTCAGCCCTCAGTTGTATGTTACTTGTATATATGTTTTCAGGGATGGCCAATTGGTATTGGATAACCAATTGGTGTGCACTTCCCTGGGGAAAATTATTTCTCCCACTCTCCGCATGCTTTAGTTGCCTCTAGTGCTCTGTGAATGGTTGAGTGCATCCCCCCACCCCACCCCCATCTGCTTAGGTTTGTCTATTGGTGTCATCCTAGTTCAGCTCAGATTTTACCCATCTTGGTGAGACTTTATGTGCGTAGGATTCTCTGGCTCCTGCAATCTTTCTGTTCCTTCTACGGAAATGTTCCCCAAGCCTTGGATGTGAGAGCGTTTGTACATGTATCCAGTTGGGTCTGGGCTCCACAATTCTGCCTTTTGAATGGTTGTAGTTTTCTGCAATGGTCTCTGTCTATTGCAAAGAGAAGTTTCCTTAATGAGGAGGGAGGACTACATTTATCTGTGGGTAGGTTTGGTTAACTGGAAACTGTAAGTTTGGATAACCGGAAGCTGTAGGTTTGGTTAACTGGAAGCTGTAGGTTTTTCTCCAAGGCCCGTGACTTCACTAGCCCTGCGTAGTTGGTTAGGTTTTCAGTATCAGGTGTGATTTCCAGCTTGTTGAGCAGCCCTTAAGTCCAATTAGAGAGTTGTTGATTACCAACAGCTGTTGGGTGGTCACTATTGCACCCTCAGTGGTATCGCCATGCTGTTGTTGATCTGGCTCACAGGTGTCGTTGCTGGGAAGGACTGTTGGTTGCTTCCCTCCTTTGGAAGCTTATATGATACCTTCTGGTACCATGAAAGCTAGTCCTAGCCAGGGAGGGAATATTCAGGTCAGTTCCAGCTGGGAAGCTTCTGGGCTTTGTTTCTAAAGTGCATGGTGTCTTTATCAATAGGGACTTCCCTTCTAATTATGAGGGCAGATAGCTAAGGGCAATATCAATAGTCTGTAATGTTTTGGGAGTCTCTTGGACAATCCTCACCAACAACTCAAAATTGGGCTTCTCGTGTCTGGCGTTGGAGTCCGTGTTAGACTCTCTTCGGCTCTTGAAGGCACCACTATTAGCCCATTAAATTTTTTCATTTAAACTATTCTGTATATTTACGCACAGAATTATGTGCATTTCGGGTGTTTTCAGGTAGGTGATTAGTAGTATGATTGCTTAGGATTTTTTTTCAGCCATCCTGACTGTTAGTTTACCCTCCTTCTGAATTTGCCCCCCTTCCTTCTTATCTGTTTCTTGAAGCAAACACTGGGACCAAGTACACTGGGTTGTCTCACACACTTGAGTAACAGTCTCTGGCCCCAGGGGTGAGCACAGCCCCATGTTTTCCTGAAGTGCATGGCTATGTCAGGGTTGGTTAATAAGAGCGGCTAACTTGAGTATTGGGGTGCCTGTGTGTGATGTTGGATAGTCCTATGTGGACCAGGGTTTGAGAAGTCCTGTTGTTTGCCAGGGAACTGGTGAAAGCAAGCTTGAAGTAGCTCGCTAGACAGTCCTCCCCAGACCTGTTCACCCCAGCCCACCCTCCACCCAGCCAGAGCCTGATCTGAAGCCATCCTCCTGATTCTTGCACAGTCCTTCAGTTGAAACCGCCAGTGATAGCTTTTATTCTCCAGGTCTAAGTTCTGCTGGTACATCACGGACGACCCCTCAGCCTCTGGTGTCTCCAGCGTCATCCACCTGGACTACTCCTGGAACACTAGACACTGGCCACACTGTCATGCTCACAGGATGTATCCTGCTCTCTTGCCCTGCCCTCCCCTCTCCTCCCCTCCTCCCCTCCCCTCCTCCCCTCCCCCTCCCCCCTGCCCTCCCATCCCCTCCCATCCCCTCCCGTCCTTCAGGTCTCTTCTCTTTTTCCCTCCAAACTTCACTCAAGGGTCACAGAAGCACATTCCATGCATGTTTCCAGGCTGGCTTGATGCTCTGGGTTCTCACACAGGGCCACACGGCTCTGTGTACTGTACACTGAGATGATATACCCAGCATGTACCCTGGACAGCACAAGGCCAGAGCTCCCAAGTGTTTACACAATGCTGGGGTTAGCAGCCATCTTCCAAGGGCGCAGGGCACTGCTCTGCCTGCCCCTGTGGGGAGCAATGCATTTCCCTCTTTGTTCTCAGGCCTATGGACTCCATGGACCTTAGAGTGTGAATTGCTATCGAAGGTCAGGCCCTGACTTTACCACATTCTGAGAATCCAGGGAAGGACGCCTTAGGGATGCGCTGGGAGCAGAGGGGAGTGAGTTTTCCATGTAAGGAGCAATGATTAAATGCTGTTCAGCCAATCAAACTCCTAAAGAAAGGTCATTGGTGGGTAGGGGGTGGAGTGGGCAAAACCCCAAATATCACAAACCGTTTCCTCATGACCATAGCTTACAAGACCCCAGAAAACCACTTCATTGAGTAATCTCTGTAGCCCTGGCTTGTTTACTTGGTGACCTGGGCTATAGCAGAGCCTCCCTGAAGTCAGAGTATTGTGTGCATGTGTGTGAGTGTGTGCATTTGTGTGTGTATGTGTGTGTGAGTGTGTGAATGTGTGCATATGTGCATGTGTGTGTGTGGGTGTGTGAGTGTGTGCATTTGTGTGAGTATGTGCATTTGTGTATGTGTATGTGTGTGTGAGTGTGTGTATGCATGTGTGAATGTGTGTATGTGTGTATGTGTGTGTGGGTGTGTGAGTGTGTACGTTTGTGTATGTGTGTGAGTGTGTATGTGTGAATTCGTGCATGTGTGTGAGTATCCTGCCCTCTCACACACATGTACACAAACTCATACACTCACACAAACACACATTCACACACTCATACACATGCATACACACATACACACATGCACACACATATACATACACACAATAGACACACTCACAGGTGTTGGAAGTAGAATCCTAATGACAAGTAAGAGTTCACATTTTGGGAAGATCACTTTAATGGTAATTCATGAATCTTTTGGTAGTGCAAGATAGCCTAAGTATAATATTAATATATAATAATTATAATAGTCCAAGCTATTCAGTATTCACAATAGCTGATAAGTAGCCATCATTATCAGCCACATTTTATAGATAAAACCTGATATTTTTCCTAAGGCAGAGACACGGCTGTGAGTAAGAGAAGCCAGGTACCGAGAGACTGACCTCTGCTCTGTCCTCAGGCCTTCCAGACCAACCATGGGTATCACGCATAGGCCCATGGACTACCCAGGTGCATGTAATTGGGAATCCAGATCGTGTAAGGAAATAAGCCCTGGTGTGTGGGAGAGAATGTTACAGAGCAGGAAGCGAGGAGAGGGGAGGCAGGAAGTGTGGCACCAGGGTGTTGGTTCACTGAGCTAGGAGGATGCTCCCAGACAGGGGAGATGGGTCAGTGAACACAGCACTTACCACACGAGCATGCTGAGTGTAGCCTTGATTCCCAGAACCTATGGAAAAGCTGGGCAGCTGCGGTGGCCACTTTATGCCAGTACTGAGGAAACAGAAATAGAGGTTCCCAGGGTAAGCTGGTTACTCGACCAGCTGAATGGGTGAACTCTCGGTTTTATAAGAGACCCTATCTCACAAAATAAAATGGAGAGTCACTGAGCAGCATGCCCAGTGTTAACTTTGGACCTCCACATGAGTAAGTGTACATGCACATGAAGACATGTGTAGCCACACATACATACATGACTGTACAACACACATATACACACTCACACACTCACACAAACACACATACACATACTCTCACACACATACACACACTCACACATACTCATACACATGCACACATTTACACATACACACTCACACACAAATGCACACACACTCCACACACTCACACACATACACACAAACTCATACACTCACACAAACACACACTCACATACTCATACACATGCATACACACATACACACATTCAAACACATACATACAATACACACTCACACACACATACTCAACACACACTCAGATACACACGCGCACACACATGAAAACAGAAAAGCAAGCAAAAGAAATAAAAAAAAAAGGCATTCCAGATGGGAGTGATATGTGCCAAAAACTGGAGAGAGAGACAGAGAGAGAGAGAGAGAGAGAGAGAGAGAGAGAGAGAGAGAGAGAGAGAG
>NW_021605170.1:2149591-2153493 GCF_004785775.1 Grammomys surdaster | reverse complement strand
GAGAGAGAGAGAGAGAGAGAGAGAGAGAGAGAGAGAGAGAGAGAGAGTCTTTCCTGGAAGTCCTCTGTGTGGTACATAACCTTGGCTCACCCCTTCTGGGTGGGAAGGCTATGCAATCAATCAACAGATGGCTGGATCATGCCCAAGATTCTCAGCCAGGGGCCAAATTAACCCCTTCTGAGGCTCTTTAGATGTGGGTGGTGGGAAGGGTAGGTGTCACTGGACCTGCCATGACATTGTCAGCCAGGTTCTCTGTGCTTTCTTAAAATGCATGCTGTGGTTTTCTGATATTTTCCACATGTCATGAAATTTATGAGCCTGAACTCACATAACCGCCAGGAAGCTCAGAGGCTCTCGGTGATGTATATGAGCGGCCAGGCTCCTCTGAGGAAGGATTCAATTGTGCCTCTTACAGGGCTTTAATCCTAAATCTTAGTTGAAACAAATAGAAAATGCAAATCTCTCTTTCTTCTTTAAGGGCTTTGGTCGTTTCAAAACCAACCAAGCAGAGGGAAAACACATTTTGACAAATATATCTTACTGAAAAGTGTTGATGCTTTGCCGAATTACAAACCCAACCAAGTCAGGCACCTCCTCGTCAACCTTGCTTTCCAGCCGGAAAGCATTTAAAATAATATTTCAAACAGGTTTAACATCCATGATTACATTATTTGATTATTGCACTTCCTAGATAATGGTTTTTTGAAATTGTATCTTGCAGCTAAAAATTAAGTAGTGACTTCTGGGTATGCACGGCATTCTTTAATAAAACGAGACCCAATATAATATTCTCAGAGGCTGAGCAGTAATATAGGAGAGATTTACTGCCGTCCAAGTAAGTGAGATCACTGATCCTATAGGATTCTTATTATTTTCTCAAGTTAAACTCCAGAGAATGCTGGGAATGGACTCAGGCTCCATTGATGTCTGGCAGAATCTTGGATGGGCTTTCCATTCCCTTATGGATAACTGAAGGATTCCTGGCTGTGTGAGGAAAGAATGTCTTGGGAGAAAGCCGGGGACAACGCCGCTGTGTCCACTGTGACAAATGTGCCTCTGACATTTAAGACATTAAGAATAGCCTCAGACACTGTTCTGTATAATGCTGGAATGATGGGCACATTTTACTACATATTTATTCAAACCTGTGGGCTATACGGCACCAAGAGGGGTGTGCGTGTGTGTACATGTGTGTGTGTTTGTATGTGTGTAGCAAGAAGTATGTGTATGTGCGTGCATGTGTGTACCAATAGGTGTGTGTGTATGCACATACATGTGTGTGCGTGTGTGCATGTGTGTGTGTGTGTGTGAGTGTGTGTGTGTGAAAGGCCACGCTTTTAAGAGGGGGCAGGTGGGAGGATATCACATGGGAGGAGTTGGAGGAAGAAGGAGAAAGAACAGGATTGGTTTTAGGCATATACCAATGTCCTGCAAATAACATGTGTGTGAAAACATGTGTTCATGTTTCCTCTTGTTCTCAGTAGTTTGAAGACACAAAGGAGAAGATGTTTTGATACCACTTCAGTCCATCACCGTCACTTCCTCTGGGCTCAGATGGCTCTGTCCTTCTGACTTCTTGGCCCGCAGCACACGTCTTTCTCTCCGGATGGCGCTGTTTCCTGGGTGCAGCTCTCGGTGGTCGATAGTCCAGAGCTCTGGGTCCTCTCACGTTGTGGAGTCTGCAATACGCGCCACGACTCACTTTCACAGCGCTCACAGTGGCCTCTCAGGACCTTCAGGCAGGGACTCCCTGCTATATGCCGGGCCTTGGTGGCACTCCTTAATTGTGGAGGGAAATTCCACAATGCCTTTATTCCCTCATGACTCTAAAGCTGGAACCCGTGGACCACACTGCTGAATTTGACCACCACCTTGGAGTGAAACTGCCCCTTGAATTGTAGCAGCTTTGATTTGCTGTTGCTTTTTAGGAGCAAAACATTTCCTCGGGCATTTTTCTTCCAATAAACTGGAAGTTTAGCTGAGTGGGGTCTTGCCCTGAGGAACCCCTGCCCCTTTCCAATGCAGAGCAGGCCTTAGACTCTTAACCACGGCTGTCACAATCCACATCCTGGTGCTTTTTTCTCTTCAAGCTCTACATTTTGTATTTCTTTGTGCCCTACTTGCTTTTTTTCATTGTAGACATGCAAAAGAGTGACCACAAATAACACATGACACTGCCAATCTTACCTAGTCTTGAAACCACCTCCACC
Source organism: Grammomys surdaster (assembly GCF_004785775.1). Classification (NCBI taxonomy): domain Eukaryota; kingdom Metazoa; phylum Chordata; class Mammalia; order Rodentia; family Muridae; genus Grammomys; species Grammomys surdaster. The sequence continues at coordinate 2,151,283 of NW_021605170.1, read as the reverse complement.
AAAGAACTTGGTTCATTACTTTTCAATTTGGTCTCATGCAGATTCTTAAGTCAAGAATAAAAAGCACCCCCAGTTTTTGCCGACATATCTTAAGAACAGTCTCTAGCCTAGTTACTAATATTGTTCCTCTCTGAAACCTCTTGAGCTGGACCTCCATAGTCCACATGGCTTCTGCATTGGCTTCTAGGCTCCTGCTATGGTGGTGCGGTAGGCCCCACTTACAGTGTTCAACTGATTTTCTAGTCCAAAGTCACAAAGTCTTCTACATTCTCTAAGAAAACACATGGTCAGGTCTGTCACAGCAACTCCCTGGTATAAAGGACTCTGAGGTGTTTCTCAATAGCTGGACCTCCAAAGTCACAAGCACAGCACCCATGGCAGACTTGGGGAGCACAGTAGCTCTCACTGAGCTGAGTCACTGAGAAGAGCTGTCACAGGTAAGCCTCAGAGCAGCCAGCACTCTGAGGACTCAGCCTTGTGCCCTTCGGTTCCATCTGTTCTGATGTAGGAACAAGATATACCCATCACTTGTGTCACACTGTCACCCTGGGAATCCAGCCAGCTCCGTACTTTCTACTGCACTGTAAATGATTTTATTAAAGAAATATTCCAGAAGGAAATGTGAGCCAGACCTGCATGTATCTGGGGTCTGTGTGGCGTCTGCTTCAAGACTGGGTCTAAGCCAACGAAGGACCGGATCGAAGCTTGACTTGAGGTAGAACCCAGCTGTGCATGCCTATCAGAATCTCTACAGAATCTGAAGGGAGGATACACCATCCTGAGAGATAAGCAGAAAGCAAACTTGAGGGGTTTGAGACCAGAGAGTTGGCTAAGCTGTATCTGCTGTGTGGCAGGGAAGGGCTGCGTGGTTATGGTGTGTCTGCTGTTACGGAGCATATGCCCCACTTCTGGGGAAGATGCTGATCAGAGGAGAGACTATGAAGTCTTTAGGATGTTTAACTGTGCCGCCCCTGGTATAAAAAAAAAAATCTCCCACATGGTTAGCAACCCTCACCAAGGTGGTATCCCTTAGCTGTCTGTAGTTCACAGGTAGAGCCCCATGAGATTTCCCCCTTTCCATGTTAGCTGCTCTTCTGTCTGTTACTGCTGTCCCCCTTCAGGTCTTGTTTAGGCAGCCATCCTGGTGAAGTACCATGAATCATTTCTCAGAGGTGCTGGCTCACAGCATACTTCCTGTCCTTTGACTCCTATGCTTTGCCTGCTTCTCCCTAGGTGTTCCCTGAGCTTTAGGGATAAGGATTGATTGCAGGTGTACCAGCTGGGTCTGGGCTCCCATGGCCACTTCTTCTCTGCATTTGGGTCAGCTGTAGTTTCTTGTCATGGTCTCCATCTGTTGCAAAGAGAAGATTCTTTGATGAGGGGTGAGAGCTACCCTAACCCATGTTTGTAACAATGAACATTTATGATGCAGTTAGAGATTCTGCTGGTTTAAAGTGATGGCCGAAGGTTCTGCCCTCAGATTCTCAACCTGAGCCTCACAACAGACTTGTGACCTCACTACAGACCTGTGACCTCACTATGGAGCTGTTACCTCACTACAGACCTGTGACCTCACTGTAGACCTGTGGCCTCACTATGGAACTGTGACCTCACTACAGACCTATGACCTCACTACAGACCTGTGACCTCACTACAGACCTGTGACATCACTACAGATCTGTGACCTCACTA
>NW_021605170.1:2149309-2149581 GCF_004785775.1 Grammomys surdaster | reverse complement strand
CTACAGACCTATGTCCTCACTACAGACCTGTGACCTCACTACAGACCTGTGACATCACTACAGATCTATGACCTCACTATGGAGCTGTCACCTCACTACAGACCTGTGACATCACTACAGATCTATGACCTCATTATGGAGCTGTCACCTCACTACAGACCTGTGACATCACTACGGATCTGTGACCTCACTATGGAGCTGTCACCTCACTACAGACCTGTGATATCACTACAGACCTGTAGCCTCACTACAGACCTGTGGCCTCACTACAG
>NW_021605170.1:2148177-2149299 GCF_004785775.1 Grammomys surdaster | reverse complement strand
AGACCTGTGACCTCACTACAGACCTGTGACCTCACTACAGACCTGTGGCCTCACTACAGACCTGTGGCCACACTACAGAGCTGTGACCTCACTACGGAGCTGTGACCTCACTACAGACCTGTGACGTCACTATGGACCTGTGGCCTCACTACGGAGCTGTGACCTCACTACAGACCTGTGACCTCACCACAGACCTGTGACCTCACTACAGACCTGTGACCTCACTACAGACCTGTGACCTCACTACGGAGCTGTGACCTCACTATGGAGCTGTGACCTCACTACAGACCTGTGGCCTCACTACGGAGCTGTGACCTCATTAGCCCCAGGTAGTAAGCTAGGTTTCCTGCACTCAGATCCATGATCTCACCAGCCTCTGGTGGTTAGCTAGGCTTCCAGTACTGAGTGTGATTCCCTTCTGCTAAGCAAGCCTTGAGTACATTTAGAGACCTGCTGGTAATCTCCAAACCCTGTTCTTATTAATAATCTAAAGCGTGCTATAATGGTCATGATTTTGTGTACCCAGAGAAGGAGAAAATGAGAGTATCCATTGGGAGCCAGAGAAGACCATCAGGGAATAGCTGAGCTCCTAAGAGGAAGCAAAGGCCGCACAGGCTCTGAAGCTTCACTGGCAACAGGTTAGGGTCAGGGCCGAAGGAAACTCTAACCCTCATCAGTGTGTGAGGCCGATTCTCTATCAAAGGAGCCATTTCCCTTATTACTGGCAGAAGGGACAAATGGTTATCTGTAGTGCCTGTTAGCAAACCAAAGCACACACTGGCCTCCAGGCTCTCTCAGTATCACAAGAACCTGTTAAACATTTCAGAGTTCATGTTAGCATCCCAACCCTTCTCTCTACCCAAAATGTCTCCAGCTCACAGGTTCCTGGACTGGCTGGTTTTGTGTGTCAACTTGACACAGCTGGAGTTATCACAGAGAAAGGAGCCTCCCTTGAGGAAACGCCGCCATGAGATCCAGCTGTGAGGCATTTTCTCAGTTAGTGATCACAAAGAAGAATGACAGCCTCATCTCATAGAGCAGCTAGGTCTAGACCTAGACACCAGGCAGAAGCATGGCACACACCAGCTAGACACCAGGCAGAAGCACAGCACACACCAGCTA
>NW_021605170.1:2144258-2148167 GCF_004785775.1 Grammomys surdaster | reverse complement strand
CACACACCAGCTAGACACCAGGCAGAAGCACAGCACACACCAGCTAGCCACCAGGCAGAAGCACAGCACACACCAGCTAGACACCAGGCAGAAGCACAGCACACACCAGCTAGCCACCAGGCAGAAGTGTGGCACACACCAGCTAGACACCAGGCAGAAGCACGGCACACACCAGTTTGACACCAGGCAGAAGCACAGCACACACCAGGTAGTTACCAGGCAGAAGCATGGCACACACCAGTAAGACACCAGGCAGAAGCATGGCACACAACAGTTAGACACCAGGCAGAAGCATGGCACACAACAGTTAGACACCAGGCAGAAGTGTGGCACACAACAGTTAGACACCAAGCAGAAGAACTTCAGTTCATCAGCTTCAGTTCACTGAGTATTTAACTCAACAACTCTTATCTTTCTATAGCCCCTAGAAAGCTTCTGGTCATGGCTTGGACCCTACTTTGGGAATAGAATGTACAACACATGGTACTTTTGAACATCTGGACTTCTGTTATAGTCCCTACTCAGAAATAAGCAATCTTCTCCCAGTGAGCTGTGCAGGTCTTGAGCCTGTACTGGGTCCAGGCTAGCTCAGGCTAGCCCATGGGCATGCTATGAAGACAGTGAGTCCACAGGTCAGACAAGCATCTCCTTTTATTCTCCAAGGAAGCTGAGGAGAGTTTTTCCCTCATACCACAGAGTTATCCCTGGGTCAGATGACAAGCTTTCTATTCTTCTCTGTGCAGCCCAAGTTGCTCCATGGTTATGTCTAAGGACTTGTTTTGTAATTGCCATCCGTGGTTTTTCATACTCCCAGCAATTCTGGAGACAAGGAAAATGTCAGTTCTCACTGCAGTTCCTACGCAGAGTGACCATCATGAACTGTGCATGAAGAGCCCTTGGAAGATGTGTGGGAGGTAAACATGAGTAGTAAAGCCGGTGGCAGCCGCTCTCTTCCAGAGCCTCTATCAGGACAGGCTACCCCATGCTTATGTGTGTGCACTCCTGAAATAAAGGCCTCGACTAGTAAGCGTCTGCACTGGATTTTTCCCAATCAGATCTCTTCTAGAAACAGTAAGTCAGCTCCCTCTAACCAAGGAATGCTGGTTTAGGCTGTGGATTTAAAATAAAAACTGAGAACTGTGGAACTGACTGACTATACAAGGACTTTAGAAACAAGAGGAAGTACAGAAAAGCAGAAGTCTGGTCAGCACTAGAGCAATGAAGAAGGATTCTAGTTCTCCAGTATGCCTTGTCTTCCTCCACCACCCTCTCCCATGGTTGTAATTAGTCAATCATAGAACCACTATGCCAATGACTAAATTCCTGGTACATTTAAGTTCCAAGAAGGCAGGCCTCCTCACCCTCCTGCCCCTGAAGACCCTGTACCTGCTATAGGGACTGTGGCTTTTATAGTTGAACAACGATACCTGCAGAATGTGTGGTGTGCCAATGGAAACTTCTGGACTGGGGGGAGAGAAAAAAGGGAGGAGGGGAAGGAGGAAGAGAGGAACAGAAGAGAGAAGGAGGGGGAGGAAAGGAAGGAGGAAGGAAGGAAGAAAGGATAGAAGGTACTGAGGGAGGTAAAGGAGGGATGGGAGGGAGGAGGACTGGAGAGAGGGAAGGAAGAGCACAGGGATGGGGGAAGAGGAGAGAATGAAGGGATATAGCAAGAAGGATAGGGAGGAGGGGGAGGGAAGGAGCGAAGTCTTTTCTGTGGACCTGATTAATGCCATCCAGTGAACTTCTCTTTGTTAGGGGAATCTTTGAAAAGTAAGCAAGATGCCACTTCACTGAATTTGAGGGGGGAGAAGGTGACCGAGGAGACACTGTGCTTCAGGCAGGAGGGGTACACCGAGCACTCTCTGCAAATGGTTTTAGTTACTTTGGTGACAGTGAGGGTCTTGTGAGAATAATCTTCTCTTAATAAGGACACTTACTCAGATTTATCACCCCTCCGTGGTCTTGTTAAAGATCTAAGAAGAATCCCATCTAAATGGATAGGACATAGGACAATAGGAGCTTTTTAACAGCGAGCACATTTTAATTAAGACAGGTGCTTGAGATCGTGAGATCGTGAGATCGGTGCCCCTGTGGTCAGTGGGACAACTGAGTTAAAAAACAGAAAGAGCAGTGGGTGAGCGCGTCCCCCTGCTGTGGGGAAGTGTGTTCAGGTGAAGCGAATCCACGATGCATTCTCTTCCATCCTCTGGAGTCATCTGTGCTTTTTTACCGGACTGTACTTTACATTGGAAAGTTCTATCTCCTGCTGGATACAACCCAAGATAAAGGATGAGAGCGAGCTGTGGGAGCCCTGGGGTAACGCTTAGTAACTTTATAGTGTTCTCAGCCGTGAACAGGACACAGAGCTCTCTGAAGGAGACACCACCAGAGAGGCTGCCCCTTGGGGCAGGGTTTGGACTCTTCCTGCTTGGGTAAATACAGCAAGAACTGCTCTGGAACCCCCAAGTGTCCTGCCTCTATGGGAATTTCCTTAAAAGAAGGAACATCAACGAGTCCTCCAAACTGACTGTAGAATGAGATCATTAGAGAAATACTTGACCAGTCTGGAGTGCTTTTTGTCCGTGGCATCATTTGCCTAAATAAACAAATAACCAACAGCACCCAGGTGCATTCTAGGTGACAATGGCACACAGGAACTCGCCGCGCCTGAACCAGAAGTATGTTCCCAGTAAATTACACTACGTAAAGGGATGTAGAGGCAAGGCTGGGTGTGCTGAGGGAGGAGGGACTTTCCTGTGGCTTATGGGATATGTTCTGATTTTATGTCACCCTAGTGGTCAACAAATGTCACGTCAAGAACAGGTGAGCACTAAATGAATCTCTTCGTGGGATGACTATAACATGACCATACAATAGAACACAGTAACTATAACTCACGCTTATTAAGACTCACTCCCTGGTATTTGCTTCTAACCAGAGCGCTTAACAAGCGAGTAAACAATACTTGGTCTCTTGTGATTGCTAATTAAAATGCAATAAATTATAGAATCAATTTAAATTCTGGATAAGCTCCCAAACTTTATCCCCCCCCTACCCAGGGGTCCCTTTCCCATGAGTCAGGGTGTGGGTACTGGGCCTCTCTTTTGTCTGAGTTTTAATTGATCTGGTAGCTCCTCTCAGGAAAAATAACCAGTAACAGGGTCCTGACTCATCTCCCAGTTCCAGCAATGACAAGACTTGGAATGGCCACCTAATCAGCTAGGCTGTGCTTCTCGAATTCTTTGGTATGAACAGGAACAAAAGGCATAGTCAGGTTTGGTGGTGCAGGCCTGGAATTTCAGCTACTCAGGAGGCTGAGACAGGAGGATCACAAGTTCAGCATCTTCATGGGCTGCAGAGTGAGTTCAAGGCTATCCTTGGTGGAAATTTAGTGAGACAGTGTCTCAAAATAAAAAATAAAAAGAGGGCTTGGGATTGTCACTGAATATAGAGCCCTTGCCTAGCAGGTCTGGACCCTAGGCCCAGTCCCTAGAACTGAAAAAACAAACAAACAAACAAACAAACAATAACAAACAAACAAAACAGGTCGGGGTGGTATAAGCAAAATACATTTTGTGAAATTCTCAAAGATAAATGAAATAAAATTAAAACAAACAAACAAAAAAAAACCCAAGAGGAACACAATCTTGAGGCAGAATGTCAGGAAGCCCGCGGGAAGCTGGTCCTTCTGTGTATGTTTTGAAGCTATTTTAAGTCTAGTAGATTCCACAAGAAATAAAAATATTTTAAGAATGTGAGTGTGAGAAGAGCAGCATTACCTCAACCAAGTGTGGTTGGGCTCATTCAAGCTGTTACAGAAGACAGAACAGCCTGAGTGCCTTGCAATTCTAGCTGTGGGCAACAGGCAGCAGGCAGCAGGCAGCAGGCAGCAGGCAGCAGGCAGCAGGC
>NW_021605170.1:2142110-2144248 GCF_004785775.1 Grammomys surdaster | reverse complement strand
CAGCAGGCAGCAGGCAGCAGGCAGCAGGCAGCAGGCAGCAGGCAGCAAGACCCTGGGAGGATTTACTGACTGTTCCTGGTGTGCATTGGTGAGAAGAGGCGAGTATGAGTGTCTGAGTGTTGTAATTGTGTGTTGTGTGTGTATATATGTGTGCATGTATGTGTTTTATGTGTGTATGTGTGCATGTGTGCATCTGTATGCATGTACGTGTGCATGCGTGTGTGTTGTACTTGTGTGTGTGTGTGTTTTGTGAGTGCACAAGCACACACAAGATCCCCTTTCAGAATACAGTTCAGGCCAGCTTTCCCACTGAACAGAGATAGACACGGGATCAGGGAAGAGCACCATCTGGGTTAGACATGGAGATCCTACGAAGCAGCTGATGTTGGTGACCAGCCTAATGATGTCATGGCTGTACCAACACCTGTTCACAGCTGGGCCCCATGTATCACTTAGAAATATTTATGGTTACATGAGCACTATGATCAGATTGAAGAAACCTGGATAAGGACGAAAGAAAGCTATTAGGAATAATTGATTTTATAACCTTCTTATAACTTGAGGGTTTCAGAAATTACCTCAGCCCCTCTTTGTCTGTGCGTGCGTGTGTGCATGTGTATGTGTGTGTGTGTGTGTGTGTGTGTGTGTGTGTGTGATGGTGGGACTGGAACATGAGGATTCACACGTGCCAAGCTCATTCTCTAGGTGGGACTGAGTTGTATCTTCTGCCCAGGCCACCTTTTACTTTATTATTTAAGTGAAACTATCCCAAGTCCTGTGCCCGATGCTACCTCAAGCCCAGCAGCTCAGTAAATCCCAGGCTTGTGTCCCCTGACTGACTTCCCTCTCACTAGCTTCTCAGGCCTAATCCTGTTCACTGAGCAGACTCAGAGCTGTTTGTCCTGTAGTGGAGACCACAGCTGGGCCCCACTCTGCTGCTGTATTATTCAGAGGTTTGAAGTTGTAGGTTACTCTACTGTACCACACACCAAAAACTTTAAATTGAAAACCTAGGGGCTAGACAGAGTGCTTAAGAGTGTTGGTTGCTCTTCCAAAGATCCTGGGTTTGATTCCCAGCATCCGTAGCTCCAATTCCAGGGTATCTGACACCTTCTTCTGGCCTCTATAGGAATGGCACACAGGCAGGCAAAACATCAAAGAATAAAGATAAAAAATGAAAACAAACATTATCTCTGTTTCTAAAGAGAGATCCTGGATACTGCTGTGCCCAGCCACTCTTGATATGACCATCTGCCAGGACTTCAGCAAAGAGCACACAAACAAGGAACAGGACCCTGGAGACCAGTCAGATGAGCTGTCAGACAGCCCCAAGGTCCTCTCAGAAATGATTCACTTGGGTGTAGTACATAGACACTGACAGCTGACACACTGGTGGGTGCCTATCTGTTAGGTGTCTCTCTGCTGGAAGCACCGAGTCATCTCTGGAAGCCATGTGGGTGGGCGCTTCTGCACTTGTAAAGGCGCTAATAGTTTAAGGTCATTCAGGTGGTGTGTGGGAGCTTTTGGAGAGCAGCTTGAATCAGCAGGACTTCACAGGCCAGCCTGGTCTCTCCAGTCAGCATCTGCTTCCCTCGGGTTGTTAGAAGTGAGACTTGTAGGTCAAAGCAGGACAGCCAGCAGGAAAGGGATATGCTAATGGCGGTTGGAGCTGCCTCAGGGTAGCTCTGCAAACCTGGTCTGAGGAGGGTCTTGTAACATTAAGACCTTTTCGCGGACAAAAATCAGGCTTCTTCAGCTGCACGTGTAGGGAACGCAGTGTTAGAAAGGCTTACATGTGCAATGAGGCTACAACCCACGGTTTAACAGAAAGATACAATGTAGCTATAAGATTCACTTTTCAGGGGAATGAATACTCCATTGACTGGTTAGATAAACAAGGTACCACTACAACCTGCTTTTGTTTAAGGGCATAGTGAGCTTTTAACAGTGTTTGTTTAAATTCTGAAGTGGAGCAATTCCTGTACTTCACCTGATGGAACAAGAGGCCGCTCCAATCCTTTCTTCCACTGAATCAGCAGCTTCCCGGCAGACCCCCCCCGGGGGCGGGGCCCACGCCGGCGCGAGGGGGAGGGCCACGGGCGCGGGGGCGCGGGGCGGGGGGGCGGGGGGGGCGGGGC
>NW_021605170.1:2133398-2142010 GCF_004785775.1 Grammomys surdaster | reverse complement strand
CCCCCACCCCCGCTCTGCGCTTGAGTTTGACCACACCAGGCGAGTGCAAGCAGTCTGCTACTACAGCTGTTGTCTTGAGACGGGCTTCGTCTGGCTGGTGAATGTTACCAGTCTGAGACTCCAGCCTCTCTTTCAACACATGGTCAGCATAGTCCAAGACCATACTGCAGAAAGTAGGGTGTCGCTCAGACTGGTGAGCGACATGTCTGAGTTCTCTGTCTACTTCTAATAGTTGGTTCTGACTGCAAGCTGGGCTTGTAGAAGACCATCTGATTGGCTAAGAGATCATAGCCTTTCTCTTCTGAGGACAGAGGCGGTCTTTCTTCCTTTGAATTCTACTGTGCAAAGTGCCCCCTTCCCAATGCAGTGGAATTCTTTACTAATAGAACTTATACCAGGCCAGACTGAGTTGATGGGACATAATTTTTAATATGCAGTGGCCTGGAATCTGACAGATCCTGGTAGATTGGGTGCCCTTGTCTTAAAAAGCCAAGTGTGGCTGACAGCCATCTCACCGATTCTCCTATCTGTTACAGTCAATGCAAGGTTAGACAAATACATTCCCACCAGCACAGAATAGCAACCTTCCAAAATGTATGTCAGCCATGTATTTACAGCCAAACCCAGACGGAGCCGCGCGTCGCATGCTGCTCCCATTAACGAGACAAATGTCAGCATCCATAAGCTATTTTTTGTTCCTGCTTATCAAATCTTTCAAAAAATTGATAACTAGTCTTTATAGATTGTGAAAGTCAGATATAACTCTGAATGCATTGCTGTACAGGACCCCAAGGGGTAAACTTATCACCTGAAAACCATTTTACATGGACGATTTGACTTTCATGTGAAGTGTCATAATGCACCCTGGATGGAAATCGAAAATAAAATATCTGGACTCCAACCCTCCCTTGGTGGGATTTATGATTCCCCCAGTACAATAATTTTCAAAATTGTATCCCTTAAGCTACAAGACTTGATATATTATTAACTGCTCGACTTGAAGAAGCTTTCCGATAGGCCTACGTGCTGTCTAGAGGCCCAGATTAATTTCTACGGAACGACAAGCTTATCTCAAAGTGTTTCTCAGTGATCTAAACTGCCTGTTTCATCTTCTCTCCAGAATAGAATGGAGGCTCGTGCCATCTCAGATGGCTCTGGGACACATGGCAGTTAGCAAAGCTCTTTCAGGGGACAATGGCTATTGACCAGCTAGGAAAGTGGCTGTGATCAGTCACACCCCAGAGAGGCTGGCTTCTGCTTGGGATTCGTACCTTCCCATTGTCAGCTGGTCCTGGGTTCCATTCTGAGATGGTGAGGCTCGAGGGGAGAGGTTACAGCTTTGCATCTGTGGAATGAGGGAGGAGAATCATTTTGTTTTAATCAATTTTTAGTTTGATTATTTATTGTGTGTGCATGTGCCCTGCATATGCGGGCCAGAAGCCATCCTCCAGGGGTATTCTAACTTAGGAGCTACTCACTTTGTTTTTTTCAGGCACGGTCTTTCATTAGGACCCGGGATCATAAACTGGGCTAAGCTGGACAGCCCACGTGTGCCATGGACCTTCCTGTCTCTGCTTCTGACTCTTGGCACTGGGGTGAGCCACTCGCTGCCTGGCCCAGCTTTTCATGAGGGTCCTCACATGCAAGCTCACATGCAGGCCCCCAGGCTTGCACAGAAAGCAGCTATTCTCCGAGCCGTGCTCAGCCCTGTTAACTTAATTTTGACCATGTGGCCTGGTGGACTCCAAACACTTACTGTAAGATCTGCGACCAGTTCCACGGGAAAAGAAGTAACAAGACCAGTTCCACGGGAGTGGGATTTATTAAAGATAGAGGGGGAGAGAGAGAGAGAGAGAGAGAGAGAGAGAGAGAGAGAGAGAGAGAGGCAGGAGACCGAAGATGGCGGAGAGGAAAGAAAGAGAGATCAGGGAAGCTCAACCTATTTATACAGATGAGGATGAAGACACACTGGGTTTGGACCTATACCAACATACCTCCCTTTTTCTTATTATAAAGAAGAAAAAAGGAGAGGGGAAGCCGATGGTGAAAGAGGAGTCAGGGCGCCGTGTCTCTTAACTACTTCCTGCTGTGTAGGGGCGTAGTCCTTTGAGGGGAGCAGCCATCAGGGCCCACTCGGTGGGTGTGTGTATCAGGCTCTTCTGTGGACAGTGACTGGTAATCGTTCCCCTCAAAAATGGCATTCTTCTTGGGAGAACTGGTGAAGACCATCTTCTTTAGCTGTCAGGACACCTGGCACCCATCAGTTCTGAAGCACCACAGCTGGAATCCTTCGAGTCTTGTATCTAGAAACGAGTGCCTTGCAGTGTTGGTAGAAGAAGTAGTTGGTCCGTGAACCTAGCATATGTATCTGACAAGACCAATGCTCTTCTATCTGGGCAAAAAGAAAGCAAGTATAGAGAACATAATATTTAGATGGGATAACAGATATAGGGATGGTGGTAATTTGGATTGGTTCTTGGCATCCGGCTATGGACCAGTTTCCTGACCCTGTTTGGAAAGACTGTTTGTTATCTGTAGGTGTCTCTTGAACCTCGAACCTCCAGATGTAAGGGCTGACCTGGATAAAGACAAACAGCAGGGGGAGGACGAGAAACACATGTCTAGTCCAGTGAGGTCGGGCTCGGCTGCCGGAGTGAAATCTCATTTTCTGGGATTGAGGACAAGGTGGGTGGTCTCTATGTCCTCTGATGCTTAATAGAGCATGGTCCTGTTAGGGTCGACGTGTATGAAGAAGAGTCGATTTCAGATGGAGGGATGAAAGGCTTGAGGTGAGGCAAGTGGACCCAATGAGGGAGTCCCTCGAGTTTAGCAGCTGTAGGGGTCACGAGGATTACATTAAAAGGACCCTGCCATTTGGGAGAGAGGGGTGAGGGTCGATGATCTGGAGGGGAGAGAAGGACTTGGTCTCCAATGTTGACAGGCAGTGGATAGGAGACACTGTGTGGTCGAGGTAGATGGTGGTCAGCAAAGTTCCACAGGAGAGAACGGAGGTGGCAAAGTAATGGGATGAGCAGATGGTCTGGGAGGGGGGAACACTTAGGTGAAAGACCAGGAGTTAGGACTGGACGGCCATACATGAGTTCAAAGGGTGAGATGAGGAGAGGCCGCTTGGGAAGGGCTCGTAGCCTGAAAAGAGCCAGAGGTAGGAGTTTTATCCAGTCAAAGTGAAGTTCCTGTGACAGCTTGACAAGAGTGGTTTTTTAAAGAGCGGTTAGTTCTCTCTACCTTAGCTGAAGATTGAGGGTGGTAGGGAATATGAAAATGCCAGGGGATGTCTAGGGCCTTAGATAGAGTCTGAGAAACTTGGGAAGTAAATTCAGGCCCATTGTCTGACTGGAGGGAGGCAGGGACACCAAATAGGGGAATGATCTCTCTGAGGAGGAGATCAGAGACTGTCTGAGCCCTTTTGTTGGTTGTGGGAAAAGCCTCTACCCAGCCTGAGAAAGTATCCACCAAGACCAGGAGGTACTTGACACGTTTTGCAGCAGGCATGTGGGTAAAGTCAAGTTGCCAGGCAGTTCCAGGAAGGGAACCTCTGGCCTGATGGGTAGGAAAAGGGGTGCTACGATACCTTGAGTTGGGATCTGACATCTGACAGATTTTGCAAGAAGCAGTGATAGATTTTAAGAAACTTAAGTCCTCAGGAGTAGGCTGTAGGTGGATCTTAACAAAATAAGACAAAGCTTGGCTGTTAGGATGGAAGAGTTGGTAAAGACAGGACAGGGTTTGACGAGTGTCAGGGGGTGTAGGTGGGGATGTGGGTTGTAGTGTAAGAATCTCCTTGAGAGGATGAGATGAGTCTAGGCCCCGAAGGGCTGCAGCTCTAGCTGCCTTGTCAGCTCAGTTGTTTCCCTTGGAGACAACAGAGTCATCTGTCCGGTGGGATCTGCAGTGGACAATCCCAATAGCTGTGGGGAGATGGGAGGCCTTTAGCATGGCCATAATCTGGTTTGCATTAGTTACTGATCCTCCTTTTGTGGTAAGTAACCCACGCTCCTTCCAGATAGCAGCATGGGACAGGAGGATATGGAAAGCATATTTGGAATCCGTGTAAACGCTGAGGGATTGTCCCTGTGCCAGCTGGAAGGCATGGGTAAGGGCTATTAATTCAGCCTGTTGGTTGGTGGTATAAGCAGGAAGGGCCTGTGCCTCCACCACCTTGGTGTCTGACACTATGGCATAGCCAGCTTTCCTGACCCCTTCATGTAGAAAGGAGCTTCCATCTGTATACAGGTAAAGATGGCTTGAGGCAATGTGCCCTCCTGTATGTGTGAAGGATGAGGTAATAGTTCCTCTAAGGTTTCAGTGCAGGAGTGAGATAGAGAGTAGTCAGTATTAGGTCAAGGAAGAAGATTGGAAATATTAAGAGGTGGGCATGATTGAAAGGTGAGAGTGGAGTCTTCTATTAGAGCTACCTGAAGAGAAAGATCCCTGGAGGGAGGTAGAGTCTGTAAGCCTTTATAAGTTAGGAGCTGTGACAGGTTGTGAGAAGAGAGGACAGTTATAGGTGATCCCAGGCTTAGTTTCTTGGATTCTCGAATAAGGAGTTCAGCAGCTGCTAAGGTACGAATACCAAATGTAAGATCTGTGACCAATTCCACGGGAAAAGAAGCAACAAGACTGATTCCACGGGAGTGGGATTTATTAAAGATAGAGGGAGAGAGAGAGAGAGAGAGAGAGAGAGAGAGAGAGAGAGAGAGAGAGAGAGGAGGCAGGAGACCGAAGATGGTGGAGAGGAAAGAAAGAGAGATGGGGAAGCTCCGCCTGTTTATACAGATGAGGATGGTGACGCACTGGGTTTGGACCTATACCAACACTTACTTCTCCCTTCTTTGCATCCGGCAGACCCCATACTTAGAGACTCAGCAATGACCAGTCAGGTGGAAAGAATCATGTGATCACCCAAATGCAGTCTGTTCACTCTTAAAAGAGCTTTCCTCTTCACCTGCAGCAAACTTGAGTTAAAAATACATTGTTTTAGGAACACATTTAAATGACATATCAGCTCACAGAGGCATTGTAGCTAGTCCAGGGATGGTGTGTGGAAATACAACTTCTTCTTCTTTCTTGTTTTTTTGTAAGATTTATTTATTTATTTATTTATTTATTTATTTATTTATTTATTTATTATGTGCACAGTATTCTGCCTGCATGTACACCTGAAGGCCAGAAGAGAGCACCAGATCTCATTATAGATGGTGTGAGACACAGAATGGTCACTGGGAATTGATCTCAGGACCTCTGGAAGAGCAGCCAGCACTCTTGACCATCTTTCCAGCTCCAGAAAGAGAGCTAAGGCACAAAATACAGGGCCCAAAGCACACTGTGGCAGAAAGCAATGTGTCCCATGTCCCTAGGCACTGCAGAGTGTGGCACTATTCAGGATCAGTCACTGCACAGAAAATAGGTGACAAGGCATCACATTACCCACTGCCAGTTGTAAAGGCAAGGAATTATTTCTAAACTACTGATAACAGATATAGTCTGCACACACTTGCGTATAGATACATATTATAAACAAATTATATATACTTTAGGTTAACAATGCCTAGGTCCACCCTTGGGTGGCATATGTCACCTTTCATTAATCTGGAAATTCCAAAGTTGGGTAATGAAATCATTGTCTATCTATAAAAGATGATTAATCAAGTTTTTCAGAATTTATAGTTTCCTCCCATCCTTATTCCCTCCCTCCCTCACTCCCTCCCTCCTTCCTTTTTTTGTTCCTTCCTTTCTCTGTGTACTGCCCTGGCTGCCTTGGAACTCCCTCAGTAGACCAGGCTGTCCTTGAACTCAGAGATCTGCCTGTCTCTGCCTCCCGAGTGCTGGGATTAAAAGCATGCACCACTACTCCGCTTACAG
Source organism: Grammomys surdaster (assembly GCF_004785775.1). Taxonomy (NCBI): domain Eukaryota; kingdom Metazoa; phylum Chordata; class Mammalia; order Rodentia; family Muridae; genus Grammomys; species Grammomys surdaster. Next base: position 2,136,127 of record NW_021605170.1, on the reverse strand, counting down.
TTTTCAGACTTTATTAAACTTAAGTCAGCAGTGCATGGCCAGGGTTCCCCTTAATGGAATGTACTGACTATCGTGGTCAGTGCTGGTTGGGCTTTTCTGTGCACATTGCCATTGTAGTTCTCAAAACTCCCCTCTCAAACATTTGCGTTTCTGATTTGTCCCTTTTTCAAACTGTCAGCACTTTAATTCTTTTAAAAAGCATGTGCCTGCCCAGGACTTATTGACCCAGTGAAAGTGAGCCCACAGCTTAAAGACATTAGTTACTTGAGTTTTTTAATGAATAATTGAGCAATCAAATGTTCTGTCAACATCACAGACTCTCTTACTTCGAGGACTACAAAACACCAATTTCCTAAGAGAAAATCTGAAGTAATCACAAGTAGCCATCACTTTTATTTTAGCCTCAATTTAAAATATTCTTATTAATTCTTCAAGAATTCCATACAATGTACTTTAATTGTATTCACCCCAACTCCTCGCCTAACTCCTCTTGGAGTCCTGTCTGTGTTCTCACTGGTGGGGCATCCACCTGTGCATGGTTGACCTGCCAGGAGCCACAGCCTTAAAGACAACTGACTGCTTCCCTGGAAGCTGTCAACTATCCAGAGCTCTTCGGTTAGGACTGGGTCATGAACTCCTTCCCACTCGATGATAAGAGTGTCAACTGTCTTGATCTTGTAAGTCAACTAAGCTGCTGAGGTCATGAGTCAGCTGCCCCTCAGGCGCTGTCACTACAGTCCTCTCTGATGGTCTTTCCATTCCCCGCCTCTGAGATGCTGCCTGAGCCTTGGGAGGAGGTGTGACATCGATTCGTGGCTGACTCACTTCTCCACACTCAGACATTTGTGAGTTTCTGCTTTAACTACTATGGGGAGAGACATGAATTTAGAGGACATGATTTGATACTATGTCTGGTTAGCAAAAATAGAATTGGTTCACCCCTAGGCCTATGAGCTCAACCATGGGTTCTTGCCTAGATTTTCCTCCTGTGGAGTGGGCCTTCAATCCTATAGCTCCAGAAAGTGGTTGGCTACCCCATAATATTCATGCCACTATTATATCCATGGACACATCTTACCATGCTAGCCAGTACTGTAACTCAAAGAATTCAAAGCTGGATAATGACTTTCTCCCTCAGCGTCCTGAAAACACCTTCCAGTACTATGAAAGCTAGCCAGAAGGGAGGACGTTCCTGACCGATGCCAACTTGATTTCTCCATGTCCTGTGATCCATGTATGTAGTGTCTTTAGCATTAGAGTCGAACTATCAAGCTCTGGTAGGCAATCAAGAGCAAAGGCAATAGCTTATGTTGTTTTGGGGGGGGGGGTTATGCAGTAGCCATCATTAACGGGACCCCCTTTCTCTGTCAGAGGGCTGTGGTCTGCCTGGCAGGATGGACAAGGCGTGGGCATTATTACATCTTCCTGATGGCACACATACAGAAACAAGTTTGTAAGTCATCTCTAGTTAGCAGATAGTTCATGAACCATGACACACCTTGTCTGATGCAGGATGAGATTCAGGGCATTTTTCACGGTAGAATTGCTACTTTCTCTAAGCAGTGTACGAGTTGGGTTTGGGTATAATGTGGGGATCACAAAAGGTGCTTCAGCAGCTGTACAGCTAAAGCTACAGTGCACAGGGTAAGGAAACAACCAGTCTCCAGGCTACACTATTTCCCTCTTGTTCCTCAGTCAAGCTATTGGAAAAGTTTTGTAATATGGAACTAAGGACTGGGGATATAGCTCAGATAGTGAAGCACTTGCCTTGTGAGCCAGAAGACCTGAGTTTATGTCAGTCCGTCTACTGCAGGGACAACTTAAAACTTAAAAAGCTGGGCCTAAAGAGATGGCTCAGTGGTTAAGACCAACTGCTCTTCTAGAGGTCCTGAGTTCAAATTCCAGCAACCACATGGTGGCTCACAACCATCTGTAATGGGAGTTGATGCACTCTTCTAGTGTGTGTTTGAAGACAGTGACAGTGTGCCCATATACATTAAATAAATAAGACATTTTTTAAAATGTAAAAAGCCAGGAATATCTCTGCTCTCAGCATCCCTATTGTCTGTAGTTCTTTGTCTTCAGTAGGAGCCCTGTGAGATTTTCCCCTTACATGTTGGCACGTCTGTCGCTTGTTCAGGCTGCTGTTCGAACTCAGGTTGCTATCCTTACTCAGGTTGTTTTCAGGCAGCCATGCTGTTGAGGTATCACAGGTGAAACTTCCCTGTCATTGCTAGAAGACACAATTTTACAGTAGATTTCCTAGATCTCTGGCTCCCAGTCTTTCTTGCCTTCTTCCAAGATGTTCTCTGAGCCTTGGATGTAGGAGTTGTGCTGCTGGTATATCCACTGGGGCTGCGGACTCATGAGCAGTTGTTCTCCACATTTTGGCCAGTTGTGGTTTTATGTAGCAGTCTATTACAAAGAGAAGCTTCTTTGGTAAGGGTTTGGAGCTACACTTATTTATGGATAAGTAAGTATGTGAACCTGGATAAATATGCATGTGAGTAGGGATAAGTACATGAGTAGGGATATGTAAGGGTATGAGCAGGGATAAGTGTGTGAGCAAGGATAAGTGTGTGAGTAGGGATAAGTGTGTTAGCACAGATAAGTGTGTGAGTTGGGATAAGTGTGTGAGCAGGGATAAGTGTGTGAGCTGGGATAAGTGTGTGAGCAGGGATAAGTGTGAGAGCAGGGATAAGTGTGTGAGCTGGGATAAGTGTGTGAGC
>NW_021605170.1:2122126-2133298 GCF_004785775.1 Grammomys surdaster | reverse complement strand
TAAGTGTGTGAGCAGGGATAAGTGTGTGAGCAGGGATAAGTTTGTGATTAGGAATTAGTAATTGTGTGAATAGGGAGAAGTGAGCATGTGAATAAGGATAAGTATGTCAGCGGGACAAGTGTGTGAGCAGGGATAAGTAAGTGTGTGAGCAGGGATACATATGTGAGTACAGTTAGGAATTGTGCTACTTTAGTGAAGTGTAGCTAGGAGAGATCCTAGCCCTGGGTAATTGGCTCAGTATAAAGTACCAGGCATTGTAATGGGAAATTTTCCTCGAAAGTTGGGAGGAGCTAAGGTGGGAGGAGTAAGGAGAGGAAGAGGAGTAAGGAGAGGAAGAGGAGGAGTAAGGAGAGGAAGAGGAGGAGCAAGGAGAGGAAGAGGAGGAGTAAGGAGAGGAAGAGGGGAAGGAAGAGGGGGAGCTAAGGGGGCAGTGATGTAGGAGCCATGTATGACCACACATGTATTGGGAGCAGGCCTGGGTAACAACTTATATCTAGGTTAGTTAATTGGTTAACACTTCTAATTGTGTGGGCATCTTGTTATTTGAGCGTTACCGAATATATAAAGCTATTGGATAATCTTTAAACACTAGAGTCTTGTTTCTACCGAGTACTGCATGGATGGCGGGATGGTCTGGCCTCAGCCCAGCCTTGTGGAGACAGTGTGCAAGATTGTCGGAGCCATCTTCTGCCTGAGCCGCTGGCCTGAGCCAAGCAGTGGGGAGAACACACCTCTCGTGGCCTCAGGCCTAGCCTAGTCGGGAACATGGCAGGCCCGTACCACAAAACAGATCGGGTGCCACTGTTTTAAGTATCACCTTCAACAAGGCATACCTTCCCTCTGCTGAGATGACCTCACGTCTGGCTGGACCACTGCAGGTTACCACAATATGTGAGTGCTACAGCTGCACCTTCAGGGATACATTGCTATCTGATCACTGTGTGGTACAGCATCGTGTGGTACACAAGTGTCACAGATGGGCAGTGCTCGATTAGCTCCCTTCTTAGTCTGTGGGGATTACTGATTGTGGGAATTCTAGAACCATCCGGTTCTAGAAAAGCCAGTTCTGTCACAGAAGGCTTTCATGTCAGACCCAGCCCCTATCCTTTGAGTCCTAGGTCTGAAATGTGTGGTATCTTCAGCAATGGGCACTTACCTTCAACCTCTGGGAGGCAACCAAGGGCAATAGCAATGGTCTTCATTGTTCTGGGAGTCTGGTAGTTTTTCCCACAGAGGAGCCCCTAAATTGGTTATCCAGTACCAAGTGGTCAGCCCTGAAATCACGTACATGCAACACTGAATGGACTCGGCTGGTTGTATTTATGTATTTATGCATATGTATTTACATATAGCCATTAGGGAAGAGTCTAGGAATTTGGGGGAAGGAGTAAAGATAGGCATGGGGGGGGGGGGAAGAAATGAGAATGGAGGAAAATGATCTAATAAAATTTTAATTACAAAACAAAACAAAGGAACAAAAACTCCAGGAAGGAAGGCTCTGGCTTACAATCCTGGCACAGGGAGATGGTAACAGCTGGACCCCTGGGGCCTGGTGGCCAATTTTAACCTCCCCTACTTGGTAAGTTCCAGGTTAGTTAGAAGCCTGTCTTTCAAATTTAAGCAAAGAGTACCAGAGAGATGACTTAGCAGTTAAGAGCACTGGCTGCTCTTCCAGAGGATCAGGGTTCAATTCTCAGCACTCACGCGGCAGCTCCCAGCTGTCTGTAACTCTGGTTCCAGGGCATCTAACTCCTTCACACAGACATACATGCAGGAGAACCACCAATGAACACAAAAAGAAATAAAATCATTTAAACAAGGAAACAGAAATAAATAAAATAAATAGGAAAATAAATAAAAACATTTTAACAAGGAAAGCTCATATGGAATGACACTCAATGTCCTCTGGTCCCATGTATGTATACATGCCTGTGTGTGCACACACATGGGAGTGAGTGCATACATGTAAAAAGAATAAGAAAAGAAAGTTTCCTTGATGATTCAAAGGGTGGCCATTCTTTCAGCAGACACACTGAGATGAAAGAAGTCACTGTGCTCCCTTCTGTGAGCACCTGGGCACACAGCCCTCTGTTAGCTAGGAAGAAAACCAAGTTTGGAGTCAGTAACTTTGGCTATCACACAGCCTATGCATTTGTAGAGCATTTAGCTTATTGACCTAAATGTTCTCATCTTTGGGGAGAAAAAAGTAGCTTAATTAATTCACAATAAAAACCTACCATTTCATAGAAGGTAAACCTAATATAACCCAAACAGAATTGACTGTGCGATAGGATTCAGCCATCAGCATGCAGCAGCCTTAGAAATTACAACATCTGACCTTAATATGTGTGAATCTATCAAGATTCCATTGTCGACATGTATATTTTTTTATATTCTTCTCTGAGCCGAAATCATGTCATTTATATGCAAATGGTCGCATCCTCGGCAGCTGCTGAGTCCCAGCTGAAGCCGAGGGACTTATTTGCACTTAATAAAGCCTCATAAATAGGTTTTGCTTCTAAGTGGGGTGGGGGTGGGGGGTGAGCAGGAGCCCATAGCCCTTTACAGTTACAAGCTCCTTTTTGTTATGAAAGCAGACTGGCCACCTCTAACAGGATGGTTCTCAGTTGCTAGGAAACAAGATCGTCACGCAGCCTCCCCTTCCTGCCTCCACGGATGACAACCGCTTGTCTTATGGGGAGAAGAGGTAACTCAGTCCATACTCCATGACCAGCCGCAGTCTAAGCCTCCAGCGAGTGGCTGGAGGAATTCGATTGGGAAGCCCCAGCTAGAAAGCCAAGGGGCGGGGCGAGGAGAAGGCTCTGGTTGGGTAGAAGAATGAATTTCTTCTCTGGAAACTGGCTATAGGGAAGCAGCCCTGTGTAGGGACCATTTGTTTACTTGATTGTCCAACCAGACAGTGTGCAGCGCTCAGTTTGTAGGTTCCCCCTTTCCTGTCCTCATTTGTGGCACAGGAGACTAAACCTAGGGCTATGCAGGTGAACAAGCACTCTCTACTGAGCTCACACCAGTCCCCCACCCCCACTCCAAACATAACTAAAGAAAGAAGAAATGATGATTCAGACTTGGGGTGCACAGGCCTCAATTCTACTTTTTCTACCAAATCTCCTCACAACCAACCATGCATGTACTTCTGAGTTAAAACATCTTGTTTCCTGTTTAAGACTGTTTAGGACATGTTTCTTAAAAATGGAAAAAGATTATAGGCCATTGTCTTCCACTGTTAGATGCACAGCAGCCCTGAGATGCCCGTGAACAACAGTGACTGGGCACAGGCTTGTTCCCGTTTGTTTTTAAAGCACTAACTGCTGATTTGGTAACAGTGACTATTATTCTTGTCCAGGTAGCTGTTTCTGATTGACTTCTGGTGTGTAAGCAACTGGCTCAGCAGAGACGGTTATAAGTCTGACAGATTGTGGCTCATCACTGAAGACACTGGTTAACAATACTATCAGTACATTGTCACCAGCATGGTAGGGAGACAAACAGCCTGCCATGTCAACTGATCAGAGATATTTATAATTGCAAAAAGCATAAAAGCATCCTGGCAACATATTAATATGAAAATAATCAATATCTCTCTCTCTCTCTCTCTCTCTCTCTCTCTCTCTCTCTCTCTCTCTCTCTCTCTCTCTCCTCTTAAAGGAATTTAGAAGAGAAATCTGCCTGGCCTCATAAACAGGGAGGGATCCAGGGCATTCTTTTCTTATGTCTCCTAATCTTGATGTCTTAAATTTGAAAACAGATTGCACCTGTCCTGCCTTTCCACATTCAAGCATTGTCTTTGAGTTTCTGTTGCTGCAGTGGAACACCACAAGTGACAAGCAAGCTGAGAATGAAAGGGTTTATTGGCCTTACACTTACTTCCACATAGTAGTTCCTCACTGAAGGAGGTCAGGAGAGGAACTCAAGCAGGGCAGGGCCCTGGAGGCAGGAGCTGATGCAGAGGCCATGGAGGGTGCTGCTTACTGGCTTGCTCCTCATGGCTTGCTCAGCCTACTTTCTCATAGAACCCAGCACCAGGCTGGCCCCTCCCCCAACAACCACTAATTAAGAAAACACCTCGTAACTGGATCTTATGGAGGCATTTTCTCAATTGAGGTTCCCTCCTTTCAGATGACTTTAGCTTGTGTCAATTTGACACAAAACTAGCTAAGACACGTATTTAATGGATCTAAAATACCAAGTCTCTAATAATAATGTGTCTCATCCTCCTATTTTTAATTATATACATATGAATCATGGAGGTGTGGATAGATACCCAGGGACTGGAGTTACAGATGGTTGTGAGCCACGATGTTGGTCCTGGGAATTGAACCCAGGTCTTCTGGAAGAGCTGAACTTACTCTCCGGTCCCCAGCCTCTTATTTTTAACCCATGTGTGCCTGTGTTTGTGCTTGTTCATGATCAGGTGTGTGTGTGTGTGTGTGTGTGTGTGTGTGTGTATGTATGTATGTGTGTGTATGTCAGCTACGTCAGCATAGCTGGCTGAGTTCCTTGGATCAGCGGAGGGCTGAGGGCAAGAGAAAGAAAGACAAGGAGTCATCTGAAAAAGACCAAATGCTATATTTTCAACTGCATAGCTCCCTTTTATACTCCCCACAAAACAGGAACACAAACAGGAACAGGAACAAAAACAGGAACAAGGAGACACACTTGGCAGCCTACCACCTATGTTTGGATTTCTCCTAGAGCAGTCTTTTTGGGGGAAATGCATAGAGACAGGGGAGCAGGCGTAACAGCGCAGGTGCAGAAGATGGTTACTCACATGAGTATATGTGTATGAGTGTGCACATTTGTCAGAGGGCAGCCTCTGGTATGTGTGTGTGTATGTGTGTATATGTGTGTGTATATGTGTATGAGTGTGTACCTTGGTCAGAGGGCATCCTCTGGTTTGTGTGTGTGTGTGTATGTGTGTGTTTGTGTGTGTGTGTGCGCGGGGAGGTTAGCTCGAGAGTGGTCGAGGGTGTGGGATCCTGTTGGGGGGAGTTGTGGTTTCCGTGGGTCTGCCCCCCCAGTCGGCTGGGACCGAGACTCTGGGCAGCAGAATCGTGCTTGGGATTTTTGACTGAGTTTACTCTGCGCAGTGCTGGGTGGATGCTGGGCTGTGAGAGAAGCTGCTCGGCTTGGCCCAGGTGGGGAGATCTCACTCAGTCTAAAGTCCCATGGTGGGGGTGCCCCCATGGACCTTTGAGTGGTCCCAGAAACCCCAGACACCGCTGGGGGGCTGTGGAAGAACAGAGACTAGGGACATACGGGGCTGGCCCACAGCCGAGAGAAAGGAGGGGAGGGGAGCCCTGACAGCGCCCCTCGGGAGAGAGACTCTTTGGTTACTGTACTTGCTTGGCTGACTCAGTGGCCCGGCTAGCTTGGTTGAATTGGGGGTCCCCATGGCTGGAATGCAGAGAAGTCCTCCACAGGAGATTAGACACCAGCTCGATAGTTGAGACCTTCTCCACGGTTCCCCACGGCGGGGCCCAAAGACATGAGGAAGTCTATGGTTTTAAGGCTTTATTGTCATGGCAGATGGTAAATGGATCTGGCGGCACCCCCGCACCTCCAGGGCAGGCCTTTGGTTAAATACCGTTTGTAAGGAGGAGGGTCTGGGAAAGAATACTTAATTGACTATGCCCTCTGGCCTTTAGGTATCTTATTAATATGGAAATCTCTTGAGGCTGAGGCCTGCAGTCACGCCTCTACCTGTGGAGGAGCACAGACCTCTTTGGGAGGGGCTTGTATTGCCCTACATGACTGAAAGGCGAGGGTCAATGGAGATCTTTGCTGCGTGTCAGAAGCCTGGGGTCTGGGGGTGTGGCTGAACACCTGATGTCCCACTAGGGTCCAGGGTTCAAGGCCTGTGCCCAGCCAGGAACCAAGCTGTCCTTTCACGGTCCAACATATGTGTGTGTGAGCACTGGTCAGAGGGTGGCCCCTGGCATCAGCTCTTACTTCTCACCTCTTTTTTGACAGTTTCCCATTTGCTGATGTATACAGCAGACTAGCAGGCCACGAGCCTCTCAGGATTTCTCTGTCTGCACCTCCCATTTCACCACAGGGTGCTGGGAATACAGATGTGGTGGCACACTCACCTTCACAATGGCTCTGGGATCTGAACTCAGGTTCTCCAGTGACGATGAGCACATTACCCACTCTAGCCTCACCAATTTTACCACTTGTATGAAGTTACTCCTGTTATATTATTATTGTTGTTGCTGTAAAATATATGCCATGTGAGTTTCATCAGGAGGCATGAACAGACATCTGCTCACTCCAGAGATGTACCATGAGACACTGAATACATTCTGCCCAAGTGTCACTTGGTGACCGACTGACTCAGGGACAGCTCTAGCACTAAGAAGCCTTTGGTACTGCCCCCCAGGCACTGCCTGCACAGCGATCCCTCTGGATACTGTTCCCTCCCTAGCAATTGGCTTGCTGGTCTTGGGACCCTCTCAGCTTCCTGAGCCCTGTATGTTTCAAGATTCCTGAATCTTGTTAGCCTCCCTCCTCCATCCAGAAATGAGTGTTTCAATTCAGAGGATACAGCTTGTACTGGCTGGGTTTGTGTGACAACTTGACACAAACTGGAGTTATCACAGAGAAAGGAGCCTCCCTTGAGGAAATGCCTCCATGAGATCCAGCTGTAAGGCATTTTCTCAATTAGTGATCAAGGGCAGAGGGCCCCTTGTGGGTGGTACCATCCCTGGGCTGGTTGTCCTGGGTTCTATAAGAAAGCAAGCTGAGCAAGCCGGGCAAAGCAAGCTAGTAAGTAACATCCCTCCATGGCATCTGCATCAGCTTCTTCCTGACCTGCTTGAGATCCAGTCCTGACTTCCTTTGGTGATGAACAGTGATGTGGAAGTGTAAGCTTAATAAATCCTTTCCTCCCCAACTTGCTTCTTGTTTGTGCAGGAATAGAAACCCTGAGACATAACATAGAACATAACATTTTGTATGTTAACCACTGTCTTAAGAAGGATTTCTATAACCAAAAGGCAACTTGGGGAAGAAAAGGTCTTCATCTTACAACTGCCAGGTCACATGCCATCACTGAGGGAGATCAGGACAGGAACCTGAGCGCAGGAGCTAGAACGGAGGCCATGGAGAAATGTTGCTTCCTGGCTACTTGCTCAGCCTTCTTTTCTATAGCACTCAGAACTGCCAGGGGGTGGCAGTGAACTGGAGCCTCCTGCATCAATCATCAACTAAGAAAAAAACCAAAAACAAACAAACAAACAAACAAACAAACAAACCCACCACACGCTTGTCTACAGGCCAATCTGGAAGGGACATTTTCTCAACTTAGGTTCTTTCTTCTAAAATGACTCCAGCTTGTATCAAATTTATGTAAAACGAGCCAGCATGGCCACTTTTAGGCGTACAGAAGGATGATATTAAATATTTGCATGATTAACAGCCATGCCCAGAACTCTTCACCTGCAAGACACAAACTGTATTTATGGGGCAATGGCTTTCTCTCTTGTCCCTGTCCCTTCTCAACTGATGTTCTGCTTTCTGTCTCAGAGAATCTGCCTACTCTAAATGCAGTGCACAGGAGTTGAATCATGTGGTGTTTGTCCATTTGTAACTGGTTTTATTGTTTAACATAATACCTTCATGATTCATCCATATTGTAATATGTTAAAAATTTCCTTCCATTTAAAAGTAGTATCCCTCGTGTGTCCATGCACACCGCCTCTCCATCGCCTGCCGAGGTTACTTGAGTGTGTCCATTCCCACTGTGTGTATCCATCATCCACAGAGGATGCTTGAGCCACTTCCTCACCTTGAGAGCACAACAGTGCAGATGTCTCTTCAAGACTGCATTGTTCTCCTGCAAACATATCCAGAAGTGGAATTTCTGAGATTTATGATAATTCTATGTCTAAGTTTTTGAGGCACTAGCACATTTCTATAGCACTGCTGTTTTAAATTCCCATTCACAGATCACAAAATTTCCAATTTCTAGGTGACACACATGGTAGCTCTTGCCTATAATCCCAGTTCTCAGGAGGAAGAGACAGGAGGATTGCTGTGGACTGTATAAGGGTATCTTGGTTCATGGCTGGGGATGGGTTTGGAACCCTGAGACTCCAAGGGAGAAACGGCAGGTGTTTGGCCACCTCCCCAGAACCCAGGATTCTTACAGGAAGTCTAGTCTCCATAGACCTACATTGTTCAGTCCTGTAGGCCATTACAGCCCCTCCCAAAATGCACAGGTAGAGGGTGTGGCTACAGGCCTCTGGGGCCCTAGGGATTTACATACTGATGAAGGCCAGAGGGCGGAGCAAATTAAGCATTCCTCCCCAGGCCCTCCTCCTTTCTCCCTCCCTATTTAACTTAGATCCAGCCTGAGTTTCAGGGGGGTACATCCAAATCCATCCACCATCTGCCATGACAATAAACCCTTTTGGAACCAAGGACTTTCTCGTGTCACTGGGGCCTGCTGCTGTCAAAGTCTCCAGTCTTTGGAACCTTAGACCTTCTCGTGTATGTGGAACCCACCAGTGTGGAAAGCCTCCCGGATTCTTCTGCGGCCCTATTTTCCCACAGATTGCCTTAAGCCCAGGGTCAGTCTGGGTCACAGAATGACTCCAAAACAAAAAACAACAAAAACAAACAAACAAACACCCCTCCAATTTCTCTGTATTCTTGCCAACATGCATCTTTTATGTGTGTACACGTGTGTGTGTGTGTGTGTGTGTGTGTGTGTGTGTGTGTGTGCATATGTGCTTGTCCTCATACCTACAATAAAACATCCCCTCAAACATACCAGGGTGACTAAGTTCTCTTTTTTCATTCATCCATGATTTAGTTTCATACACTCAACACTAAGTCTTGTGAAAACATTCTTTGTAAATCAAATCATCTTAATGCAAAGAATAAGACTCACTTGGAAGTTTTATGGTGTGTGTCATTTGAGCTTCAGCTCCCAAAGGACCTAATTCACTCCCCCATCTCTGCCTGCCTGCCTGCCTGCATGCCTGCTGTTTTTCTGTTTGTCTGAATCTTCTTTCTCTCTTGACCACTCCTCTGTTCCTCCTTTCTCTCCCACTAGGGTCTCATTGTGTAACTCAGGTTGGCCTTGAACTTTTGATCTTCCTGCCTCAGGCTCCTGAGTGCTGGGATTAAAACCATACATCATTCGTATAGGTGGGCCTGTATGTGAGTGTGGGCACATGAGGCCGGAGGCATTGGATTCCTGTGGATATTAGTGGCCCCAGCACGGGAGCTCCTGCTGACCTAAGTCGCTGAAGTGTTAGTTCTGTGCTTTTCAAAGCTCTGTCTTTTGGGTTAACATCACCCCTGCCTGAGGATTTAGAGTTCAGAATCTCAGGATCTACCCTAGACTTTTTGGATCAGAATCTTCATTTTATGGAGATGCCCTGGAAATACATGAGGATATTGAAGAAATGGAGTAAAGTTACTCTCCATCAACCACAGAATTCCTTTCCTACTGTCCACACACAAATGGGAGCTAACTCCTAAATATTTGAGATATTTAATAAAAGAAGAAGTTTCTCCCAACCTTGTCCAAAGTGGATTGCAGCTGAGATCTGGCAGCCACGGTTATGTCTTCACTATGGTCTTCACTGTGGCTGTGGGTATTCCTTGCTCCATCCATACCCTGCAGCAGCTCACCAAACACTCATGGTGAGTCCACCTACCCAACCTCAGCCACGAAGCCCAGTAGTGACAGATGAGCTCGGGCTGCGGTTCAGCCCTGACCCTGCCCAGCTCCATAAGACATGGAAGGTTCCACTTCTGACCTATAGCCTCTCTTTACGATTCATAATTCCTTCTGTCCATCAGAGTTGTCTCAAACACCCCAGGCTCAGGAGCAGCAATCCCAGCTACCTTCAATATCCATTCGGCCTAAAGCTGAAGCAACAGCGACTATCAAGGGCTAAGGACTCCGAACTCCCTTGGCCCACACAAGACTGTACTAGGAGAGCTAAGGGTCCCGCTGTAGCCTGTGCAAGAGCCCCAATGCTAGAGGGGACACGCGCTGTTGATCCTCCAGCCTGCTCACTGTCCAACGCTGAGGAATACACAGTCCGAGGAGGCCGCACTGGAGGAATCCTTGCCTCCTTAGTTTCTCCTCCTCAGAACAAAAGGATTCCAGCCAGCTGATTGGGAGCAGTAGGGTCCAAATATTACCAATCCTAGTTCGTGGTCTTCAGTTAAAACTTCTAATGGGAGAAGTCGGCACTCGGAGAAGCCGAAGCAGATCAAACAAAAAGCAGATACCAGCATGTACTTTATCATATCACCAAGAGAACTAGTCTGCTGGCCGGTTTGGCTTCTCGTGCTGAACTCTCTCTGCACTGTTATCAGAAGGAGCAGTGTTATGAGAGAATTTATGTGGTTACTTCCCCTGGGTGCTGAACAAAATGTTCCTTGGTATTCTCAGAGAATTAGTTTCTGTATCTCTTTCTATCCCACTTGAGTCCTCCAGCAATGGGACATTGAACAATATAGTATCTACATGTGAGAAATGAACCAGATTCACTAAATTCAAGGATGTTCACCTAAAGGAATTCATTTTGGAGCTTCTCTCTTTTTATTCTTCCCTTCTTTTTGGGTTATTTATGTACTATTTGGAGCCACTGTCCCACATTAGAGTAATTAGTCTTCATAGAGCAACTGCCATTCTGATGGCTGTATATACTACCCTTTCCATGCAGATGCACCTTGAGAAGAAATGAGCAACTTCTGGAACTCACTGTGTGGCTCAGTTTGTCTTTGAGCTTGTGGTGAGTCTCCTGCCTCAGTCTCCTGGGTGCTGAGATTATAGTAATGAGCTAGTGTATGAACTGATGATATGGCCTCTCCATGGTACAGTAAAGAGACATTTACTAGAGGTGCGAGAGAGTGACCTGAAGTGTCTGCAAGAGTCCAGAGCAGAGAGAGAGAGAGAGAAGCAGCTGACCGGACCTGGTCACAAGAGAGGCAGGAGCAGACCAGAGGGAAAGAGAGGAAGAGCGATGGAGAGCAGAGAGGGGGAGAGAGAGAGAGGGAGGGAGAGAGAGAGAGAGAGAGAGAGAGAGAGAGAGAGAGAGGAAGAAGAAGGAGGAGGAGGAAGAGGAGGAGAAGGAGAAGAGAGGGAGGAAGGGAGAGAGAGAAGAGAAGGAAAGAAAGAGAGAGAGA
>NW_021605170.1:2050412-2121625 GCF_004785775.1 Grammomys surdaster | reverse complement strand
AGGGAGAGGGAGAGGGAGAGAGAGAGACACCCTGGGCCTGGCATGGGCTTTTGAAACCTCAAAGCCCATCCTGAGTTGTAGGACCCCGAAGGGCTGCCATGTCCTGGCTGAGATTTTCTGTGTGCTGCTGTCTGCAAAGTAACATTCTGCAATTTTTCTAAGAACAAAACATCCTGTTGAAGGATGATGCCTGAGGCAAGGACTTTCCACTATACACACCATTGCCCCCTCCCCAGTTGAGTTCCTGCTTGTGTTTTTCCTTCCCTGGCTTGGTGTACATATTGAACCTGCTCAGTAAAAGCTTCGACATTCTCTCATAACGAATGCCCTGAGTCTGTATCTTTCTTTAATCCTCCAGGCCTACGCCCGAGCTCCGTACCTTGCCAGCGCTGGTGCTGTCACTGAGTGACACACTTCCTTGCACAAGGCTACAACTCCTAATCTTTCTAATCCTTTCAAACAGTTCTACTTTTGGGTGAGTATGCATTCAAATATATGAACCTGTTGGGGCCATTCTTATTCAGACCACCACACCTACAAAAAACAAAACAAAAAGCAATGTGTATTTCCATCAAACAAAAAATTAAAGTTATATTTATAACAGTGTCCACAGCACCACTGGGTATATAAAAATCTTAATGATAATTAAACACATGTTAGTAGGATGGTCATATTAGGCACACCCACAACAGTACTGTGTGGAAATGATTACATATATGAATATATTTGTACTGTATTGCTAAAGACTAAATGCTTATATTACTTCATAATGTGTCTTGTTGTGTTGTGTGTGCATCTTGATGGGCTATGATCATCATCAAGTTCTGGGATCAATACTGATTTTTAGCTTTTTTGTACATTTTGTATTACCTGAAAATTCTTTCATTCTGTTTCTATCCACTCCTTGTCTAGAGTACCCACCCGCATCACACCCTTCCTAAACAGTCACATGGATGGCACTGCTTAGATGTCTAATGAGAACATCATGGTTTGTCTGTTTATGTTGTCCCCATGTCTTCTTCTTGGTCCTTTTGCCACCAGACAGCCATGAGGTGAATTGCTTCACAACACCACAATGTGCCCAGAAGCAACAGAGCCAAAGGACTGTGGACAAACATTCTTGAAACTGAGCCAAAATAAATTCTTCCTCTCTAAATCTTGCTTAGTGACAAAAAAAATCCACAAAAACACAACAAAACCTGTCATAGTAGGTGTAGAAAATGCAAAGCAAAAGGCAAACATTTCTCCCATGTAGACTCTGAAGTCTTTGACGGATCCTAGGAGGCAAACATTTCAAAAGACAAAGTTATTCCGAAAGTGAAAAAGTATTGAAGTGAACTTATTACAGTGTGTTCTTGCTGTATATGAAAAATGAAATGAATATAATTTAAAATAAAAGAAATGTGACATTATAATGCAAACAAAAATTAAGGAAAATTCCCAAAGAATAGGAAACGGTTGATAGACAGTGCAGGAAAATGAACAGACAGAGGAAGTAATAAAACCAATTGGGAAAACCTCAAAGTTTATATATTAAAGTTCATAATTTTAAATGTAAGAATCTAATAATAACTGCTAATCCTTTTCTTTTTAAAGTTTAATTTAAGGATGAAGTAGAAGTTCAGGAGCGACTTTATTCAGTCATTCTTTTTATAACATAGCTGTCAGATAGTAAAGATGTATTTAACTTTCAAACTTTCCTTCAAGACAATATCCTATACTAGATGAGAGGTCTAAAAGCCACAGCTGTAGTCTATTGTGAGGAGAAGGTGGTCCAGGAGATCTATGTCAAAGCCCATGTTGCTGAGGTAATGTGATACCAGGAAACAGCAGGCAGGATGGCGACTGTTTTCCTTCTTGCTTAGACACCAGGAAACGGCATGGCACAGGCCTTGGTAGATGACCCCGCTTGCCCTCTCAAAGAGTATTTTGCTGACCAGGCTTTCAATGTGGCAAGATGTATCTGTGAGTAAATGCACTTGCCACGCCTGGCAATCTCTGTTGACTCTGGGAACCCTGCAGTAGAAGGAGAGACCTGACTTCTGCAGGTTGTCCTGTTTTCCTCACACAGACAATGGCAACAATGTTACTCTTACCCAAGAAACATTATATTTTAAATGCTGTTTCAAGTCTCCATCCCCATTGCTACTGCTGGGAAATAACCTCAGACAATTCAAGGCCCCCAGCCTCTGCCAGCCTCCAAGACCTGATCCAGAAATCTTAAAACCTTGAAATACTGACACTGGGAATTCTAAAGACTACAATTTCTCTGAAGAAAGGCATGGCCATATGAGGGTAGAAATCCGAATCCAGGGTTGGGATTGATCATCTCTGGAACATGACAGAAACTTTATTTGTCTGCACTGCTGTTCCTATCAGTTGATGAAATTTCAGGAACTTTCAGTAAGTTACCATAATATTTGCCTGAAGAAGCCAGCGAAGGGTGTTACCGTTTGTTCACAAGTATGTTTCCTGCCGTCTCTGAGGTCTGTATTCTAGTACGTGCTGAGTGTCATCTTCACAGCCAAACACGGCCATATGCAGATACCTGGCACAGATAGGAAACTCAAAATGGAAGCTTCATCTGCTGCTTATGGGAATCATTACAGTATTTCAAAGGAAATAGGCACATAGGAAGAGAACTCCAGTGTGCTCTGCAGGAAGTCCTGCTGTGAATGAAGGAAGGCAGAAATGCCAGGCTCCAAGGATGAAGCCTGAAACTGAAAGTTGGCCAGCTCCCTTACAATTGCCCATAGCCTGCCCTTGTAACACTGTTTGTTCGTTTTGAGACAGGGTCTGTCTATGTAGCCTTAGGCTGCCCTCAAACTCACAAATCCTCCTGCCTCTGCCCCCTACTCCCTGCAGTGCTAAAGCATGTACCACCACACCCAGACACATACTTTTCATGTCAGATTTTCTTTATTCTTTTTCTTTTTAATCTCTGTTTTCACTATTCTGTCAGCATTTATTTTACAATTTGAATAAAATGTGGTCTGTATTTCACTTTTACACATTTCTAATACTGGAAGAACACTGCGAAGACTTTCAGAGTTTTAAGTTACTTTCTTTGCTCATTTGACTCCACAAAAGTATGTTGTCACACAACGATGGTTCTGTGTGTATGAACATACATAAAAAATGTGAACAACTTAATAAATTAAGAAGTGTCCTTTTGTGCACTTGGCGAGAGTGAGGAAACGTCCCCAGACTGGCTCCACAGAGTACTGCATGTGCAGAGACAGCCCATGGGCTTGACGCATGTTATCAGGGCACTTTAGAATGACACATAAAAGCTTTTTATAAAAGCTGAGTGCCCAATTATCAAAATACTGATATACATATGTATTTCATTTTTTTGTCCAATTCCCTTATACATAAACATGCTCCTAACAGTTACATCTGTGTGGTTATCACAAACACATCTGAGTGACACACTTGGAAGATTGTAACTACTATCATTTCACTGTGTGACATTGCATCTTATGCTTCTATGTTTGTCAGGTAATTCCCCTTCAAATGTCAATCCTTAAATATGTCATTTAAATAACTTCAAATTGTTTTCTCCACAACTATGTTTTGAGGATTTTGATATTTCTGGATTGTAGACAGTTGAGATTTTTGACCTTTGGATTTCATTATCTTGGATTATGGCATTCAGGATTGTGTTTCTCCAGTTATGGCCTAAACTGCCCCATCACACTGAGATTTCATGTAGACTCCATCATCTGGCTGTTCGTGTTAGAGTTCTGTAGGATAGTGGGTGACACTTTGGGCTACAAAAGTCATCTTTTGTTGAGAGCTCAGTGGGCTGTTCTGTAAGATTTTGGAAGACAAGAGTGTAGAAAGGCCTGGCTTGTGAAATTTCAGAGGGAGGCAAAGACTCTTCTGGGTAATTTGTGTGAAGAATCTGTGGTGTCTGGTCAGCTGGAGCTGAAGAATCAGCTGTGATTAACAAGAGACTAGAACCACTAAAGTAAAACCTTTGCTTTTCTGGGACAGTGGATACTGGTTAACAGGGGCCAAAGAAGCAGATGTGATTAACAAGAGAGCAGCATCAGTGAGATGAAGTCTTCTGGAAAATGGTTTTGCACCACACAGAAGCTGCGTTCCAATTGTGTCTTGTGATGGCAGTTGAAGCTGGTCGTGCAGGAGTCACCAGGTGATCCATGACGGGAGTCACAGGAGAGAAGCTGTGGCTTGGCACTGTGAAAGGCCGGAGAGGTCATTGGTGAAGGAGCATTGGAGGCCCAGAATTAAAGGGGTCATGCAGAGAGGTTGACCCTTGGCATTACAAAGACAATCCAGGAGAGGCTACTGGCGAGAGTGCAGCCTTGTTGCAGCAGAGGACCTTAGCATTTTGGAAATGCTAGAACCATGGGATGACCACTGTGTGTGGTGCAGAGAGCAGAGCTGGAGAAATGAGTGACCCAAGCCTTTTACAGGAGCCCAGAAGATTGTGTGTGAATCCTGGAGATGGGACATTGAGCTATTTCATGATACTGTAGTCATCAATATCACAAATCCCACAGCCTATAACAGTGACCTGCCTGTAAGATGACCCGGTGCTACGGTGGGTCAAATGTCATGAGAGTGACCAACCACAGTGTGATAGGATTTGCGGCTCACTCCATGAGGCTGGATAGGCCATGGGCTAGGGAAACTCTAACACTGTTATTCTGCTAAAGGAACATAGCAATGGGATGACTCCTGAGGATGCTCTGCTGTTCTCCCGCTCAGCCGTCACCAGAGAAGCGTTTTCTTGCACTAGACAGGAACTAGCACAGAGCCCCACAACCAGACATGAACAGAGATGGAGAGATTTTAGAGCACTCAGTCCTAAATGTGATTTTTCCCATTAAAACCCTCCCCTCAAGGCTCAGAGATCTATGCAGAAGATGAGGCAGAAATATTGTAAGAGCCGGAGGTGATGATTGATGTTTCTAAGGAAACCGTGTCTTCTAGACACAACATGGCTGATTGCTCATGTGAACTCAAAGAGACTATGGCAGCTCACACAAGTCCTGTACAGCTTCAAGGCAGATGGGGTCCCAGAACTGAGACAGGATGTGGACACAGCCCAGCGTCCCACCCTTTAACCAAGAAGCTATCTGTAATAGACACCTGCTTGCAAAGAGAAAAAAAAAAAATCAGTTTTCTCCCAGTGTCACTGGGAGTACCAATTACACAAGGCAAGCCCCATGCCCAGGATTAGCTGGTCAATACAAAAAGAATGCCATGATTTGGGTTTTTATTTAGACTTTTGTTTTGTTCAATTTTTTGTTTTTGCTTGTTTGTTTTGATTTTTGGTTTTGTGGAAATTTTAAAAAAGAGAAAGTACAGGGGGGTGGAAACAGAGGGGGGAGTGGGAGTAGGAGAGGAAAAGAGAGGGGTTTGGGGGGGAGAGAGGAGACAGAACATAAAATTGGATGGGGAGGAAGAAGGTGGGAGGTTTTGCATGGAGTTGAGGAAACAGGAAAAACATGATCAGAAAATACTATATAAAATTTTTTAAATACAAATTTATTTATATATGATTGAAAAGTGATTGATTTATGTAATTTTAGCTCAAACAACTATAACTAATCATTTTATTTCTATGATCTATGATATAATGCCAGCCTGCCAAATGAGGGCATCTTATCTCTTCCCTTATCTGTAATTTGTCCCTCAATGACTTGTCTCTCCTGTTAACTCTGTCTTCTGATGCGCCTCCTTTTATAATCCATTGTCCAAAGAATATGCAGCCTTACTATTTGTAAAAAACTGGCTATGTTCATGTTGTTTCCTGGGAAGCAACAGCCATTACCTCTGGCTCTTATAATATTTCTGCATCCTCTTCTGCACAGATCCCTAAGCCTTGAGGGAAGGGTTTTAATGAAAAAAAACATCTCATTTAGGAATGAGTATGTTGGGCTGGAGAGATGGCTCACAGGTTAAGAGTACTGGTAGCTCTTCCAGGGGTCCTGAGTTCAAGTCCCAGCACCCACATGGTGGCCCACACCATCTATAATGGGATCTGTTGCCCTCTTCTGGCCTGCAGGCATATATCAGGCAGAACAACAACAACAACAACCACAACAACAACAACCACAACAACAACAATAATACCTGACCATGTCTGTATAGTGCCTTCTTAAGAAGTCTGGACATTATAACTTACACAGAATATAGAACAGAAACCTGAATCAGAGAACTTTGGTAAGAAAATTTGACCGGTAAAGTATTGAGTTTTAAAGAACTCTAACTTCTCCCATGCATCTGCATTGCAGTTCCATCAGTCACCTTATTATCTATGACCAGGTCATAGTCATCTTTCTAGGACTTTGCAGGGATTCAGCTTGACATAAGCACAGCCATCTTGGTAATAAATGCCATTTGATCTGCCAGGTGACCCTGGCACTCACTCCAAACCCTGATACACAAACTAAGTCATTAATGTAGTCAGCCCAGTCTGGATTGTCCCTTAACTGATGTTTGACTCATTAATGTTTTTTGAGAAAGCCCAAGTATGTTCTAGTTGGCTGAGTCCCAGCTTTGTCTAGCCTAGTAAATAGCAGCTGTTTAGTAATTTTTTTTTTTTTTTTTTTTTACTGAAGAGTAAGATATCTGTCTCTTTTTAAACAGTAAAGAACCACAAGTCCATTTGAATATGCAAATACTTATATACAATAGATATCTGAATCTCAAAGCTGAAAGCACAGCTTGGGTTACAGAAAGTTGTGTGTAGAATTGACATAGTACAGTTCACAGCTAGAACATAATTCCTTCACACCTTTAAGGACAACGAGGACAGCTGGGTTAATTTCACATTTCACACTGTAAGAAATGAGCTCTAAGCTGCAAGCTTTTGTGTTAGGAACTAAAGTTGGCTGAAGATTAACATATCAAAGTGAACCTGGAAACCAGGTTCTCCCAGCATCCTTCAGCCCCTACCTGTTCCAGGATCCTCCTGGCTTACATGCTCTGCCCCCTGTCTTAAGCCCTCCAGCCCAGGGGGCTGGGATGCTTTTCTCTATATATCCAACCATTTTAGTTGTCCACTCCTTCTTTGTGCCTTTGGCCTCCTGGCTGCTGCACCTCTTTCCCCTCTCCTTCCTCTCCTCTCTCTCTGGGTCTTCATGGCCACTCTGGACTCTCTCAAATGTGTCTGTCTATGCCTACACTCTCCCTTCCATCTACAGCTAACTCTCTCCTCCGTCATGCCTTTCCTTTTATTTCTTTTTTTCATTCAGAACCAATCTGGGTTCCAGTTTTGGGTGGGCCTACCAGTTATTTGCTAACAATTCAGGGAAAAATAGTTTAGTATCTGAAGGGTTTACTTCTTTCTTTCTTATCTAAACTGAAGATTTGAACTAGTGTTTCTAGGCATCATTTTTTGTACCATTTGATTATTTCCTTTGTTTAAAAATGTATCAGCTAATGACAGAATACAAATATTTTTACAAGAGAAACTAATTGGAAATTGGCTGTTTACATTTTTGATAATTTTTTAAAATTAAACAATTGTAGTAAAATCATTTGGGCTTAAGAATATGTCTGTGTGCTGGTGACTTAGCTCAGTGGTGAAGAACTCATTTGGGAGGTCTAACTAAGCCCTGGATTAAACTCGAGGGTATATGTAAAGGTAAAGTTCTAATCTGTAAAAGATGTTCAGTTTTCAAACTGATCATTAGGGAAGCTCATAAAACAAACAAACAAACAAACAAACAAACAAACTTATCAACCCCCAGTGAGTTTATTGTACGTAGTTTCTAAAGAACTGAAGCTATTTACTATCATAAAGAGATAACATTAGCTTAATTGAAATGCCTTTTTATTTTAAAACTCGTTATTTTATGTGTTTATATTATTTTGAGTGTTTGTATGTCTGACTACCTCATGAGTGCCGATAGAGGCCAGAGAGGCCATTGGATCCCCTAAAATTGGAGTTAAAGATGGCTGTGAGTCACCATATGGATGCTAGGAATAAAATCCAGGTCCCCTGGAAGAAAAGCCAGTGCATTTAATGGTTGAGCCATCTCTCTACCTCCTAATTCCTTTATTAAATACAAATTTTTATAGCTGTAACATATATGTACAAATGCAAACTATGTACATTTTCTAATTCATTTGGAATGAACAGTATGAGGTTTTGCTTGTTTCTGTGGGATTTTGCTGAAGTATGTAAGGCTCTTTAAGGGACATATTAGGCTAGGGGAAGGCTTTAAAACTGAAACAAAGATGATTCTTCTGAATTATTTACTTTATTATGTTAATTAAAACAGAACTCCAGAGTCCTTTAGAACTCCGAGTACCCTCAAGCTACATACTCAGCTGATGCATGAGAATTATGAATATAATTACACCACTGGTGAAGAATACTGACTCTGAAAGACAATTTTAAAAACCTGTGTCATTATAAGTAGGAAGCATAAGCAGAACATAGTGGCTCAAGCTTTAATCCCAGTGCTCAGGAGAGGCAGCTGGATCTCTGAGTGCAAGGCCAGCCTGGTCTACAGACTGAGGTCCAGGTAAACCAGAAGTACATAGTGAGACCCTGCCTCAAAGTAACAATGACAACAAAGTACACAACATGCAGAAAATAGGAATAGTCATTACTCTTACATAAGTCTTCTGGAATGGATTCTCTTAGAATTCTGATAATTGCTTCCTTTCCTTTCTTTCATATATAGGAGTTTGATACACACAAGCTCACCAGGAACCTTGTTAGTACACAGACTCTTACTCTGACTGGTCTGGCCTCCCCTCTCCCAGTCTCCTTATCTGCATGAGAAGCAAGGCCTTGAAGGATGGTTGTTTTGTCCGACTGACTGACCAAGGCCTAAGCTTAATTACCTTGTCTGATGCTAAGCCTCACTCCTATTTGCCCTAATTTCTTCACTGGTACCTTTTAAATTCCCACAAAAGTAAATGTTCTTAAATGCAGACACCAGTTAGAATCTACAATTATACAGGTGAATATGACCCTTTGAACCCAGGCTAAGGGTTCTCAAAGAGTGGTTTCTAAGGTCCAAGAATTCATATATTTCATATATTTAATATACTACCCATATTTTTATGATAATTCAAAATTGAGAAACGTTAGTCTACTAATTAAAGCTTGGGTTTCACTTCAAGATCTTCACAGTCTGGCATTAAGTTACATTCTAAACCTCTATAGCATTAACCTATGCTAAAAACCCACCTGTTTATTATTTCTCAAACAGATGCTTTCCTCCACAGATCTCTGCTCAGGCTGGTTCCTCTGTCTAGAATGTCCATTTCTTTCATATTTTCCTCAACAAAGTGCTACTCACTTTTTGTAAGGGTCAAGTTTTAACTTCTCTTTGAAGACCATCTTAACTGTGTAGCTAAGACCATATCCCAAATAGTTCTTAAAACCATGCTTGCAATGTGGAACCTGAACCTACAGTACAGGGTCTTGGGTAATTTGTTGGAAATATAAACCACTGAGGAATACTCCAGCCCTAAGTGAGAAGATCTGAGTATGGTCCAGATCAACCTCAAGTGACTCATTGCACTGCTGCAGTGTGCTCCGCCCACCGCCTCTACAGACATCACCTATTTCCTTCCATTTATTGTCCTTTGCAGGTGCTACATTATGTAAAAGCTGAAGGTCATGCACCCTGCCATTTTCCAATAGTTCAGAAGACTGTTAGCATTTTTTAGCATTAGACTATTTTAAAAACACACACATTGCGTTTTAAAGATAATAATACTATTGTATACATATGAGGCTACACCATAATATAAACATAACTTTTATACTCACCAGTAAATAAAAAAATTAATACGGGCTGCTTCATTGTGAGAGCGACTTTATGCTAGAGGTCTGAGGCACCCCTGTACTTTATTGCATTTCTTATTGTCTCTACCACCATGTAAACTCCACAAGAACAGAAACAGTAGTCTCATCCTCTGCAGGACCAAACAGTGTTTTTCACTTAACATATCACACTGAATTAAACTCTTACTTCTGTAGTGCCAAAGTTAAGAATAAAAGAATTTTAGTGCATCAGTTTTTCATTTTAATGGATCTGTAGAACTTTTAAAGGTTCAGATTCAGATACAGACCAATTATAAAGACAAGCAGGGCTGTCCTTAACAGGAAACAGAATTATTAGTTTTGTTCTAAGTGTTTGATGGAAGTGTAGTACATATTTCTAATAATGTTCATTACTAATAACAATAATCATTTCACCCATGAGTTCTTCTTCTTTTCTTCTCTACATTTGGCCTCTACATTTTTACCCTTAGAACAAAAATATCATTCTAAAATTTCTTAAGTGGTTTTAACTTCAGCTATTATTTATACAGTAAATTAGAAATTAGCCTAAACTCTTTTTTTTTTAAAGATTTATTTATTTATTATATATGAATACACTGTAGCTGTCTTCAGACACACCAGAAGAGGGCATCAGATCCCATTACAGATGGTTGTGAGCCACCATGTGGTTGCTGGGATTTGAACTCAGGACCTCTGGAAGTACAGTCAGTGCTCTTAACCACTGAGCCATCTCTCCAGCCCTGAGCCTAAACTCTTACTTCTCAGTAAATAAACTTGAGATAAGAATTAGTGTAAAGCCGGGCGGTGGTGGTGCACGCCTTTAATCCTAGCACTTGGGAGACAAAGGCAGGTGGACTTCTGAGTTCGAGGCCAGCCTGGTCTACAGAGTGAGTTACAGGACAGCCAAGACTACACAGAGAAACCCTGTCTTGAAAAAACAAAAAACAAAACAAAAAAAAAAACATAAAAAATAGAAAATACTTTTTTGTTATAGCAAAGGTAACCTAGCAGTTTCAGATCTCACACCACTGAAAAATACGGTAAATATGGCTGAAGAGATGGATTAATGGCTAAGAGTACTTCCCGCTCCTGCAGAGGATCCAGGTTCAGTTCCCAGCACCCACAAGACAGCTTACAAACACCCGCATCTCCAGCTCTAGGTGATGCAATGCATTCCTCTGGCTTCTGTGCGCTCCTGCAACTGCATGGGACAAATGAACTCAGGTAGGACCACACACACACACACACACACACACACACACACACACACACATAAATACAGAAAACACCTTAACAAAACAGTGCAAATAAAACAACAATTCATACTGACTAGCTTTTCATTTATTACTGCTCAAAATGAAAAAAACAGATTCAAAGGCTACTGGATTCTTAAAAATCCAGAAGAGCAAGCAACAGAACAGGACACACAAGAACCATACTAACAAATACACTGTGACTACCCATGTTCACTGAGAGCATTATTTTACTTTCTCAGATACCTTTTTTAAGAAAATATAAAAGTGAAATATAAGCTTCTATTAAAATTGGTTTAATAACAAATTATTTATGATAATAATTTAATTATCAGTTTACTGAAAGAAAACCATTCTTGCAGAATTTACAATAAAAATATATCAGTCCATATATTTTGTTATAAGAAAGTCAAGGAATAAATTAAACTTACGAGAAAAATTCTTAACAATTATCTTTAAAAATAAAAAGCACTTTTAGTTATTACACATGTTTATACTTTGCCTTATTAACTATATTTTTTCTTTAGAAAATGCCATTAAATATTCCCAGAAGAGCTTTCATTTCCTCAGCTGCATCATCAGGGTAATACTTACTGGAGGTAAAAAGCAAATATAAAAGTGAATTTTTTGTAAATCAACTTATTTTAAAAATACATAGTAAACAATTTAACATTACAGTATAGTTACACTTGAAAGTTAGTATGAGGTTAATAAAGCAAACATGGTACGATAACCTTGTCAGTGGGTAAAACCCAAGAGATGTAAGCTGTAAAGGGTAAGGAACAAATTTCTTCATTATTTCTTTAAACACACTGGAATGTAATACTGCTCAGTAAAAGCATAAGCAGGTTTCTAAGCTTGGCCTCTCTAAGGAGAGAGAGACGGGTGCAGAGGTTCCCTCTGAGGAATGGCCAGCAGTGGGGTGCTGATGACATTGATTATTACTGTGACACTGAACCTGTTGAGCTGTGAGGAGCTAACGGGGTAAAACACAAGCTGGGCTTCTATAAGTTACTGGATTTCATTTGTATTTCTCCAATGGCACTATGGTTTGTTCTGTCAATAAAACATTCTGCATTCAAATAAGTAAAAGCTCCTTTACCAACTCAATGTTTTATAATTAATAGCATTAAACATGTTTTAAAAATTAGTATACCTAATTGATGGCTTTAAGAATCCTCGGTTCTCAGGAGATATAAAATTTCCATGCTTTAAATAAAGGTTTTGTTTGATCTTTAAAATGAAGAAGGATCTGTAGAAATGGCTCAGGGTTAACAGCACTGTAGTACTCTTCTAGAGTCCAACGTCTGCACTCATATCAGGCCATAACAACGGCCTATAACCCCAGCTCCAAAAGCACTAGACTCCTGCACTCAGAGGCAAACACACACACACACACACACACACACACACACACACACACACACACACACACACACAAAATCTTTAAAATGAAGCAAAAAGAATACTGAATTTCTTTGTAAAATTTTGCTAGTAAAGCCATTAAATGTATTTAAAGTGTTCTCACCTAAGATCAATTTCCTGTTTAGAGCCACTGTTTCCAATAAAAATATCCATTTCCTTAAAATTGGGAGACTGTGGTATTTTCTTAGAGTGGGCGAAGCATATCCTCTCAATCACTGGTGAGAGGGTCGGCTGTCTTCTCTCTTGTAAATTGACCTATGTTTTAATTAAAAAGCAGCAATCACTGAAAGCTATGTATTCAAGCAAAATTCGAAAGAAAAACAAAAGTATATGGCTTACAAGACTTGCATTTCCAGCTTGTTGCAGGAATGGTGCCACAGAGGAAGGCCCAAAGTTGGACATGGAACAATCTGGTAAATAAACATCTGTCTTCTCAGGTGATGAAACAATACTAAAAGTTAAAATTAATTACTTATGAAATACGGCAAACATGAAAAACAAATCATTACAGTTCTACATTAATAGTTACTCTGCAAAGAATACAAAATTTAATATAAGCTTATTAATAGTTACTCTGTGAACAATATAAAGAATATTTATTACAAAAACATTGATAGTGTTTCCTATACTCATTGAGAACTTGGTATTTCTCCTCCTCCTCCTCCTCCTCTTCCTCTTCCTCCTCCTCTTCTTCCTCCTCTTCCTCCTCCTCCTCTTCTTTCTCCTTCTCTTCTTCTTCTTTTCCTTACCCTCTCCTCTTTTTTTTTTTTTTTTTAAACAGAGTGTCCCTATGTAGCTCTGGCTGTCTTGGAATCACTGTGTAGACCTGGTCGGCCTCAACTCATACAGGTCTGCCTGCCCGAGTGCTGGGACCACTATTCTGGCTATTTCCTTTCCTTAAGAACAAACTCAGCTTACACATTCCATATTAGAGTCTTATTTAAGAAATTCAATGATTTCCTTTAAGATTCAGGGTTATGCTTGATTTTCTATAACCCAGAAACCTAAACTACCATTGCTTAACCTTCATAACGTTTTATTAAATTCACACATGGGAACACATTATTCACTACTATGTTCCATACATTACGCTAGGAGCTAGATATGAAGTAGTAAACAAGCCATCAGTGAGGTATTATCTAACACAGGAACAGATCATGTATGAAAATAGCTTTGTTGATGATGTGCTTGTGTTGTAAGCACTTGGTCCTTTTGAGCTCTAGAGTCCAGGTGAAAACATGATGCGTGCATGAAACCCTGTGTGGGGAAAGGGAGACAAGTGGTCTTGGCAGCCAGTGAGCCAGCCTAGTCTACTTGAGATCCAGACAGGTGAGAGATCTTGTCTCAAAAACACAAAACAAAAACAAACAAACAACAACAACAACAAAACCAACCAACCCCCCCACCCACCACCACCGCAGACTAGAGAGACAGCTCAGCGTTGAAGAGTGACTGTTGTACAATCCTGAGGACTGGAGTTAGGACTTCAGGACCCACATAACAAGCCAGGTGTCCCCCACAGCTCCAGCTCCCTCTCTGAGTAGGGCTTCGGAAAGAGGATCACAGGTGCTTTCAGGCTTCCAGTGTAGCCAGGAACTCCTGCGGCCCAGGCTCAGGGACAGTGAGCAGAGGGCAGGGATGGCCTCTTCCAGCCTGTGTGTGCTTAACACACTCCTACCCAGTGTGCGTGTGTGCTCACACAGATACTCAGACACAAGAAAATACTAATAGTAATATGGACTGGGCCTGAGGAATGAGCCCCAGATTGTCTCTGGCTTCCATGTGTGCATCCACCCACATATATACACTATAGATGTGTTTATATATTTATACACACACTTACAGGTTTTGAAGGCACACTAGATCCTCAGCTCTCATGGGCCTTCTCCCACGGAGCAACTTCTGATCATGTTTTACATGGGCTTCTTGTGAGCATGCATTTTAAACAATTTATCTTCTGAACTATTGCATAATTACTTATTGTTTATTAAATGCATGGTGCAGAAAATGGTTTTCATGCTGTTTTTGTCTTTTCCTACTCGAAGCTTTGTTTTCTTTTGCTGTTTCTGTTCTTTCCATCTGACTCAGACTTAGAACCAATAAAAGAAAGGGGTAAGAGGACAACTTTAAAATGCTGCTATCTGGTGGGGAGGTCAACCAGAGCCCCTCAGGTACAGAGCTGGGCAATGGAGCTGCCCTGGCAGGCCTGTGAGCGGTTTGCTAGTGGTACAGAACCTTAGTGCTCTAAGGCCCAGTGGCAGGAAACCAGCAACGTGTGAGCAAGGTGCTGCTGTCTGCAGTTCTCTGGAGTTGGAGGTCCGTGGGTCTAACACTCAGCACCACTAAGTGATCATGTATGTAGTCCCACAGACACTGTCAGCACTGTTTGTCTTCTGGTCAAAAATCCCTCTCCCTCTCCCATCTCAATTTCTAATCAAGTCTGTTATCCCAAATGCACTTTGCACTTTGGCAAAACTGTTTCAAACTGAACATTTCTGAGATGATTTTTTTTTCTTTCCCAAATCTGTGGTCCCGTATTCTCAGAAATATCTCTATATATCTAGCTGCTACGTATCCTTTCCCCTTCTCCATTATCTTATTTCAATAATTATCAAGTTGAGTAGATTATCTCTGAGATACAAAAATTGTCTGTGTGTAGTTCAAAGGACAGATTGTGGAAGCTGTCTCTTTCCTCCCAGTATGTAGACTCTGAAGATCAAGCTCAGGTCACCTGGCTTAGTGCAAGCGCCTCCACCCAGTCGGCCTCCCCACAGCCATGTCTGAGATGCGTGAAGAATTTGACTCTAACCTCATCTCCCCATCACTGGAATGAGTCTTTCATGATTAAACTGAATGTCTGCATCTTCTGTCATGGAGGTGAGCACTGGAGACCCCTAAGCTAGTTCTGTTCTACACGGATAACTGTTGCTATACTTGGATGGAGGTGATGCCAATATGTTGATTTCTCTGAACTAGATGTCAAAATTTAAAGACCACAAAATATCCCATAAAGTGTCACATTCCTAACTTTCCTTGAATAACCACAATATCTGCCAACACTAAACTATGTTTTGTAGACAGCAATAACTAGCTACAGCTTAGTAATGTTTTCCCTTTATTGAGAAGGTCTTCTGAAGGCTCTTGAGTCTCAGAATGAAATGTAGAACTTATCGTGACAATTAAGGCCCTTACATTCTGCAACTTCATTCTTACTTCCACGGCCATACAAAAAATATATATCAACGGTCCCTGGGCATGGTCTGTCTGCTTAAGCCTATGTCTTTTTCTTAAAAAAGAAATTTAAACATAGAATGCCTATTTGCCTCTTTCCCACTGTTTGGAAACTATGAAGTTCCTGGGTTCCACCCTAGAGGTCCAATGTGGGACAAGAACTCAGACCTTTAATGAGTACTGCCCAAAGAAACCTCCAATGCTAGCAAAGGTAGGGTGGTTAACACACTCAATTCTTTGACATCTAATGGCCTGAGCCCCATCTCCAATTATGTTTCAAGAGGATATAAAGCTCTAGGAGTGACAGACTCAAGTTCTGAAGCTTGCCTGTTTGGTATGTCTCTTTGGAATCTGCTGCTTGACGTTTGGAAGGGTAGCTTACGTCTGCCAAGACTTGAATCACGAGTGTGTCCAAATCCTACGAGAGGAGAGAAGATTTTAAAGTGAAATGCCAGTTGTCAGCTCGTGGAAGTGCTGTCCAAGTTTCCCAAGGCACCTCTCTGAGCAGGATTGTTTAGAAAGAAGTGCAGAGGCTGAGGAGGCGGGTTCGTGGGTAAAGAACTTTCTGTGCAGGGATGAGACTGCGCTCGGTCTGTGCAGGGGTGAGACTGCGCTCCGCTTCCCTAGGACTCAAAATTTGGGCATGAGTTTCTTAGTCAGCTGCAAAAGCCATAGCAAAAAACAGAAATTAGAAAAAAATTAAAGAAAGGGATAGATGTCCTAATTTGCTTTTGACTGCTGTGAGGAGAAATCTGGGGAGGAAAGGGTTTGTTTCAACTTACAGCTAATCATCTTGAAGAGAAGTCAGTCTAGAAGCCTGGAGGCGGGAACTAAAGTACAGACCATGAAGGAACAGTGCTACTGGGCTGTTCCCCATGGCTTACTCGGTTTGCTGTTTTATATCTCACCTCTGGCCACCTTCCCATGGATGGCACTGCCCACAGGGGACTGGGCCTTCCCAAATCAATCATTAAGAAAATGCTCCCACAGACTTGTCTTGTCTAAGGAGCAATCTGATAGAGGCCCTTTCTCAATTGAGTCTTCCTCTTCCTGGATGACTCTAGCCTGTGTAAAGTTGACAAAGGCCTAGACAACACAATGAGTAATTCTCCATAATCAAAACTGATTTATATGGAAAACATAAGACAAAAAGCTAAGAAAATAAAACTGTAAAACACATAGTTCAGTACCCATTATGCTTAAAGGTCTTCAACTTATCAGCATTGGCTTATTTTTTAAATTCAGATATATGACCAAATTGAAATTTATTCAGCCTTTTTAATGGTCTGAAAGTAACTGTTTAAAATACTCTGCACATGGGGATAAAGTTTTCTCAGTGACAAAGCTATGCCCACACAAGTTAGGTCACCTCAGAGGGCAAGCATTCACTGGCTTCTAGCTTGCATCAACGGTGTTCAGTTAGGGGCAGTAGTTGGTCAATGATATAAGAAATGTGACTAGTGATCCATATCACAGATTTCTAGGTCTATTCTGTGTAAGAAATCAAAGTTCTGATCTTCCTGAGAGAGTATGAGGTCTTTAGGATCCCAAGACAATAACATTTTAACTTCTAACTGGTTGTGGCCTTCTGTTCTGATGTGTTTCAGGTGTTTGTGGTAGAATGTATCGGTAAGCAACTGTGGGGGGAAGAGTGTTCTTCAGGCTGAGGAGCTGGTCTCTCTGTCTGTCCACATGGCAAGAATATGGCCATTCTTTTCCTCTAGTCAAATGACTAGTAAGAGTTTCAGTTACCTTTTGCAGTAATCAAAGTAAATCTGTCTGTAACTCATTGTCTGTGTCGTGGTTTTTGGTTTATGTTTGATTTAAACACATCTTCCAACATAGAGATCACTAGCCTTCTTACTCACTTATTTTTTTACACCTAAACGTAAGCACTTCCACTAGAAGTCAGGCTGTTCTCTTTCCTTGAAAGCAGAAGAATAAAAACAAAACACCTTTGTGCTTCACAGAGACCCTAGGTGAACTCAGAATGGAGAGCAGGATAGTCTGTTTTATGAGGAACAGTTTAATAAACAGCCTGGATTTAATAGGACTGTTAACAAGGCACAGGAGGGATGGCTCAGTGGTTAAGAGCACTAGCACTGGCTGCCCCTCCAGAGGACCTGGATTTGATTCCCAGCATCCACATGGCAACTTGGTTTATCCATGACACCAGTTCCAGGGGATCAGATGCCCTGTTCTGGCCTCTGTGTGCACTGCATGCATGTGCCACATGGCATACAGGAAATACACTCTCATTCATATATATATATATATATGTATATATATATATATATATATATATACATATATATATATATACATATATACATATATATATACATATATATATGGGGAATAGGGTAAGAAAGAAAAACCCACCTTATTTCTTATGCCACCAATTGGAAGCAACCTTGGCCTTTGCCCTCAGAGGGAAAAACACTCTTTGTGGAAGAGACACTTCCTATTTATGTTTGTGAAAACTTATAATTTTACTTCAACAAACATATACAAAAAGGCAAAAAAGAAAAAGAAAGAAAGATAGATAGATAGATAGATAGATAGATAGATAAAGGAAAAAAGAAAAAGGAAAAGAAAAAGAAACGAGTCTCAGGGACCAAAATAAAACTATTCAAAGCCTTTCTAATGAACTTGCTTTATGAAAACCCAGTTTACCTGATTCAGCCGTCTTCTCAGCATCAGCCGAAAGGCTCATGACTTCTATTAAGCTTTCATCATCAAAGTCATCCCAAACTTCATTTCCCAGGTCTAAGTTCACACTGGAACCATCTGAAGACTTGCTCTTTTCTGCCTCTGCAGCTCTGTGGTTCCCAGGTGTGCTGGCATGTCTGCTGACCATCCCTGCTGGTGGGGTGTTTGTATTTGAAGCTGTCCAATAGTCCCATCCAGGAAAATCTGTTGTGTGTGCACAAGAGTGTAGGCACTTGTTGGAGCACAAAGCACATGTTGTTTTAAACTGATGTGTGAGACCCATCCTTCAGCTGCTGTGCAGAACTGAGCAGCAATTTTTCAAAAGCACATGCCAAGTACTGGGCATATTGCTCAGACAATTCTTTTTACTGGATTACAGGTACTGAGAGGGCCACTAAATTTAATTTTAGGTAGATTAATTTTCCCATCTTTTCACTGAGTCTGTGTGTGTGATATGTGCATGAGGGTGCACATGCCCCAGTGTACTGGTGGAGGGCAGGGCACAACTCTGTGGAGTCAGTTTCTCCTTCTACTTTCTGTATAGCCTGAGGATTGAACTCAGGTCTCTAGATTTGCTACCACAAGCTCATTTACCCACTGAGCCATCTTACCAGCCTCATAATTTTAATGGATTTTAATTCCTACTGTAAATAACTTTGTAGCAGCCCATTCCACAGTATTTCCCATACTGAAAAATGTCAAGAACACAGATAATAGCACATACAGTATATCAGGAAGTTTAGTTTTTCAGCACTATCATCTTTGTTTTTAACATCATTTCTTTCAGTGGAATTTATTTTAAATTATCATAAAATGTTTAGTATAAAATCTACTAGCAGTTTAGTAGTGTTTGAAAGATTTCTGAAAATTTAACAAAAATTTCTCATAAGACAGTGTGAGCCTGAAGCAGTATTCCCCTCTGAGGCCTTCCCACTCGAATGTGCCATGCTCTTCATCTGTCAGCTGAGCCTATGGCTACAGCTCCCATTCACACTTCTGTGTGTTGTCACACACAGTAGGACACTTTTGTGTGTTGTCACACACAGTAGGACACTTTTGTATGTTGTCACACACAGTAGGACACTAGAAACAGAAATAGTATGAGAGTTCAGGGCAATGCAGTGAGAAGAACAGTTAGAGTGGGAAAGACCTCTTTAAGATTCCAACCATGTAAAGAACAGTTGTAGCCCTCCCTCTCAGCTTGATGGCTGTGGAGCAGGAGAGCTATTCTATGAAGAACAGCAGCCTGAGAGGCCAGACAGAGGAAGATAAAGGGCTCACTGGGGCTACACAGGCAGGCATGGGTCAGAACACGCCAAAGTAATTGTCACCTTAAGATCTTTCTGTTCTTATCTGCAAAGACAACCACTGAAGATGCTCTCACACAAAGACTAAACGATCAGATGCTGTTTGATTACTTGGAATATCTAAGGATTGGAGAATAATAGACTGAAGCAGGCAACGTGTGAGAAAGGTATAAAAACAATACCTGGAGATGAGTGTTAAAGCCTGAGAATCAGTAAGAACAGCAGAGGAGAGAGCGAATGTGTGCCAGCAGCATGACACACACTGGGGTTTGTGCTGAGCTAGGTGAAGAGTGAGAGATTAGAATCATCCTTTCTCTCCTATTAGCAGCTCAGAAAAGTCACGCACTGATCTAAGGAAAGAGAGAAGCAACAGAATGCAGTACAAAACAACCAGAGTTTAGATGTGGGCACTGCTAACTGTGAGGCAGCTATACTCAGGAGGGTGGTTAGAGGAATGGATTTGTTACTTACAAAAAGACAGACGTACTAATTATCAGGAGTTAGCTACTGATTGAAGATGTGGCTTAGAAGGTATTGTGTAGAAGTCTGTAGTAAAAAGAAGAGAGGGGGTAGGGAAGGAGGGAGGAAGTGAGAGACAGGAACAGGAAGCAGAGGAGGAAAGGGGAAGCAGGGAGACAGAGACAGAAGGGGATGAGTCCATGTGAGACACCAGTCCCACAAGAGACTGAGATGTGAGCAACCCACTGAACCAGAGAGGCCTTCTGCAGGCCAGAACAGAAGTGTTAGGTCCTTCAGAGAGCTCTCACCGAATGGAGTGCTTAAGTCACTCCAGGGCCCAAGAAGAGCAGTCCCAAAGTAATGATAAAGAACCTCAATTTTAGTGAGGGACTAGTGACCAAGATGGAAATAAGCAAATGTAAATTGTTCTCTCAATACTTTTCAGTTTGACAAGAAAGCAAGATAAAGATAGAGACCACAGGACTCTGACTTACTATCGTCATCATCGTCATCATCGTCATCATCATCATCATCATCATCATCATCTTTCTAGCATGCTGGACTTTCTATCTGTAGAAGCATCTTTCCTTTCCTTTGGGGGAAACCATACCTTTGTCATCCTAGGTGATCCTGGTGAGGTACCTGGCTTCCCCTGGGGCCACAGGGACAGAATGTCTACTCCCCAGCTATAGAGATTGATCCAAGTGACTATATTACTCAAAATAGACTAACTGGAATGAATTTAAGTCTGTACAGCTACAAGAGAAAGCCATCTTTTTCTACTGACGTCGGTAAACTGAAAAGATTAAAAACCGGGAGGACTTGCCATATAAGTAAGTCTATTTAATACATGAAGCAACTAACAAGAAGCATAGCTAAAAGATTCAGAGAAACCCGGAGGTCTGATGGGATCATCTGAGTGCCTGATTTAGCCAAGATTAAAGCCAGATGCCTACTTGGACTTCCAGTGTGCATGCAGATAGCCACTTGGCTTTGTGTAAGTCCCTTTGTGTAGAATGTCAGAGCACTTATCAAACAGGTCATGGTCAGCGAGATGGACGCTGGGGCTGAAGAAGGCAATGCTTAAGCATATTTACAGGTTCAGAGGAGACAGACAGCAGGGAGCAGACAGTGTACGGGGGCGGCGGGCGGTGCACTGGGGCGGAATGCGCACCAGGAGCGAGGGGAAGGCAGTGTGGACGACAGCTCCAAGCGAGGCAGGGTATGTGGACAGGCATTTTCTCAAAAAATGAACCAAAACCAAAAAAGTAGACTAGGAAAATACTGGATAGAGAAGAGGAATAACTGGCCTACTAAATTCCCAGAGAAGGCATGATTACACAGAATTCAGGTTAAATCTTAATAGAAGAAAAAAATAATTCTTTTTGAGACTAATAGAGGGTTAATGATAGATGCAAAATCAGAAAAATATGTGAGTTGGGTGAGGTGGAATGAGATGGTAGGGATCTGGCAGAGTTCATACGCTCTAAGTTCAGCATTCAATTTTCTACTGATAACTAAAAGTCAATTTCATTTTCTAGAAATGGCTTGGACTGGGAATCAGGAGATATGGAATCTATTTCTGGCCCTGCCATTAATTAGGTATGTGATTTTGGGCAAGTCATTTAATCTCTTGGAATCTTGGCTTTCTTTACTGTAAAATGAGAAACTGCACAAAGGTCCCTTCCAAATTAAATTTTATGATTCAAAACGCTTCCTCATATAATTTCTAATACTTTTTTCTTTTTCTCTTTGTGAAACTGCAAATCAGATAATAAAATTGCTATGTTTTTCTTAAAACATTCTCAAAACTTAACATATGTTTTGACAATAAAGTCTAATGTGTGAAAATTATAGTAAACATACTAATTGCTACCATTAATAACACCAGATTTTACCTCATGATTTTATAAGCAATATCTCATTTAATCCTAAAATGTCTAAAATGATCAGGTAGGAGAATTGAGATGAAGAAGGTAAGTATACTATGAGGGGTTATAGTGAATGGCAGACTTAGAAGATGGGCCCAGGAAGACTGTTTCTAGATCCTGTCAGCTTCACTATCTTACACATGGCTCCTTCTTCAGCACCCACTGTAGAGCAAGAGCACAGATGTTCCTGAGTCAGGAGTCTAGATGAGGCTCTTGTGTCATACTATAACCAGAGTTTAGTATGAATGGACAGGAAGTAAAATGAGAGACTATAGACATGCAGGAAGGCAACCAGAGGGAAGTATTGGCTGTGTGTACAAGAGCAGAGAATAGTGTGGCAGTATAGGGAGGAATCAAATCAGAGAGCTGTGGGTTGAAAAAGATAAAATAAAAAGGTTGGGAGTGTGAGCTTCCTGCTTTCTTAGTTAGGTAAGTTCTCTGATTGTCCCAGTGAGATTTTGAAACTTCTCTGATCCCACATTGGGCTCAATGGCAGTCATGAGAGGTAGCAGATACTCTGTCCATACTATCATCTAGTTATCTGTTTAGTTATTTATTTTGTTGGGATCAAATCTAGGATGTCACTAGGCAAGCACTGGACCACTGGGCTGCATGTACAACTACCTAGGATCTTAACCTGTGATAAAGGAAACATAAACCCTCAAAAGTGACAAAGCCAATGCTGGATGTGAAGATGTTCTCAGGAAGCTGCAAAGCTCATGGTTCCATTTACATTACACACAGCCTCCTGAACAACAACTCATGGATCGTTACCTCTCATCACCTCAATACATCGTGCTTTTAACACAAGCCCCAGGGAAACAACACTAGTAACAAGAGGACCCACAATCATAGTGCTAAAGAGTCCTTACGTATTACTGCATTTGTAAAGATAGGCACAGATAAAGAGCAAATCTAGACTACAAAATTTCTATGCTTCTATTGTGAATGCATGTGTGCATGTGCATCCTTGCATGTGTGTCACGCGCCACAGTGTGTATGTGGAGGTCAAAGGACAACATGCAGAAGAAGTCTGTCTTTCCTCCAAGTAAATTCTGGGATAGGTCATCAGGCTTGGCAACAAGTACTTTTACCCACTAAGCCATTTTACTGGCCTCAGGATTTTCATTTTAAAGATCAGGCTAAGACCCAAGGAGTTTAAACAATTTCCCCAAGGTCACACAAGTATTTTATGAAACTGTAATAATAATCCATAGAATTATTTAAATTTCTGAAAATATTCATCATTTTAATACTTGGTTAACATAAGACTTTCTAATTTTCCCAGTTCCTTCTCACACTATCTTTAAATAAAATAATCAACACTTTGTATAGAAGATACTTAAAAAAATCTTTGGTATACAGCAAAATAATTTAAAATAGCCTAAAAAGTTTGAAATTGGTTCAATAACCCAAGAGAAAACTGTTGTTAGTTAATATCTATAATCCTTTTAGATGCTGGATTTTCAGTTAAACAGCTTGTTAACCTTAGCAACATCAAACTCCCTCACAACTCAACGGCAACTGCAGCTTACCTTTGTCACAATATTCAGATGGTCCCTGTTGAACTTTTCCATAGATTTCATGCTGATTCCTCTGTTCTAATATTGGCAATTCATGTATGTTTAAATATTTTGATCTTTATGAAGATAAACAAAATGATAAAAAGGAAGTATAATGAATTTGCCCTTGGAAATTACTTATTCATATAAATAAAAAAGCAAAGTTTATTCATTTTACAACTCTGTGATGAACTGCAATTGGCTTGGAAAGAAAAGGGTAAAAACAAGTGTTTTATGGAAGAGGCCAATACTGAGTCATATTTACATGTCCCAGTGATAGGTCATCTTTACACGGCCCAGTGGATACATGCCATCATCATACAGTCTTCAGAAATCTGATAAGGCTACTGTCAGTTTGATAGCAGAACTCAAGATCTCTGGAGTAGTGCTAGGATCTAGACTTCTGATTGGTCAGGTCTTGTTCTATAATGGTTGGTAAATAAATAGAATGTCACCCTAGCAGTTACAACTCTACCTGACCCCTCCCTGAGAGATGTTGACAATTAGTATTGACCAGAAGGAAGAGGATCACTTTCTTCAGTGAGGCAGGCACAGGTAAGTTGCCTGTGCTCCGGTAAATAGCTTCTGCCCCTGTCCATGCAAAGGATCCTAGTTTAAGTAGTAGAACACACACACGAACGTGAAAGTAGAGGAGGGCACGTGGGAAAGAATGTTTCAGAGGGAGAAGGGGCATGGGTGAGAGGGGATAGGAAGTGAAGGTACTGAAATTCATTCTATGCAAGGATTAAACTGTCAAGAATAAAAGATGTTTAAAATGCAGAAAAGAATATCCTAAGCTGTATAGGAAATTACATATACAATATTCTCTTCTTTGCATCATGATATAAGAAAAAAACAATGAATTATCTATCATCTTTGGTCTATTGATTATTAACTGGAAATATGAGGTCTATTTTTTTATTAATAAAATTAAATAAATATCATGGACTGAGGTATACAATTCTAATTTCAGCACCTGAGAAGTTAAGGCAATAGGATGGTAACTGTGAGACAAGTCTAGACTATATAATTAATTCAAGGCTGGCATGGGCTACACACCAAGATACCGTTTCACAGCATCAACCAGTAAATAAACAATATAAAACAGCATGAGATAACATTATTTTATGAGCCAGGTTGTTATGAAGGTCAAAAGATATATTGCACAAGCAAAATTTCAAATTATAAAGTATTTTTCAAGTCTAAGGTATTATTAGTATGGAATGAGCACCTGCAGGGAAAGATTAGACTGGGTATACCAACATGGGCTTCCTTGTAAAGCACCTCTTGTCTCTCAGAAAGCTGAGAACCAGGGGATGACATAAGGGATGGGTGGTTTCCTAGGAAAGAGGAGATTCAAGAAATGGCAACATGAAATACCTAAACCCTGTGACTAACTCCCCTTGAATAGGTGGCTATCTGGAGGAGCAGCATTAGATATTAACATTATATTTGTACCTTGATATACTGGAAAGGGAAGGCCTTGGAGTAAAACCAAACTCTTTAAGGTCCACATTTTGAGATTTGTTCATCTGTATCTGTGAATAAAAAATGCCATTCCAATTTCAACTATCACTTTCACAAATAAACCAAGTAGCAAAGTTATTGCAGATAAATAAAGTCCAGAAATCAATGAATTAGGAGAGTCTTGGGCTAGTTCTCAAATATTCTTCTCAGACTCTTCTTAAAAATAGACAGTTTTTGTTTGTTTTAATTCACCCTTCTCTTCTCACTCTATATATGATGTATGATGATATGAAACATGATACATGATATATGACATACTGTCGGAAAGATCTTTTGACTTCCATGCCTTAAATTACCACATTGCTATGGATGACTCTCAAATTTATATTTCTATTTCTGTTCCCTTTCTTGTCTGATTTCCAGGTATAGCTAACTGCCTCTAGGGCACCTTTATGTGGATATCTTGGTTTTTCTACGGTGTGGTATTTGAAAATTGAACCCAGAATTCAAGTGAGAATACCCCCGAGGCTCATGTATTTCAGCACTTCATCCCCAGCTGGTGGCATTGTTTAGGAAGGTTTATAAGGTGTGGCCTTGCTGGAGGAAGTATGGCACTGGAGGTAGGCTCTGAGAGTTTAAAGAATCCTGCCATTTCATGTTGTGTTCTCTGCTCCAGCTGCCATACTTACTGCCTGCTGCCACACTCTCCCCATGTTAAACTCACCCTCTGGAATCATAAATCCAAATATGCTCCTCTGTAAGCTGCCATGGTCATGGTATTTTTATGACATCAATAGAAAAATAACTAGTACACATACTTTAGGCAAGCACTAAACCACTGAGCACTTTACTACTTCCAGCCCTAAATCCAGTAGTACCTGAATTAAGTCTATTCTGTCTCGCCCAACTTGATTGCCCTTCACTCTCCCTACTCTAGAGGCCCAGCTTTTCTCCCAGTTGATCAAGCCAGAAAGATGGACATTGACTTTGACTGCTTCTTTCACCTTGCCCCAACCACCAATGAAGGAAGTACCTCTGAAAAATGTTTTAACCCCAGTCACTTCTCTATTGCCTACGCACTACCCTAGACTACCACCATTTGCTTCAATTCCTGCAAAACAACCTAATGAGTTTCCATGTGTCTTAGTTAGGGTTTTACTGCTGTGAACAGACATCATGAGCAAGCACCTCTTACAAGGATAGAATTTAATTGGGGCTGGTTTACAGGTTCAGAGGTTCAGTCCACTATCTTCAAGGTGGGAGCATGGCAGTGTCTAGGCAGGCATGGTGCAGGAGGGGCTGAGAGTTCTACATCTTCATCTGAAGGCTGCTAGCAGAATACTGGCTTCCAGGCAGCTAGGATAGGGGTCTTAAAGCCCATGCCCATAGTGACACACATACTCCAACAAGGCCACACCTCCTAATAGTGCCACTCCCTGGGCAGAGCATATACAAACCATCACACCATGTTCCTATTTTAAAAAAATCTTCTCTTTCTCTTCATTGTAGCCAGAATGATCCAACTCTGAACACATCATTGATTAAAGCACCTTAATATTTCTAAATAGTTTGAGGGTGAAATGTAAATCTCTAACATAACAAAATGGTTTGCATGATGTTCTTATTCTCCTCTTCAGCATCATTGCTCACTACTTTTCCAGATATACTTCAGCTACTTGGAAGACCTCTCTGCTGTCACCAGATACTCCAGACCTTAAACGTAGTCCACTGCCCTCCATCACTATGGTTGTTAGCGTTCTCTGTACCTGGATAGCCCTTCCTTTCTGTCTCAGTCACGTCTGTTAGGACCATCACTTCCTGGTTCATCAACTATGTCTTGTGTGCACTCTTGATCTAAAATCAGGTACCTTATACTTCTGTCACAGAACCACTTGCTTTTTTTGTATTCTTTATTCAACCATTAATTCAATGAAGATTGAGACTAAATATGTCTTACTTATCAATATACTCTGGTATGCTGGCATATCCTCTATTTTTAAAAAGATGGAAAGAAATAAGAATATTGAAGAAAAAGTAGGAATGAATGAAGGGAAAGAGGAAAGAAAGGGGGGAGGGAGAACATAAACCATCACAAACTCTTTCCTTCCTTTCTCTTCCTTCCCCTAT
Organism: Grammomys surdaster; assembly: GCF_004785775.1. Lineage (NCBI taxonomy): Eukaryota > Metazoa > Chordata > Mammalia > Rodentia > Muridae > Grammomys > Grammomys surdaster. The sequence continues at coordinate 2,094,364 of NW_021605170.1, read as the reverse complement.
TTATTTATTTATTTATTTACTTATTCATTCATTCATTCATTCATTCATTTTTGAGACAGGATCTCTTCGTGTAGCCCCGGCTATGTCCTGGACTAGCTCTGTAGACCAGGGCTTAAGGAGAGGCTATGTGTGACTAGCCTTCCAAGCAGTAGACACTCATTGCTTCACTGCTTGGAAGGAAGGCTCTTGTTCATTCATAGCCTTAGGGGCAAGAATCCAAATTTACTTCAGAATTTCCAGCTCAGTGCAACTCAAAGTCAAGACAGGACAGGATTGCCTAATTCCAACTGCTGCTGAACCACGTCAGGCTCAGGCTCCTTTTCTTGTTCTCTGGCTTAATTAGCTACTAGACTTGGGGAGAAAGGGATTGCACAGTTATGTTCCAAAATAGATTTATCAACTGATTATAAATTATGATCATTCCTAGTCTAGCCCATTAAGACTTTTAAAGAACACTGTAGATATCTACTTTCCTAAGTGACACACAGGACAAGTGACATTTGCATTCAGTTAACTGCAGAACAAAGGATAACCACTATTAAAACTCACCTTGAGTCGCTTAGCTGGAGGAAGAGAAGAAACAGCATCTCTGCTTTTTAAGTCAGACAGATATGAAGACATTGCTGACTCTTTAACTTCTGGCTTTTGTGCAACTCCAATTTTACCTATTAAAAGAAATCAAAGACTCTTTTCTGGTTGTTTCTGTTTTTTAATGCAGGTCTTTGTTAAGCACCTCAATGGCCTCTGGCCTTCAACTCACAATCTTCCTGCCTCAGCCTCCAAAGGAGTGGATAACAGATTTGACCAGATGGCCAGTAAAATTTTAGATTTTTTGTATTACATTTTTGTTAGTATTAAAAAACAAAACAAAACTAAATGTCTTTGAAATGTCAAAGCTAATGCTTAGTTTTTTCATGTTGTTTTCCCCTACCACAAAGGAAAACTTTTTGGAAAGTTTTAAGTTGAATGATATAAATATCATACATAGAAAATTAGCATATTATTAGTATTCACTAAATATACTTCTTTTTTAAATTTGTTTTTATCCTTGTGTGTGTGTGTGTGTGTGTGTGTGTGTGGCCAGAAGAGAGGGTCACAGCCCCTGGAACTGAAGTTGTGGACTACTGCTGTGGGTGACTGGAACTGGACTCAGATCCCCTGCACGGATTTTGAAATAATTCTAACAACACTCACAGCAGTCATGTCCACAAGCATGTTTATTTTTACAATGATGATGGCATTCTCGGTTCCCAGGTTTTTTGGAGGCAGCCATTCCTAAATTAATATAAGACATTCATTTGTTATTATAAATACTATTATAAATTTAGTACAAATACTTTCAGCCCATTGTTTTTTTACAAGATAGTATCAAGAATACAACTTTCACATTTTTAAAAAATATTAACCTATACAGTTTTTCAAAGGATATTTCTAATAACAGTCTCTGTCCCACTATCAAACTCAGCCAGCTTTTCAGATGGAACATCTAGCCGCCTATAGCTGCTTTCAACTCCTCTAATGTAAGTACAACCAAATACAGCAGAGTATCGACAATAGATTTTATGCTTATGGAAGTAAGAATGAAGACACGGATTTTAAACTTTGTTCTGTACTTAAGACTGAGCATTTGGAAACAAGCGATTCTCACAGCATTTTGAGGGCATCCTGAGTGGTTATTAAATAGGACGTCATATAAACTTAGTGAATTATAAACAAATATTTTAGGAACATAAAATTTGCTACAAGAATTCAAAGAAAGCAAAGAATACTTCCAGCTTGGTGTCTCTAAGCTGTAACAAATGTATCCACATATATAATTTATTAATCATACATATTATATTGATATAAATTAATTAATAATATAAAATAATTATATATAAGTATATAAAGTTAATAGCTGAGCATATGTGGGTTTTCTGTATTATTATTGTACTAGGGATTGAGCAGAGGTTCTGTACATGCTAAGTAAGCAGCCTACCACTGAGCTGTACCCCAGCCTGCTTTTCCTACCTTTTGTTTTGAAAATTCATCTAAGTTGCCTGTGCTGGCCTTGAATTTCTAAGCCTCCTGCCTCAGTTCCCCAACTAGAACTGCTAACAGGCCTGCCTCATTTACTATGTTTTAGTATATTTTTCTTGGTCTTATTTCTGACTAGTAGCATTGAGGAGGAGAGAATATTTTAATTGTCCTTATAGGATAGAAGGGTCTGTAAACAGGCAGGGGACAAGGAGAACATATTCCAGATAGAGGTGACTGTAGTCAAAGACTGTGGGAACCAATCCCTGCCTGCTTTCTGCTGGAACACAAATGTTAGGTGACCTGGAATACTGTAGAACATTGAAAACCTTTACAACCTTCCTTGGCCTGTTTGTTTTCAGTGTCCTTGTTCAATCCTCTCAAGTCATGGCACAACTAGACACTTAAAGTCTATCTGTAGCAGTCTGGAGAAATGGGTGAGGCTTCTTACTACAAAGGCAGGCATCTGATCTCTTTGAGATGGTTGGCATGTTAGGTACTCTATGGTTTGGATATGAAATGTCCCCTCAAGGCTCAGGTGTTGGTCCCTGACTGGTGACTGATGCATGCAGGCTCTTGTCCTCTGTGGACTAATCCATCCAGGATGGTGCTAGGACATGGGGTCTTAGCTCCGTAAGCTTTCAGAGGAATCACTCTGAAGGCCTTATCTTCTACTGATTTCTACTTGTTTCTGTCTGCTCCTAGATGTCATCGATAAGCAGCTCTGCCCTCCCACACCCTGACCCTAGGGCTCACTCCATCACCACAAGCCCAGAACCACTGCAGCTAGCTAGCAGGAGCTAAAGCTGCTGAGCTGAAATAAATCCTTCCTCAGTTAAACTGTTTCAGGTGTCACAGCGACAAAATCTGTATAGCACTGCATTAATCACTTGTCTTGATGCTGTAACAAAATGTCCGACAACCGGAGACAGACAGCTCAGAGGTTAAGAGCATGCACTGTCTCTCAGAGGACCCAAGCTCACAGAAGCCAGAGTGACTCACAACAGCCTGTAATTCTCACTCCAAGGAGACTCAATGCCTCTGTCCTCTGTGGGCACCTGCATTCACGTGCGCATACCCGAATACTGAGCACATACACTTCCCGAGACCAAAAGTGTGTTTTCTATGTGATTGTAATCCAGTCAAATTCACAGTGAAGATTAACCATCACATACAAGTGCCAATAAAGTATTAATAATAATAATAATAAATCCCTGGCATCTGAAAGTAAATAGTTGTACTCCAGTATTCTCAACTGAACATGACTTGGAAAATACAAGCAGCATTCAGATAAAGTCATTTTGTAACCACAGTGAAAGATAGAAAAAAATTTCTGTGTAATTATTTCTGAAACTAGAGATAAGAAAATGTCAAGAACTACAAAAATAATGGAACATCCCCATCTTCTGGCTAATACAGATGTCTACTATACTGTAAAAAAAAAAGTCTATTTTTAAAATAAAAAGTGTTAAGGCCAGGTGTGGTAGTACAGCACTCTGGAGGCAGAGACAGAGGATCTCTGAGTTCCAGGCTAACCTGGTCTATATAATGAGTCCCAGGACAGCTATTCCCCCCCGCCCCCAACATACATACAAACCCTGTCTCAAAAAAACCAAAAATTTGTTTATTTGTGTGTGTGTGTGTGTGTGTGTGTGTGTGTGTGTGTGTGTAGCCAAAGAACAACTTTCTGGAATTGGCTTTCCCCTAGCTCGTGGATCCTGGGGTCATTTAGACTGCACTTTGTCCCCAGCGTGTGCATCTAATCACAGACTTGCCTTCGCTGTGACTAGTCCTGTCCTTTCGTCTATGGCCTATTATTACACGTTACAGTGCAGATTGATGCTTAATTTCCAGGAGGCTGCTATTATGTTTATTACGTTCTAGGATTGTCCCATTGATTGGTCTTTTATCCACTTTTGTTTACTTTGAGGGTTTTACATGCTCCACATTTTCCTCAACTATCTGGTCATCTTTAGCTGTCTTCTACTACTGTGCATGTGAGAAACTTAAGTCTTAGCAGATGCAGACTACATGCTCAAACTATGGGCTCAATATACAGAAAATTGGGAGATTCTAATCTCTGTAGTCAACTTCCAGAGCCTTTTCTCTCAAGCACTCTGCCTCTAGAGTTATGGTAGCTGTGCTGATTCTACCCTAAAGGGTTCATTTAACTCATTTAGAGAAAACCTACTATTTAGGAGATGAAATGACTAGGAGGAAATGCCTTGTAAATTGTTCTTTTGTCATAAAGTCTCTTCATTGAAGACTTTCGAGAGTTATGTTTTGAAAAGTGGCCACAAGGTGGTGCACCACCACACTGTATGCAACTATGCTCCCCTTAGCAGAAATAAACTGAGGTCTAGAAACTTGACAGGAATTCTGGGGAGTCCCAGTATTTCAGGGCAGGAGTCCACGGTTTTGTCAGTAGTGAGGAGTGTATGTTCTACCTATTGATGAAATATTGTTTAGCTATCTCTTAAGTGCTGTTGACGGGTGGTGTAATTCGTTCTGAAGCTCCTTGGCTGTGTTTTAGTTTGAATGGCCTCTGCAGACATGACAGGAGGTAGTAAGTCTGCTATTACTGTGTCAGGACCCATGTGACCTGTGACAGTGAGGTAGGGAGTCTCCTACTATCACTGTCAGGACCCATGTGACCTTTGATGTTATTACTGTTTATTTCAGAAAACTGTGGGCCCCAAGATTCAGTCTACGTTGGGGTACACTGTGCGAATGTGTGTCTCTGCATACTCAATTGTTAATTCTGTTCCAGCAGAGAACTAAGTGCTGGCAGAATCTTGGTATTGTTAATCCTATGGCCCATCACCTGTCTCATATTCTGTAAATACTTGTTCTTCCTCACCTGCCTAAGGCAGTCTAGAATTGTATCTGATTGGCTGTAATAAAGAGCTGATGGCCAATAGCTGGGCAGGAAGCAAAGGATGGATCTTCCAGACAGAGAAATCAGAGGTGGGTACGATGGTTTGTATAAGCTTGGCCCAAGGAGTGGCAGTTTGGCTCTGTTGGAGTAGGTGTGTCACTGTAGGTGTGGGCTTTAAGATCCTCATTCTAGATCCCTGGAAGGGAGTATTCTGCTAGCAGGCTTCAGATGAAAATGTAGAACTCTCAGCTCCTCCTGCACTGTGCCTACCTGGATGCTGCCATGCTCTCACCTTGATGATAATGGACTGACCCTCTGAACCTGGAAGCCAGCCCCAATTAAATGTTGTCCTTTATAAGAGTTGTTTTGGTCATGATGCCTGTTCACAGCAGTAAAACCCTACCTAAGACAGAGCGATATTCAGCCAGCAAACAGAGGAACCAAAGCAGAGCACAAGAAGTAGAGCTGAAATGACTAGAGGCAAGCCAAAAGGATTAGGAGCTAACCTGGTACGCCTCAGTAATACCAAGATGTATAGAAGTATATACCTTATATAGCATATGAGACAGTAATTCCAACATCAACTTAGTAATTAATGCATGACATTAGTTTTGTGTGTTAAGTATAGCTTTAAAAAATTTATTGTTTACAGACTTACTTACAATCTTGTTTCAGAATATAAAAGCAGAAAACTGAAACAAGTTACTAGGTACATAGTAAAAAAGTTATGAGTTGATTCTTGTTTAAGGTAGCTAGTGAGTACCACTAGGCTCATCACACACTTCTGTCTACATCAGTGTATGCTTAAAAATTACTCATGATAGAAAGTTAAATAAAAAGTTCACTTCCACTCGGCTCTGCTTTATCAGGTCTGTGGATTCCCACACATTGCTGTTCTTCTCTAGACAATGGTCCTAGCAGTGAAGTGCACATGAAGAGGAATAATGTGTATAAAAACTGACCAAATTATCTGTTCCCAATTATCCCCTTATTTTGAGAAATATGAATAATAAGAGAGAATTCCTAGCATATGTTATTAGTACAATATGTTGTCATTATTATATGAAATTCAAGAGAGCAACAATTTGAATGAAATTATCCTGTAGTAACACTCCTCTCTGGTCATATCGATGTTTTAATAGAAAGCAGAAATGAATAGTGCTATTTACCTTTACTGGATCCTGCTGCAGTAGCTCTATCTGAGTATTCAGAATGAGAAATACCTGATTCTGAGCTTCTTTTTATAACTGTTTGACTTAAAAACTTCCTGGGTCCTAAATAAAAGACTGTAAATTTCTGGTGAATGTCAAGACCAACTGAAAAGAAAAAAAGATATATGCAAATGCTTATTAAAATCACACTAAGTCCTTCCACACAGCTATTTCTTTTCATATCTCATATGGGTATAGCACTAGAGCTAAGGAATACAGAAAATTAAAATGTTTTGAAAAGATTAAAATATGACAAATGAAAAAGTGCACATCTATCTTAATAAAAGTTAAAATTCTATAACTGAAATTTAACTGTCTTAGAAAACGATGGTTTATTAGTAAACAAAAAAACTGAATTATGCTACGTATATGAAGTTATCCTCAATGTTTATTCATAGTAAGTATATCATTATTCTGTACCAGCTAGCATAAAGGAAATAATTAAATGCTGTCACACTTTTATATTGCTATCTCCATTATTTCAACTAACTTACCATAATCAGAACTAATTAGATTTATGCTGAGATCTTCTGATGTAAGAGCTCTCTTCACATCAATTTTTTTAACCCAATTTCCACTTTTTAACAAGACAGAATCCCTGAAAAACAGTAATGTATAATTTAACATGATCCAAACACTAGATGAACTAGCATATTGATTTCAAGGACTAGTTTTTCTTAGGATAGGTCCTGAATAGTAGTAGAAAATTACTGAAAACTAGTTTCATCAAATTCTGAGAGGAAGAACAATGTATCAGTGAAGATTTTTTGTTTGTTTGTTTCTGTCCTCAAACTTGCTATGTAACTAAGAATGACCTCAAACTCCTGATCCTCCTGCCTCCACCTCCCAAGTGCTGGGATTATAGGCATGTTTGACCACAAATGAGAGTGGAACTACCTCGACTCAAATTATTTTACCAATAATTTATCCCAAGTTGTACTGACTCATTTGAGTCCAAATAGAAATATATAGTTGTTATCAGTAAGACATGAGTTGCTTCTGAATCAATACAACTTAAGTGTGATTGTGTACAATAACTTCAACAATCTTTTAAATGGAATTTGAAATAGTTTGTATCTGATATTGGCATAGACAAACAAGAAAAAGCTTACTATTGAACTGAATTCATTCTCATAGTCTCCAGAAATAAAGATTTGTAGAATGGCATGTTCTAAGTGTGCCGGGGTAGTTGGAGAAGGGCAGTTACTGTGAGAAGACCGTCCTGTTGCCCAGCTTCTTTAGAGATCTTGCAGGCGTCCTCCTGTATCCTGACAACTAGGAGGGCAGGGATTTAGAGTCTCTGCCATTCCTGAACTTAGTACTGTAGTAGCAGTGAGTGCAGGCTTTGACATGAGAACACTTAGGGTCAATCTAGACTTTGTTGTCAACTAGTTACTAGTTGCTGGCATATGTGACTGAAACCTTTGTCTCAATGTTCTCCTCTAAAAAATGTGAATTATGATGCATCTATCTCATAAAAATACTAAGCCATTCAGTATTTGGAGCCTACCAAGTACTAAAAGAGGGCTAGCAACCACACAAATTACTACCTTTAGAGCTTACTTATGACATTCTGAGGGGAAAAAACAGTATCTAACAACAGCTGAAGAGAAAATGATGAAACGGCACACTAGAGGATGAGGTATGTAGAAGGGTCTTTCCTATACGGTTGATCTGATTGCCTCTATTCTGTAATGGAATAATGCTTTAATACTGTAATTGAGTTACAGTGGCTGTTTACATGTTAATTTGAAAAGAAGGATTATATTCTGAGTTGAGTAGAAGACTGCATTCAAGGAATAGTAAGGCCATAAAGGATGAAATGCAGCAGAATCAGAAAGGCCCCAGAGTCCATCTTGTTACAAATCCTTCCATGGTGACAGACTTTATAATTTCTTCATTTAATTCTAAATAGAATGACCTAAAGTAACACATTCAAAGTTAGTATTATTCTTCCTTTTCTTGGGGAAAATGTGCCACACTGTTACATCAGGAAACTGTAATTGATTAGTGGTGATCTAATTACTGTATCTTCTAGTAATAATTTCATGTACAATATATTTAAAAATGAAGTCAAGTAGCTATTTCACAATTACTCACATAATTTTGTGCTTAAAAATGACCTGGTTATCTGCATCACCTATGATTAAGGAGGCATAGTGAAAGTCTGGTGCTGTTCTTTTAGTCTGCAGCTGCTCAAAGTTTCTTAATATAATGGTCACCAGTATCTCTGCCTTGGTATCACTGTATCTTGCAATCTTCAAAAAACAGAATAAGTATTAAATGCTTTAGAGTAATCTCATTATTCATACTCTGCTTCAATTGTAGTAATGGAAAGCTTTATTTTTAAAGACAGTCAAAATACTTAAGGAAGAGAATATTCACCTGCTCTACCTGAAGCTCATACTTTGGCAGATACATCACAGCTTCTTTTATCTGGGTCCCGAATGGCGGGTGTCTATTTAAAATCTAAACATATTTACATCATTATACTCTTATCACAAACACTTAAAACTCTTACTGAAATATTTCTTAGACTTCACAGGTTTAATAAGGTTTCTCACCACAAACCTCTGTAATTGAAATACTTATGACTATGAATAAGAAACTATTTTTGTGTGTGCTATATATGGTCATGTGTGTACATATATGTGTCTGCTCATGGTGAGGATACAAGAGACTAACACTGGGTGTCTTCCTCAGTTACTCCCCACCTTTTCTTAGGAGACAAGTGGCACCTGGTACCCAATGACTGCACAGGACCACAAGACCACCACACCCAGATCTTCCTGCTTTCACCTCCTAAGAGCTGAAGGTATATGCATGTGATTCTGAGTTTAGTTTCTGACATGGGTGCTGGGCTCTGAACTTGGATCCTCAGGCTTGTGTAGCATGAATTTTACTGACTGAGCCATCTCTCACATCCAAACAAATAGTTTTTAATAGAAATGAAGACATTACACACTGGGGTTTGGAATTTAAATAGAATTCAGTAATGCTGGGAACAAAGAATACTACATACCAGTTCAAGTTCTCTTGCATTTGCTTCTTCTATTTTTTTAAAAGAAGTCAAGCCTGAATTTACCATGGTATTTGACAATGATATGCCTGTGGGAAATTAATCAAATTTAAGTTGTTTTAAATGACACCTAAACAAACATTTAGCAACTACATTAGCAAACCCTTCTTTTAGCTGGAGATGTAGGTTGGTGGTAGAACACTTACCTAGCACATATAAGGGCCTGGTGTCAATCCCCAGGGCTGCAAAAATTAGTTGCAAATCAACCCTTTTAAAAAGATCCAGTCAAATATCTAAAGGCTGTAGTGTGTGCATTGTTGAGTATGTCCTCCAAAGACTGTGTCCAAGTCACTGCCCCTCACTGTGGCAGTGCTGAGCAGGTGGAAGATTTGGAAGGTAGGTCCTGTGGGAAGTTACTAGGACTCTGGGGCTCAACCTTCCTAAGTGGACTTGACCCACATAACCACTTCCAGTTAGCGTCCTTCCCCTCATCTCATACTGAGTGTTCCTCAGTCACATTTGCTATTCTTTTGTTTATTTGCTTTATTTTGTTCATTTTTGCTTTGGAATACTTTTTTGTTTATGCTTTTAGAAACTATAATTTAAAATTCATACCCTCTTATGATAAATTTATACAAATCCTGTTTAACGAATACTTTAAGAATTGTGTGATTTGAAAACATGACCTACTTTTCTAAGATATGCATTACTGATGAAGGTGTGCCAGACATCTGGTGTTTTACCTCTTAGGAGTCTCTCTTATTCATTCTTGAATCATACCTTCTAGTATAAATAATTGCTTAATATTCCTTTGTTTCTTTCAAACCCATTCCTGATTTATATTTTATTTAAATCACTATTGAAGTCAAGTTTTATTATCTTATGTTTCTCATGATTCTTGGAATGAACTTAAATTTTATCTTCTGTTTAGAATCTTTCAGGTTTGGTTTCTAGGCTCACTTCCTCTTTAATGTTCAGTGGTGCTAAGTACTATGTGAAAGCGGATAGGTGTTTCATAAATCTGGGAAAGACAGAATACAACAGACACCCATGCTATCGCTACTCTAGAAAGCCACAAAAAGCAGCCTGAGCAGAATAAAACTTATCAGAGGCCATTTAACTAACTTCAAATCTTTCTGTAACATGCTGTTTTCTAAATGGTATGGAACCTCCTTTTCAAATCTTGAGTGCTTGTCACTATAGAACACAGGAAATTTAGTTTAGGACATTTAGGCCTTCAGTGTGATGGCTAATCTTCACTGTGAATTTGACTAGATCAAGAATCACCTGGGAAGAGCTGAGTGTCGCCCTGGTGGGTGAGAGCAGAGCTCTGGCTGCTCTTCCAGAGGTTTCAATCCCCAGCACTCACTTGGCTGCTCACAACTATGTGTAACTCCAGTCTCAGGGGAGCCAACACCCTCCTCTACCTCCAGGGGGCACTGCATGCAAATGGTACACAGACACACACAGGCAAACCACCCCAAACACACAAAATAATACAAAAACCCAAACCAAAACAAAACACCTAGGATACACATTTATGGGTGTGTCCATGATGGTAATTCCAGAGAGGCTTAACTGAAGAAGGAAGACCCACTCTGAATGCAGGTGGCACTGTCCCATGGTCCAGGGTCCTACACTGAATACAAAGGAGGGAAAAAGCAAGCCAGCCAGGCACCAGCATTAGTCTTTCCCGTTTCCTGATTGCAGATGCCAAGTGAGCAGCCACAGCACACACTCTGCTGCCAGGCCTTGCCCACTACAAAGCTGGTTATCCATCAAATCGTGAGTCGTGATAGTCTCCTTTCTTAAGTTGCTATTGTCTGTTGTTTTGACACAGCAATGAGATAAGCAGCCAATACAGTGAACTTTTCCAACAGGAATCCCTACTTGGTTTTGATTTTACTGGTGAATCCCACCATTATCCCAGCTCCCAGAACTTTTTGGCCAGCTCTGTTACTCCCACTGACTTTGAATTTCACAGAAATTAAAAAGTAGGGCTTGCAGAGCATGGCAGCTCAGAGTTCTAATCCCAGCACTGAAGAGGCAGGAAGATCTCTGTGAGTTTGAGGCCAGCCTGGTCTATATAGTTAGGAATAAGCCAGCCAGAGAGACAGACAGACAGAGACAAAGACAGACAGACAGAGATACAGAAAGATTTAAAACATCTTGCTCCAGATCTTTGTTCAAAAGTAAGAAAGCTGTGGTTAAAGGGAAGGCTCACTGGCTAAGAGTATATACTGCTATTCAGAGGACCTGAGTTTGGTTCCCAGCACCCATGCTGGGCAGTTCACAGCTGCCTATACTCCAGTTCTAGGGCATCTGACACTATGCACTCTTTTTAAAAAGAGTTTTAAAAAGTCCCCCAGGAGACTGAGACAGGAGGATCTCAAATTCCCAAAAGCAGACTTACCTGTATAGCTAAGCTGTAGAGTTGTTTTCGTTAAAAACAGAAGAAACAAAAGGGTTGTGGAATACTCAGTACAGCTTGTCTGGACCTGGGTCTGATCTTTAGCATTTAAAAACAGACAAACTCAAAGCAACCAAATGGCAATCCCTAAAGATCCACCACATAGTTTTTTGTTTGGCTAGGTGTTTTTGGTTTTTGTTTGTTTGTTTGTTTGTTTTTCTGGTTTTGTTTTTTGGGATCTTTTGAGACAAGGTTACTCTGTGTAGCACTGGCTGTCCCGGAACTCACTTTGTAAATCAAGATGGCCTCAAACTCAGAGATTAGCCTACCTCTGCCTCTAAGTGCTAGGATTAAAGGCATGCACCACCATGCACAGCTGTTTGGCTTGTTTTGAGACAGGATCTCATGTATTAATAGTTCAGGCTGTCCTTAAACTTATTACCATAACAAATATTGCCCTTGAACTCCTGGTCCTTAGGCCTCTGTATCCTGAGTGCTGGGATTATAGGAGTGTAATATACTCCTGTACCACAACCAGCTTCTATAATATATACTTCTTAATGTTCCCAAGACATACACAAAACAAATAAGGCTGTCGATCTTGGCATTATTAGGAAGTAAGGTCACAAAGTAAAGATAAGAAACTGGGAAAAAAAATACCAGAATTCTTTAGTCTGGGTACAGTTTTTATGGCATGTTGCAGTATTTTAGGGCATGCCCTGTACTACATCCTAAAAAAAAGTAGCCAGGAACAGCCTTCTGTCTGCAGAAGTGCTATGACAGACACTAATATCCTGCTATTACTGAAAACAGAAATAATTAAGGTACAAATAAATGAATTAATCTTCTAGTGTACACAAGACCCTGGGTCTGATCTTAATAGTTTTATATCTTGTCATTAAGGACACAGTAAGAAATTAATTATAGAAGAGATAATATCCCATAGTCATCTAGTTACAAAAATAAAATTTATTGTCAATATAAAAACACGTTTCAAAATGAAAATTTAAAAATTAGATTTTGTAGCAGAATTTTCCCCTAATTGATTAAAATAATAAATACAAGAAGTCAATCACTGGGTGAGAAGGAGTTGGGACTTCCAGGTATGCGAGAGGAAGAGGGAAGGAAGGAGGAAGGAATTTCCTTTTGGTCTGTGGGAGCAAGGTACACACTATGTAGACCAGTGGCTGTTAGTTCGGTGGTGGAATCCACCAGGAGCCACCACTAGAAGATTTCTTACTTAGAATAGTTGGAGAATTTAGGATGCTAGGTTCTGTGCCCAGCGATTGTGTTATCTGTTGATTATAAACTAAGATTCTCTGATGTTTTCCTTCTGCATCGATTCAACTGAGCTCCAGGGAAAGGTAACCCTGGCAGAACATGGGTTTGCAATTTTGAAGCTCTGGAGAGGCAGAGCCAGCTTTGGTGGGACAGGCTTTAGCAAAAGGGAAACATGTTGTCTCAGTACCAGGCTGGGAGCAGACTGAGACCGCTGGCCAGTGCCTAGCCAGTGACAGTGTGGATTGGTCTTTAATATTACATGCTACAAGATTTATCATGTATTTTTGTATTTGGTTTTACCACTCAGTTGATGTACAATAACTGATTGCTTTGTATTTGTTTATATATTTGTGTGTGTATGTGTGTGGAACACACGTGTCGAGGTCAGAGGAGCAGGTTTTCCCTTCGTACCATGTGACTCTGAAGGACTGAACTCAGGTCATAAGGCATGGCAGCAAGCACCTGTACCCACAGAGCCACCTCATTAGCCCTCTCTCTGGTGATCATGAAAGTAAGAGCAAATAAAACCCCAGTTCTCAAATACAAGTGCAGTACTTTAAAAAGGCATATATTCCTTAAAAATGTACACTCATCATAAAATAATATTATTAATAGTAAAATAAAAAAAGAAATTGCAGACAATGACAAACAGCCTGTCTGTCTTGATACCTACCAATTTTATCCAGCTGTTTAGATACATGTTGAGAGTTTTCCCAGAGTTTACACTTAAAACATTTAGCTAAAATCACACTGTTTAAAAGCACAACAAACTTCTTTTCCTGAGCAGCCACAAAATCTGACAACCCTAAAAAAAAGTTTCCAATATTAAATATAGTACATTAATTTACTGGAAAAATGTTGAAAGTCCATTAAAGATTTAACATACATCTTGCAATTCGTGAGCCATTTCTGAAAATCTTCGAGGTATCTTGTGTCAAAGCAAAGTCTTGTATAGGAATGCATCCTAGCTGAGCCTGAATAAGACTGTGAAAACACGGTTCATTAGTTCCTTTAAAGACTGCAGTCACACAGGACATGACATGGATGGACTGAGCATTGCTTAGGATCTCTCTCTGCCTTGCTCTGTACAGTGCTATGACATTCTGTTGGTCTCACTATTGTTGCAGATAACTTTTGACTTCCCTTTCCCTTTCCCTTCTCATTATCTTGTTATACTTTTTTATTAAGTCAGTTTCTCTATGTCTCAAAAATCTCAAAATCTTTAGCAAAGAACTGACAAAGTACTGGATGGGGTGCTTTTGAATGCTGTATGAAGGTCATTGGGATATTTGTTAAATTACTGGAGCGAACTACTTTTAGAGTAACATTTACATTAATAACAATGCTTTATTAGTAAGTAGAACACTTTTTAAAATCATGATTTCCTGTTAGAAACCATATCATAACCAGCAGCAACAAAGCAGGATGGTAGAGAGAGGCAGAGAAAGGTGGATCTCGACGAGTTTGAGGCCAGCCTGGTCTACACAGTGAGTTCTAAGATATCCAGAGCTACACAAAGAGACCTCGACTCAAGAAAAATTTAAACTGTAATGCACTGTGAGTTCACTTTCTGGTGTTGTCTACACACTCTGGAGAGGTGCATGACAGGTAAGTAAGGACTGGTTGGGGTGAGTGTACGCATGACTGGGGTAAAGTACTGATTCAGTGAGGACTGGTTTCAACATGCCAAACCACACTGGCTTCAATACAAATGGTTATAGAATTAGTCAGTGTTGTATGGTTCCATACTGCATCCTAACAGTCCACTGAACAGACACCTGTTAGAGAGAGTTAAGTAGTGAGTGCTGCAGAGGGAAGACTCAGTAACTAGAGCTCTGAGACAGAGTGGGATTAAAAGCTTACAACTTACAGCACATTTCAAAGCTAACATGATTAACATCTACTTGGTGATCAGATGTGAAGTTCAGGAAACAAGGGATGTAAGAGAGCTGTGAAAGTTGAGAAGTCAGATATCAGCAGGTGCTCACCACCTACATGTAAACTTTGAACTAGGGGAAGACATCTGCACACATGCATGCCATCTTTTCTCGGCTACACTCAAGTAAGATGCAATATATAGGTGTGTGTGTGTGAAATTAACTGTAAAGCTGCCAACTTTCAAGTTCATTGCCATAAGAAAAAGAATATATTACCTAATTTAAGGTAGGCTTGGTAGAAGTGCTTCAGATACAAATATAGTATTCTTAAGATGTCTGAAAAAATATCTTGACCTGATTTGACACAGAAATGGATGCAACAGAGCATGTGGAGAAACTGCCCAGTCAAGAGCTCTATGTCTAGCTTAGCTCTCACACAGCAGCACCTTGGCCAAGCCACTGTGTGTCTGAATGTCATCTCATCTGCGCAAGAACAAGACTGGACCACATGGTCTACAGTTTCTGAAGCTGTCTGAATTGGTTCAGAAACGTAACTAAGAAAGAGCATTAAGTTCTGTTCCAAGCTACAGATCTGCATGAAGAATTACAGTGAGAAGACTATTATGAATATCTGGGACATAATATCTTAAAGGAAGGAAAAAAAACTTCCCTAACATAAAAAGAAAACAGTTCCTGAGTTAACTGGCCTTACTAGGCTACATTAAAAAATCATTTTATTAGCCAGGCATCATGGTGGCAAAGGCTGAGGCAGCCTGATCTCTGTATATATAAGGCTAGCCTGGTTTACAGAATAAGTTCCAGAACAATCAAGGCTACACAGAGAGACCAGTCTCAAAACAAAATGAAAGCAAATCTAACAAAAAGCAAAGAAACTTTTTACTTTGAATCACATCATTTAAATCAAAAGACCTAATATCAAGGCTTAAATACCCAGAAAATCAACACTCATCACAGAAAAGTATGCTTGCGTTTTCAATTACAAACTGGGCAAAAGTCACAGGCTAACTACCATATGCCTATAAATCCAGTTGTTGCCCGTGAACTCCCACTCTTGACACTAACCATCCACTCAATGACTCGTGCTCTTGGGAATTCTCTCTCACTGTCTGTCTCTCCTAGAATCTGTTACTGTTGATTAACACTAGTAGTTGTGTTCTAATGCTGCCTATTGTTTTCACGAACACTTCATCCATGATAATTTGAGATCCCAATTAGCATAAACACATTTTCTTTCTAACCATCTGCTTTGCCTCAACAGAATATACTGTGGACTAGTGACTTTTTTAGTTAAAATTTTTCTTTTGTTTCTCTCTTTGCTTGCCTGACTTTTCTCCTCTCTCCCTTCTCTCCCCTCCCCTTCCTTTCCCTTCCATAGTATCGGGCTGAAGGCGGGGCCTGGCACACACTAAGCAGGCAATCTACCACTGAGTTACACCCCAGGCTCACAGTTTATATAAAGTTGGAAAGTTCTTGGAAATTGATTTAACATATAATTCTGATTCTTTATTATTCTATAAACACATTATTTTTTAAAAATTAATTTTTTTAAATTAAAGGAAATATATCTTAAAACTGAAGAGAAAGCTGTACATGGTAGCTCACACCAGCAATCAATCTCAGCACATAGGAGGCTATGGCAGAAAAAGTGTGAATTTTAAGAACAGCTGCAACTATATATGGAGACTTTGTCTCAAAAAAAAAAAAAGAAAAGAAAAGAAAAGAAAAGAAAAGCTCTCATATATACGAATCACAAACCAGTATGTAGTATTTTAGTTCATCAGAAAATAAATTTTTATTACCAGTTTACTTTCATTTCTCTTGTTTTAATTCTCCCTTCCATTGGAAATCTGTAAATAAGACACACAGAAAACTTTTATTATTTAACTAATAAAACCTCTCAAGTTACGTAAAGTATATGTAATTTCTGTACCTGATAGTTATCCGGTTTGGGTCTTTGTTTAAAGTATTCAGTGTTCTCTTTTCGCTTGTCCTTAGCTGCACATCTACAAACTCATTGCAGCTGGATATCATTGAAATCTGTAACATTTAAGCATTTGTCAATTTAACAAATCACATCTAAAATTTTTTTTACTCTCTTTCTCTGAATATACTTATTTTTCGTGCTGCCTAGAGACACCCTGGCTTTATTTGTTAGCAAAGCAGAACTTAAAGCTGGCTTTATACTTTTTACTTCTTTAAGGATTCATTCACTAACAAATACTTAGAAACAGCTTCTATATGCCAGACATTGTGACGACAGATAGTGTGATCAGCGATCAGAATGATATCACTCAGATTGTAACAATGGCCAAGAGCAAACGTATCTATTCAGTGCAGTGAGAGGCACATTGCATGCTGTTCTTCTTTCTGCCTGTCATGGCTGCTGCTGCTGCTGTTCATCCTTTTGTAGTTTGCAAGTCACCATCCCAATGATTTAGCAATGGAAAGATGCTTTCAACATCAAGAAATTTGGATTTGTAGACTAGCTCTGGGAGACAGAACTAGGTGTTGTAAATCTCTCACACAGTGTTGACACTGAATATTTGTTAACCTCAATTTCTGAGAAGATAATATTTACATGGACATACAAATCTTTTACTTTATCAAAGTTTGCTCACATGACTCCTTAATAATAACCAGAATTTCACTGTGCAGTCTTTAATAAAATAATTACTGTGGTAACTAATTGATATTTAAAATTAAAGTGTATGGTTCAAAAATAAGAATAAATATCTTCTATCAATCTCTTCTTTATACTCAAGTTTCCAGCAGAAGCCTGTGGTCTGTTCATTATGATAGCTGCGAAGCTGTTCCACTGTTGATCTCTAAGAACCATCTAGTCATTGCTCCTATTGTCTCCAGAGTCAGCTTTCCCAGCTGGACTCTCACAACACTATTTCTACCATTACTGCTATGCTTAGAGAAGGATGCAGGCCCAGGGCACCACAGCAACATGCTGTCGTGTTGTGTGAATGAATGTTGTGTCATTCACTCATGGCAGACTCTGTTAATATATTATGCTATACTCGAAGTAGTCATCATTATCAAGTAAGTTGTAAAATAGTTGCCACACCTATTTGTATGTACATTTTCTTAGCTTTGGTGAGAAATACAAATGAAAATATAATGTATTCTTAGAAGTTAAATTCTCTATCTCATGATCAGAGGGAGACATAACCATTAAAATGATTTCTCCTTTCTGCTCATTCAATTTTAAGTTATAGGAGATATATAAATGAGTTTGTCTCCCAACCAGAGCTCCCAGGATCTAAACCACCAGCCTGGGAGCACACAGGGAGGGACCCACGGCTCCAGCTGTATATGTTGGGGAGGATAGCCTTGTCGGGCATAAGTGGGAAAGGATCCTTGGTCCCATGAAGGCTGGACGCCCATTGTGGGGGAATTCGAGGGTGGGGAGGTGGGAATGGGGGGTAGGTGGGGCACCTCCTCATAGAGGCAGGAGGAGGGGGGATGGGATAGGGAGTTCCTGGGTGGTGGGGGGAAATGGGGTAAGGGGATAACATTTGAAATGTAAATAAAATATCCAATATAAATAAATAAATAAATAAATAAATAAATAAATGAGTTATCTCTCCAATATTATTTTATTCTATAATTATTACTTTCTGATGAAACTTACTAAATCTGATAAAGTTTCATTTCCTCTGATTGCACAAAACTTCTTCACTGTCTCAAATGTAATATAATACCACGCCATTAATCTTCCTGCCTCTGTTAGGAAAGACAGAAAAAGAAACATTTTCCACATTAGCTAATACAAGTTGGTTTTTAAGAAATAAGTTTAACAAGTATTTTCTTAACATCTACTTAAGATGTACTGTGTGCTTGTAATGACCTCCACAAAACATCCCCCAAAATGTAGAACGCACAATGTACGGAACTTAAGAGCTGGCTGGAGATAACCACAGGAAGACTGAGAACAGAATCCACTGAACAACAATGTTTACATACACGCTCAAGCTGAGAAGAAGTTTACCTAAGAGAATGGCCAGTATGGGATGACCTAATAGAAAAAATGAGTTTTAACTAAGATTTTAAACATGGCTAATATGACTTGGCAGACAGGAAACAAAGCCATTATGACCTTGGGGAGAATCAGGAATTTATTCATGAAAATGGGGAAATAAAGAAGACCGTCTTCAGAACAGTTTAGAAAGCTAGAGCTTGATGCTCATGAGCCCCTTCAGCCTCCCTGGTCTGAGCACCACTCACTTAGAAGATTGTGTGCATATTTCTCCATGTACTAGGGTGATAAAGGTACACACCTAAAATTTGGCTGTGGTGCCCAATACTTTTAAAATTAAGAAATGATGAATGACAAGCTACAGCAGCCTCGAGGAGCTTCTATTCAAAGGCTTGGCTCAGAACTTGATATGATTTGTAAGATGAATAGGAGCACATAATTCTTGAGCAATTTTTAGTTAAATTGGAGTTTCAAAATAAATTGTTTTGAAAATAGACTAGCAGGGTGGCTGGGAAGAGGGGATAAGTGAAGCAGTGGAAGTGAAGCAGGATGGAATGAATTCGCTTCAGAGGTTGCTGGGTCTAATTAGTACTTGTCCAAAGGCATCCAAAATAGTCCAGTCCTAAGAAACATACATAGAAAACAGCCGGGAAGAACGAAATGGCATGCTGGGTCTCAAGGGAGCAGCTGGCATTTATCTATGAACCATGTTTCCTGAAGAAGAGACTAGGTCTGGCATGCCAACAGAGGCAGCAGCATTAAGAATGTGATGAAATGGACAGAATTAACTAAGAGAGCCTGGGAAGGAGCTAGGTCAGCTCGAGTCACTGTCGCAAGCAGGAGCCTGCTGAGTGTGTTCAATGAGAATGCAGTAATGCAGTGTGTCAGGAGGAGCTTCTGAAAGAACAGTGTGCAATGTAAACCACAAGAATATTGTTATTTGGGGAATAAATTTAAAAACAGTCCTTTCACCTTCTGTTTAAAACTTAATATAAAATATTTCCCTACCCCACAAAATATTTAAAAATTTAAGAAAGCACTTAGCATTTGTTGATTTATTATTAGGAATGAAGTTTCTTAGGTAAGAAATAATATTCTAGAGAAAAAAAAAACCATAAGGAAAATGATCCAAAGTCAAAATATGGAACCAAACTGGGGGGAAAAAGGACTTACAAGTGAACAGGAATGCAAAGTGACTCGCTGCCAATATAGTCATCAACTGATAAATCCAGAGTACTGCACCTAGAAGGCCATTAAGGCTGAGTTTGTGAAGCAGAGACAGGGAAGCTGTGAGAAGGCAGCCCTCAGATTCCCTACTGTAAGAAACACCCCAGCCAACGACTCCATTGGTACTTACTCCGAATCAATCCATCACCGTGAAATGAACACAGAACCCCACTTTCATAAGGCCCTCCCAGCCAATGAAATGACAGCAAGCTAGTGTGGGCATGCAGGCAAGAGCCTGCCCACAGGCAACTTCATGTCCAACGTGCTTCCCCATCACTCCTGTCAAGTACACCTAGGCTTACAATGGATGCTCAGATTTGCCCTCCTCATTCTTTCCCCTTCCTTCCTTCCTTCCTTCCTTCCTTCCTTCCTTCCTCCCTCCCTCCCTCCCTCCCTCCCTCCCTTCCTTCCTTCCTCCCTTCCTTCCTTCTTCTTTCCTTCCTTCCTTCTTACATAATCTACATCCCAATTTAATTACTGCCAAGCTTCTTACAGATACCAGCTGTTTTCAAATGATTAATCTTTCTTAAAATAGGAAAAACATTGATAAGCTAATAGATAATACTAGCCAAATATCTGAGTATTGTGACCACAAATTAAAAAACAAAAACTATATGAAGCAGAAATATTAGAATATATAGATATAATTTACATACAAAATAATAAACTCTAGAAGATAAAATATTAGTAACATGAAAGAACAAGAAGATCATAAAAAAATAATTGAAATGTGATGGCACACACTTGTGACTCTAGCACTCTGAAGGCTAAGGCAGGAGGATCATCTTTAGTGCAAGGCCAGCAACGGGTACAGAATGAGACCATCTCAAAGCAAAACAAAACATTTTTTTTTAAACTCAAAGAATTGGAAATACCATTTAGGAATTGCTACCTATATTAATGGCAGTCTAAATAATTATAAAATAGCATTCTGCTAAAGTCAACCAAAATAGTTAACAGAAATACAGCTATCGTTTATAAATCCTCAACGAGCTGGGTGGTAGTGGCCTTTGATCCCAGCACTCAGGAGGCAGAGGTAGGCAGATCTCTATGAGTTCAAGGCCAGAATGATCTATAGAGCAAGTTCACTACACAGAAATCCTGTCTTGAAAAGAACTAGATAGACAGACAGACAGATCAACAGACCAACCAATCTTCAAAGAACTTAAGTATTTGTCTCTTTCCTTAACGCCCATGCCTAAGCTCATATAAAGACTGTTTCTTATTACCTTCCTTCCATCCTGACTCATCCTGATGCTCTCTCTCTTCTATAGTGGAAGCCGATAATACTGCTTCACCTGAGCAGAGGGCTGAGAGAGCTCACTGCCATGTGTCCTTTCTAGCTTTGCTGCTGCCAACACACAAGACTGCAATTCTTGATGAATTTACACAGTATTTATAGCTGCATCTGTGAAGCTAAACTGTATTTCACAAGAAGTGAAACTGGAAACAGAGATCCAAAGTCTGAAGTCTATAGTAAGAAGAAAAGTCAAGGGGGCTCCTATTTAAAAGCAGAACTAACAGAGCAGTGTCCAGAAGAAAACAATCAGGTGGCAGCCATTGATGCTGAGAAAGAAAGCATGTTACCTGCTCATTTACCAGATGTGTTTAACAGAAAAGAGACCGATGCCTTATAGCTATAAATGATGGCACTCTACGGAAAACAAGACCGCAACTTTGTTTTACCATTGCTTAAATTTTACTAAAACAAAATTTTAGTCTCAGTAAGCAAGTGTTAAATTCAGTGACACCATAAGGAATAATACCTGTTGGCTTAAAATTAATGTCTTCATCCATCTTTATCAGGTCTAGTGATGATAAATCTTTAAGATTCTTCAAACATAATTCTGTTCAGTTACAGAAAACATTTTTAAGTTTAGTAAAAAAGGAATCAATGAAAATAAAAATTTACTATTAAATATATTGAAGATGTCTGCTACAGCATAATTGTTCTGGAAGAACTGGAGTCTTTTAAATAGCAAGAAAAAAACTCGGGAAACATAACATCCAATTAATATGTTAAATACCATTCAGCACTTGGGACATTTGAAATGATATATATGTATTACTTTCATTAATTCTCAAAAAAATAATAAAACATGCAAGAATATGGCTTACATATACACATTGGGAAACTAAAGAATTGAGGCTGAATTACTTGTTCCAGGTCTAAGGAACTGTTTTGTTATCTCTTCTCCATTATAGCATTGTTTTTCTTTTAAACTTTTATCACACATATAATAGCACAAAATGACACTGGCTGACTCCAGAATTCAAAGGGCTCTTCTTGATGAGTTCAGATCAAGAAAATGGACAGACATGCAGATAGGATCCAGAAAAGTGACAGAATTTACTCAGTAAAGATCCATTCCCAAGGAGGAAACAGGCTGGAGTGGGAAGAAAGTATAAGAGCTCCACTGCCTGGCTTTACAGGGGGCTGGACCCTCTGCCTCACGTGCATAGTGGAGCCCAGGGCATGTAGTTCCACATACAACTTCACATGTGCCATTAACATCTTAACTCTCCACCCAGAGGTGTGTATTTTAGCCATTTGCTGCTCTCTATACTTCTGTGTGGCTTGAGGGGACTGCAGATGCCCTCAGCAGAGGGGTCATTACTGCTTCCTCTTTGCCACCCTAATTCCTTGTACTTGCCCTAATAAGGTTTGTACAAGATTCATGGACATCACTTACTGCCCATTCTCTTGCTTCCAAAGTATAGAGTCAAAGAGTTCTATGAGATTTGTTCTCAAACTTGCCAGTCTTACTCCTTGTCCTGTTTGCCACTTTATTGAAATAGTCACTAAATTTTTTTTTCTAGCTGATGCTTTTTAGTTTTTTACTTCTGTTTCTCTGGAAAGGCTGCCATGTGTGCCTTCAGAAACCTCTGAAACAATTCTAATTCATGCAAGTAACTGACAGGAACTAGTGAATGCCTTCCAATCATACCCTACCCTACTGCTTACTATCCTCACTGCCCAGTGCAACAGCCCAGAAGGGAGACGGTTCAGAGCACAGTGAGCAATGCACCCTTCCCAATTCTTAACAGAGGAGCAAACCATACAAGTCCTTATACTCCTTATAAGGAATAGTGTCATGCAGGCAACTTGGCACAGTTTAATGCATTTGATAATTATGGCTTTTGAAAAGTTTGGAATTACCTTAGTTACCCACTATTAAGTTAAAATTAGCTTATTATCCACTAATCAGTCATTCAAACAGGGAAGATTTTTATTATCCTATGCTGAACATCACTCTAAGGTTTAAGTTTACAGTGGACAGTACACATTTCCTCATATATGAAGAACTTGCATTTTAATGAAAAAAATCAATACACAAATAATACATTTTGGGTGTTGGAAACTACTATGAAAAACTAAAGCTGAGAAAGGTTTTTAAAAATAATAGTTTTTTAAGCACTTAACTGAGGTTTTTATGCATTTCTAATTTAGCCATAAAATTTTGGTATAAAATATAGATAACCCTAATTTTCACAATAAAGGCATTTTTCCAAGAACAAGAAAAATAGTAAAAACTACAACATGAAAGTCATTTCATCTTTAAGGGAAGGTAGATTTAAATAAAACAGCAAGGAAGAACTCTCTGACAGGTGGGTATTTGAACAGAGACTTAGATGAAATAAAGGTGCAAGCCACGTACAATACTTGAGAATGTTCCAAGAGCAAGGAGAGACAATGACAAGACCCTGAGTGACAATGAGCACGCTGTAACTAACACAGTGAGCACACTGTAACCAACACAGTGACAGTGAGCATGCTGTAACCAACACAGTGACAGTGAGCACACTGTAACCAACACAGTGACAGTGAACACAGTGTAACTAACACAGTGACAGTGAGCATGCTGTAACTAACACAGTGACAGTGAGCACACTGTAACCAACACAGTGACAGTGAGCATGCTGTAACTAACACAGTGACAGTGAGCATGCTGTAACCAACACAGTGACAGTGAGCATGCTGTAACCAACACAGTGACAGTGAGCACAGTGTAACTAACACAGTGTCAGTGAGCACGCTGTAACTCACACAGTGACAGTGAGCACGCTGTAACTAACACAGTGACAGTGAGCACGCTGTAACTAACACAGTGAGCACACTGTAACCAACACAGTGACAGTGAGCATGCTGTCACCAACGCAGTGACAGTGAGCACACTGTAACCAACACAGTGACAGTGAGCACGCTGTAACTAACACAGTGACAGTGAGCACGCTGTAACCAACACAGTGACAGTGAGCACGCTGTAACTAACACAGTGACAGTGAGCACACTGTAACCAACACAGTGACAGTGAGCATGCTGTAACCAACACAGTGACAGTGAGCATGCTGTCACCAACACAGTGACAGTGAGCACACTGTAACCAACACAGTGACAGTGAACACGTGTAACTAACACAGTGACAGTGAGCACGCTGTAACTAACACAGTGACAGTGAGCATGCTGTAACCAACATAGTGACAGTGAGCACGCTGTAACCAACACAGTGACAGTGAGCACAGTGTAACCAACACAGTGACAATGAGCATGCTGTAACCAACACAGTGACAGTGAGCACACTGTAACCAACACAGTGACAGTGAGCACAGTGTAACTAACACAGTGACAGTGAGCATGCTGTAACTCACACAGTGACAGTGAGCATGCTGTAACCAACACAGTGATGGTGAGCATGCTGTAACTAACACAGGGACAGTGAGCATGCTGTAACCAACACAGTGATGGTGGGTACACTGTAACTAACATACAAGGACCAATTTGGAGATAAGAAATAAAATGGAGAAAGAGACAAGAAATGAAGTCGGAGTCAGAGGCAGAAGCTATTATGCTGTGTCTTATAGGCACTGTGAAACTCTGCATTTTATTCTCGGGGTTACTGTACAGCTCTTAGAGACTACTGAGCAAGAAGCACAATCAGGTTTGGAACAGCAAGCCCTGTGCTGTGTCCTCCCTCCAAGGGAGATGTCAGGGCTCAGAACACAGTGGGCCCAGCTCATTTGGACTTGAAGGAGCTGAGCTGAGAGCCTCAGGATAGTTCCCTGCCTTCAGCCTCTGTCCTAACTCGTTCCTAACATATTTATTCTTAGGTGAGATAATTTATTACTTTATCCTTATCGCTGTATTTTTATTTATCACATATAACTATTCAGAGAACAAATTAAAATTAATGTTACTGGATCAAAAAAATCTTTATTTTTACTGAAAGTCTCAACACAATGAAGACACAGCAGTGTTTAATTCTAATAAGTGCTTTTTGAATTATTATAGTTTAAAAGATATGTAGTGAAGTATTAAAGTTGAAGTTCGAAA
Organism: Grammomys surdaster; assembly: GCF_004785775.1. Lineage (NCBI taxonomy): Eukaryota > Metazoa > Chordata > Mammalia > Rodentia > Muridae > Grammomys > Grammomys surdaster. The sequence goes on along the minus strand of NW_021605170.1, from coordinate 2,069,107 downwards.
GGGAAATACTGCACAGATTTGAATGAGAGCCCACAATAAATCCAGGATTATATTTCAATTAAAATTAATATAAAAAAAGGAAAATAAAGTGTTTAATCTATTGGCAATGTTTTCAGAGATGAAGAACATTTACAAAACAGAACCAAAATAAGCTAAGTTAACATTTTATACAAAAGCAGATATTCTGACAGAATTAATCAATAAATATAGAAAAACTATACATGCCAAGTTTTGTGCATTAAAAAATAAATATTTTTTTCTAGATAAGTTTACTTTTTAAAATAATTTACAAAAGCACATTCTTATTTCTTTAGTAACTGATATTTTTCATTGAAATTTATATATAATATATATATATATATATGAAAGAAATATATCTAACCTTGTAATTTTGCTTCAATTCCATCTTTGTTCAATCCAGACACAAAACCTGTGTAAGTGATGAAACTTTTATTTAAAAAATCAGAGTGTATTTAATTAGTCTTTACAGGTTCAATTTAAACCTTACATAAAAAATCACATCCATCTTTCATATAGATTATTAGCATTTTAATGAGCTCAAAAAGGCTTAACTATTCATAGAACACAACTACTATTTTGAAATCTTTTCAATATCAACTGATTATATTTTCTTAAACTGTTTTAAATAATCTGAAACTATTGAGCAAGAACCATGTAGAATCAGCTTAAAGATCTGTCTTATTATATTTAGTCATGTCTGCGTGTCTGTGTGGGGCTAAGTGCACTTGAGGCAGGTGTACATAGTCAAACTTTGGAAGTGATCTATATGCCCATCCACAAAATAACTGGCTGAAATGCAGTATATTGATACAACTGGGTCTATACTGTAATAACAAAAAGGAATTTGAAGCAATCCCATGAACACTATGAATTAAAAGAAATTGAAGAAAAAAAGGAAATACTTCCATTTACATCAAATTCAAAAAATACAATATAACATGAACATACTTGTGGAAAACCTACATACTGGATTGTGGTATGTAGGTGTCTGTGTCTATGTGTGTGTATTTAATTTTACTTTATACCTATATAATTTAACATTTTATACCTAAGATTTCTGTCATTTACTGTGATAATACAATATAAAAATTCACTACAAATTAAATTACTCAGAAGGAGAAAGAAGTGCAAAATGAGACATAGATGAATTTTGTACAACACTGATAAAAAGATACAAGTATATACCCTGCAGGGTATATATGAATACCTCTCAAGAACTGCTGACAACCAAGTAAGCCACTAAGGACAATAACTTAGCAACGGGCACTACATTTTCAAATAATGTACTCTCTGACCTAGAAACTTTATTTCTAAGAATTTAGCATGAAGGTGAATTTATACATGTGCAGATGCACTGTTGATAACAGCAGTAATTTTTAAGATGAGCAAACTCATCAACTGGAACTGCTTAGGTGGGGCTGGTTAAGAGCTCACCTTCTCTTGCAGAGTCTGAGTTTGGTTCCCAGCACCCAGGTCAGCAGCTCACATCTGCCTGTAACTCTAGCTCTAAGTGAAGTGGAGACAGGAGGATGACTAGGTGAGATGGCTCAAGCTGCGGGTTCACTTAGGAACAGTCCCTCAAAGGAATACACCAAGTGACAGAGGAGGACATGTGGTGCTTTTTTCAAGACTCCACTCACCGCTACCTAGGTTTTTATGTGTATACTCACACAGACATACATACACAAATAAACAAGTAAAATAAGTCCTTAAGTATTATTTTAAGAATAGAATGATGTCACTGCTCAGCTTTACTACTCCTAGGTAAGTAACCAAGGGACACTTAGCCAGCATACTCCACAGGCTCGCATGCCCAGCCATGTACACTGCTCCATTCCTCATAAAAGAAAGAAACTGAACCAGCCTAAGTGTTTGTCAACAGATGAATGGATAAAGAAATGGACATACGGATTTTTTATCGCCATGAAGGAAAATGAAATCATGAGATATGCAGGAAAATAAATGGTAATGAAGATCATTATGTTAAGAGAATAAGGCAGACTCACGTATGTACTCCAGCGTGTATGCTTGTGTGTGATGAAAGCAGACTGTGAGAAAGGGAGACCTTTAGAGTGATGGACAGGGTAACGGATCTGGTGACATTCGCAGAAGCGAGCCTGTTTGTGGGGATCTGAGGGTCTAGTCAGAGGGGGCTGTGGAGGGCAGGAAAGCAGTGGGAAGAAATTAACCTAAGAAAGTACAATGACAGACATGATGAAAAGGTCCCAGTGAAGCCTATCACTTTATAGTTACCCTAAAAATTAAACAGGAAGTCTCCAAAATATATTGGGGGAAAATACAAAGAAAGGTGCAGAACGGTAAAACAGTAGCAGCTTAAAATATAGTCACAGTAGTGGCATACAGTTCTGAATGCTGAGAGGCTAGAGCAGATTTCATGGTTTGCCAAGGTCACACACCAAATCTCATCTTTTAAAAATATGTTCATTAAAATTTGATACTCTTCCCTACAAAAATTGCACTCAGTTCCTCTCCCCTGCAGGTGGCCAGAACTAATAACGTGTTTTACAGTAAGTGACGATGTGTGACTAAGTTACAAATAAGGAAATGCAGCTTTAATTAGCCAGTCTCTTTTATGACTCTTCCTAAAGGAAGAGAGATGCAGGAAAAGTCCACGTTGAAAACAGTAAGCCTCAGCCAAGAGTTCTATGACAGCCTTCTTGGTGAGTCGGCAAGCCCTGCCATGCCTTCAGGTCACTGTAGCTCGCCTGACACACTGCTGCACCTCAAGAGAGACTCTGATCCAGACCAACTAGCTGAGACTCTTGGCTTCGTAAACTGCATGAGATAACAAATGTTGGTTGTTCCAAGATGTGCTTTAAGTAATTTGTTAGAAAACTAATATAGTGGGACATTGTTTGCATAAAAATGGAAAATTATACTTTATTTGCTTTTATTTTATTATTTGCTTTGTGTTCTTATAAATTGAAAAATGAACAGCTACAAATTTAAAATGAGAGGGAGGCTGAATGATAGATATGAGAAAAATTCAAAACTTTAAAGCTTTTTTTTTTAACGATTTATTTATTTATTATATATGAATACACTGTAGCTGTCTTCAGACACACCAGAAGAGGGCATCAGATCTCATTACAGATGGTTGTGAGCCACCATGTGGTTGCTGGGATTTGAACTCAGGACCTCTGGAAGTGCAGTCAGTGCTCTTAACCACTGAGCCATCTCTCCAGCCCAAAACTTTAAAGCTTTAACTTATGTTAAATTAGTTGGTACACTTAATTTTCTTCCATTGAGTCTATTTTTAACAGTGTTGCTTTTAAAGCTTATTAAAGGACTAGAAGTAGAGCAAACAGTGTTTTCTCATTTCGCCTCCTCTTACCTCTGAATATATTGGTGACTGCAACTGTTATAGTAATTATTTAAAATCGGCCTCTGGTCAAGCCGACTATCTAAGCTGCAGTGGCTCTGCCTAGCTCAGCCGCCATGTTCCATGGCCAAAAGTCATGTGCACACTGCAGCTAGAAATGGCCAACCAGAAATACCAGCCCCGCCACCCATGAGACGCCAGCATGGGAGATGACTCTGCCAATCTTCCACGCTGTCTCCGCAAGGCTGGGCATTGCCCAGACCATCCCTCCATCCATGTGGGCCAGTAATAAAATGAGACTCCAATGCTTAAAGATTAATCAAAGGCTTTATATGTTTGGTAAAGCTCAATAACAATATGCCCATACAAAGAGAGCTGTTTCCCAATTAGCTAACCTAAATAAAAGTTGTTACCTGCGACTGCTCTCCATACCTGCGTGGCTCTTCATCGTTCCTACATCTCTGTTCTCCCTAGCTCCTCCTCTTCCTTTGCCCAGACCACCCTGCCAACCATGCGGACTCGGAATAAATGAGACTCTAAATGCTTAGATTATCCAAAGGCTTATATATTTGGTAATGATCAATAACAAGATGCCCACTCAATCAGAGGTGTAACCCAATACCTAACCTAGATATACCAACTACCTTCAACTGCGGGAGACACGTGAACATCCGCCCCCATGTTCCCCTCTCTCGTCCCCTCTCCCACCTCCTAGCTCCCTCTCTTCCTTCTCCTCTTCCTCTCCTTACTCCTCCCACCTTAGCTCCTCCTACAGCAACTGCTCTTTTCTGTTGTTTATTAGTTTCTGTAATCTGTTCTATAATAGTATAAACAGAAACCCTGATGGTTTGAAAAACAGTCACTATATTTCCAAGTCAAAGAAACGAACCATAGTGAGATGGGTTTTTCAGAGCTCTGATATACAGCAGTGTTGATCGGATCCAGTCCAGAGCAATGTTCACGTCTGTGATGGTGTGCAGCACTATCTCTGCATTTAAATGTTCAATAAGATGTCTGTGCAAACTAATGGGGGGTGGGGGGAAAACTCTGCATGATTAATGTGAATTTTGAGAACATAAATCTTACTTTTTAAGCTTTAATAATAATATATATGTTAGTTGCTACTTTAATAATCAATGAAAAAAATTCAAAAATATAAGAGAATATCTTAAAAAGGCAGGTCAAGATCTTAAAGAATTGAGGTTTCTCCTTACTTTACAGTTACAGAGACAGGTTTCTGTAAAAGTCAGTGTGCTGACAGCAGTATGGATTCTATCCTACTTTCCCAAAGAGGAGTCTGAATGGCATACTGAAAACCATTCTAGACATCATTCTCTCTCATTACAAAATAAAGCTTAAGGTGTGACAATATTTCTCTTACTAAAAGTTAGTAATTACAAATTTAATTCTCTTAAGCTATAATATACTAATAATTAACAAGACCTTATTGCCTTTTTTAGGATTTTATAACAAAGATATGTACTATTGTGAGCTAAGAGTTACCACTAGATAACTCTGTTGTCTTTAAATAAATCTATTTAATTCCTAAAATTATGTAAGTTTTATAGTTAAATTATTACACTATTTCAAGAAAATGGCCTTAGGAAACCCCCAAACCAAATATCCTTTCCATACATTAAAGGAGAAACAAGTCATTCTAGTTCAATGTTCTTTTGTAACTGCTGTTACCTGCTTTCGACAGTGTCGTTACAAGTTAGCATCTGAATGTACTTCTCTCTTGTACTTAATCGAGTCATAATAACTGCAGTAGCTGTGGTGTCAAACTGCAACAGAGCAGAGATTGGAAAGGGTAGAGCACACATAGGCAGAGCCTCTTCCTCAGAACTTCCATTTCACACTGAATGAAAAGGACTAAAATTTGCTTCTGAATTTTAATATTAACAAAAAGTATTTTTAAAAAATCTCCTGTGTATAACTGTAAATATGACTTTTGTTTCAATATAACTTAATTTTGACAATGTTAAAGTCAAAATAAATCTTTGTAAACTGAATTAAAAATTTAAGATTTAATGTAGTTTTCATACATGCTGACAAGCTAAAGTCATCTGAGAGGAAGGAATCTCACTTAAGAAATGGAATGAGGAACTGTCAGAGGTTGGACTGGATAAGACTGGATTGTAAAAAAGACTAAAGATAGTTAAAAAAAAAAAGAGTACATAACATCACAATTAAAGGTATACTAGTAGATAAGTTCTCTTTAATCTCCCAACTACTGAAGTAAACAAGAAAACAAAAATTAAATTGAAAAAAAAAAAACAAACAACCCAGGACTATAGGCAAGCCTGTAGTAACTGATGGGGGAGGGCGCAGCCCATTGTGGGCAAGGCCATCCTGGGCTGTGGTTCTGGGCTCTATAAGAAAGCAAGCTGAGCAAGCCAGTAAGCAGCAACCTCCATGGCCTCTGCATCAGCTCCTGCCTCCAGGTTCCTGCTCTGCTTGAGTTCCTGTCTTGACTTCCATTAATGATAGACAGACGTGGAAGTGTAAACCAAATAAATCCTTTCCTCCCCAACTTGCTTTTGATCAAAATGGTGTTTCATCACAGCAATAATAACCTTAAGTAACACTACATAATTTGATATATTTAATTTATCCCCTAAAATTAAAACCTTCTGTGACATAACATTTTTTTACTTTGAAAATGATTTTCTTCCAGGATGTTCTTAGTATCTATATGAATGACTTCTTCATTCAAACATTTGTCAGACATATTTTGACATAAATATGGGTTGACTTTTAATTATAACATTTAATTGTACAACCCTGGAATGTTACATGTTCTGTAATGCACAAGAGCCCTTCACAATGAAAGACCAAAATGCCCAGACTACCTGCATGTGGCTGATGCCTGTAATCTTAGTATGTAAGAGGCAAAAGCAGAAAGATGGCAAGTTCGAGTTCAGCCTCGGCTACATAGATCCAGTTTCTAAAATAAACATAAAATGACAAATCATCTTTATTCAAATGAAAAAATAAGATGGAAAGGCCCTTTAAAATTAATTTAACACTAGCCTCATTTGCAGAGGGCAGCTTAGACAAAGCTGGAATGTAAAGTGTATATATCCCAGCTAGTGACCTTTTAATGTTTATTCCACCATTAAAGTTGATTCTTAAATTATATTATTTTTCAATCTTATCTAAATTTAAAATGCAAATTAAAAACACACAACCCCCCCTTCTTTGCTATATTTAGAATGTTAAAAAAAAGGGAGGGGGAAGAAAAGCTATTGTCCCTCACCTGGGGTCTGCCAGCTCTCCCAATCATCTGCAGGATGTCTGTCTCGCTGTACTCTTCAAACACACCTCCAGTGTAGTGCATGGTAGACTTTATAACGACCAGATGAGCCGGCAAGTTCACCCCCATAGCTAGAGTACTGGTAGTAACTATCAAATATCAGATTGAATGATAACCAAGCCTTATAACTTTATTGTCCTGGGAAGATATTTGCTTATAAAACATATACTGATAAAAATGGACTAAAAACCCAATGTACCTTAAAAACAAAAATAGCTAATAAGCTCTTTTCAAATTACCCTATGTTCAATAAAATAATAAAGAATTAAACCTTGCCAAAAAATTAACTGTAGTACACATGTACAGTTCTTTTTAAGTTCTTGGGAGAAATTAATTAGAATATTTAAGCTTTTTTATCTTAAAATAATTTTCAAAATATTTTAATATCTATAAGAAATATGTTTTACTTACAAAGAACTGGTAGATCTCCAGAAGTAAACAACCCTTCGACCAGTTTTCTATCTGACAGCTCCATTCCAGCATGATGGTAACCAACACCATATACCAAGGAATCTATAGTAGGAACACATTGCCTGTCAGCCAGTGCTACCACGTCACCAGCACTGATCCCTTCTGTCTGTATTTAACACGATATTCAAAAGCAGTCTCTAGGCTGGAGGTGTGGCTCCATGGTAGAGGGCTTGACTAGACATGCCCGAGGCTCCAGGTTCAGTTTTCAGAACAAAACAAGGAAACATGTCTTTAAACCTACCTTTTAGTTTTGAATCCCTTATAGAATATGCAGACTTCTGCAACCTATTAAAATATAAAACTAATGTTATTCTCCGTAACATCAGGAAATTCTGAAATAGTTTATCATTTTAAAAAGAGATTTTAACAACACCGTCATCTGAAAGCTATCTTTTAAAAAACAAAACAAACAAAAATCCATAAGCTCTGACAAGTTTTATTAAAGATAACCTTCTTCATATACTGTCCTGGCTGCTTTCCATAGTATGGGAATCCCTGGGTAGTGACAGCCAGGGTGCATCTGTAGCAGGAGGAGGCACTGAAAGCTATCTTTAAAGCAGGGACTATCTCAGTCTCTCAGGGATAAGTTCAGCTAAAAACACAGTAGTAAGTATTTGCCTGAGAAGACACAATCTATGCAAATAAACCTAGTATAAGACAAAGAATCCCACACACCTTCCAAACTGCCTTCATCATTAGTCTGTGAGCAAGGAGACACATTTGGTGTCACTTCTTATTCTGACTAAAGGTGACAGCACAACCTGACCACTGTGTTCACTCCCAGAAAGCAGAGGCTCCCACTTATTTACAACTACCCAGGTCCTCTTTCCCCTATACCTACACTTCTGTTTTAATTCCACTTTTACATTTTCTCACTCAACATGTAAAGCCACTATTATTTTTATTGTACACATAAGAAACCTAGGTTTGGGGCTGGAGAGATGGCTCAGCGGTTAAGAGCACTGACTGCTATTCCAGAGGTCCTGAGTTCAATTCCCAGCAACCACATGATGGCTCACAACCGTCTGTAATGGGATCTGATGCCCTCTTCTGGTGTCTGAAGACAGCAACAGTGTACTCATATAAATAAAATAAATCTTTAAAAAAAAAAAAAAAAAGAAAGAAACCTAGGTTTGAGGATAAGGTTAAGGGATGAGCCACGTTCTCATTTCGCCTACGTGATCCCCAAAAGTCCTCCCCCTTTGCACACACCGTAGTTTCTGCTCCATGGTGATGACAAACTTAGCATCCTTCACAAGAACAGAAGCAGCCTGCTGCACACCTTTTCTTGTTGCACAAAACTGAAAATACATCAGAGAATTATATACCAATCAGGTTAAAAACTGAACATCACTCCCAAAACCAGCAACTAAGAATCCATACCACAAGTGTGGGCTTCTGATCGGAGTATGTTCGTATAACACTGTATACTTTATAGTTGAGGGCCAAATCAAACTTAAATTCAGTTTGGTTATTATTACAGGGAAAACCCAGGACCACTTTCTGAAGTTTCACAGGTCTATGGCTCTCATCCATTTTCAGACATATGGCAGGTCTTTCACCATCTGAAAGCCATTCTGCAATCTGAGGAAAACAGAAGCATGTACATTACACTTTTTTCTAGTAACATTCTATAGCTAGAATAGCACAACTGCAGATCACTTTAAAGTCAAAGTCTAAAAGGATTTAATCAAATCATCTTTTTTCAACATTACATACTTCACTAACATTACTCCTACATGAGTAAATGCTACCAACACCAGTGTTTCAATACTGTAAGTACTTTCATATGGTAGAGTTCTGACTAGTCATTAATATTTTGTTTTGCATTCCCTCATAAGGGCCCAAACTAAAATTAAAATCACTTTAATCATAAAAATCAAAGTTCCTATGGCACCGTAAGTCCCAGTTACTGTTCAGATTCCTGAAAATGACTGAAACCTTTGTATGTCCCTAAACATTAGCAACACAGTGCCAAACCAATGACTGTCTTTGTTGGTCTTTTAATCAAAGAACAAACAAGCTTTTTAAAAATACTTACCCATTTGTGTGTGTGTGTGTGTGTGTTTGTGTGCACGCTATGCATGTGTGGAAACCTGAGGGGCCAGAGGAGTGCATCAGATCCCTTGGACCTGGAGTTACAGCAGTTGTGAGGGTCCTGACATGGGTGCAGCGATTGAACTGTGGTCCTTGGAAGATCAGGAAGTGCTCTTAATCTCTGACTCATTTCTCCAAACTCCAAATAAACTCTTGAGAGATGCAGTGCCAAAGCACATTTCAGACACAGTATTAAAATTACTGAACAGCTACTGATTCTGTGGCAAGTGGTGCCCTATGTTTTACACAGGCTGACAATGAATCGCCTGGCATTAGACTCCTCAGGTCTGATCCAAGTGGATGAAGTCAGTGTCGACTGGGTTCTCACTCTCACCTTTGTGGATCACTGCCAGCATGGACTCCTGCAGGATCCCCACAAACAGCAAATTTAAGACATGTTTACACTGAAATTCTTTACAAAGGATAACTGGCTTCTTTCACAAAGATGGGTACTGTTGACTCAGAAAACAGTGCCCAAGATTTAGAGTCTAGCGAGAATGACTGAGGTAAACATAATGCCTCTGTGGGTGTCAGGACTGGCCTGGCCTAAGATAACACAGAGGTCACTTAGGCTGTTGTAAAGCACACGTGACATCACTCATAAGGATAGGTTTTCATGGCCTAGAACTAATTCTCAAGATTTAGATGGAGAGGGTCTAAGAAAGGAAAGCATAAATCCTGGGAGACATGGGTGGAGCCTGACTCTGCAGACAGTAAAGACCACCAGGCTGTAAAGTACATTCTTCTCCAGCATTCCAGAAGCATCTAAGCACCTCGCTCCTTTCAAAGATAACCCATGAGTTTGATTTTTTCTGGTTTCTCCGGGGCTTGTCTGTGTGCCCTCTATACTCTATCTACCCATTTAAAATAATAAACATTCTACATTGTTCTTGACCATGAACAAAAGCAATTGCAATTCCAAGAATAAGAAATTTAAAGATAAAAACAAAATTTGCCATTGGAAGAGACAATATAGCAACTATTTACAATAATTTCTAAGTATTATCAAAACCATAATAGGCTAGGAAGTAAATAGGAGTGAGAAAAAATAAGAATGAATATATATATATATGTATATAAGCTTATAAGAAGTTTGCCTAAGAGCCTGGAGAGATGGTTCACAGGTTAAAAGCACTCTTCTAGAGGATCTACCTTCAACTCCTAGCACCCACATGGCAGCTCACAAGCATCTGTAACTCCAGTTCTAGAGGATCCAACCTTGTACTGGCCTCCAAGAGCACCAAGCATGTACAAACATACATGCATGCAAAACATATAATATACATATAATACAATGAAAAGTTTGCTTAGGAATTAAAGAAAAAGTCATACATGATTATAGAAAGTATAATAATGCAAACAACTATTATCTTTTATTCTTTTATGTATTTCATTTTATTCTTTTTTTAGTCCTTTCTATGCCTTACTGCCTCCGTCTGCTAACCTAGGCCTAGTACTGGGAGCTGCTACCCTCCATACAATATAATCTAGGCCTAGAATGATTTTAGCCTCTGAGACTTACTGCTGAATAAGCTCACCCTTTCTGAACTCTGACTGGCTGGTCAACTCAGCTGTTCTGGCTCAAACTCCTCTTCAACCTGACTGATTCAATCTGGCTTCTCTCTCAGCATGTCTGATTTGCTCTGCTTGGCCTCAAAATAACTTTGGCAGTAAAATAATGTATTTAGTTCCTTAAAATGTAAAATGCTTATTTTTCAAGAAAAGTATTAATATTATTGTTTACTTTAATTGATTAAATGAAGTTTTAGTTTTATACCTAATGATTCCCTCTTGACTTCTTGCTAAGGTACATGTTTTAATCTTCTGGCTCATTCTCTGGCTCGTTCTGTCTTCTCCAACCTGTCTCTGTAAAACTCTCCTTGAAAAACTGCCTCCTTTTTCTCTCAGTGTGCTCTCTTAAGCAGCCTCTCTTTCCTGTCTGTTCTCATGAGAGTTGGACATACTTTATTCTGTCAAATCATACATGACACATTACTACCCAGGTTATAAGGTGCCTGAAATAAATAAAACCATGAATTTTAGATAAAAGCAAATAACAGATTTGTACTGAAAATATTTTATTAAATTTTACCAAATTTTATGGCTGTAACTTTATTACTTCAAGAAATCTGGCACTAACTTTCTACATACACTTTCCTACTAAACTTATTAAGTGACAAAGAGAAAATATCATCTTCTCTGAGATCAAATTGACTAACTATTCCACAAACAATAAAACATGAAGCACATGAAGCTTCTGACTTACATCCTCAGCATTGGGAATTGTTGCCGATACAGCTACAAATCTCACTGGAGCAGGGCTGGTGTTTTGTAAAGCCCTGGATAAAAACTGTACAGTTTTCATTCTGCTTACTACGACCTCAAGAGTTGGACCACGGTTTTCATCTTTAATAACATGCACCTTAGCAAGAAATCAAGAAAGAATCATAAGGTGTAAAACTAAAACTTTATTTAATCAATTAAAATGAACAATAATATTAATACTTTTCCTTGAAAAAATAAGCATTTTACATTTTAAGGGACTAAATACATTACTTTATTAAAATGTCTTTTCTTTCTATCCTTTTAAAATATCATCTATGTCTATCTCTGAAAGTGAATGTGTTTGCTACCTCATCAATGAGAAACAGTCGCACCAGCTGGATGAAAGAGTTGTCTCTCCACTTCCTAGTCATACTGTCCCACTTCTCCTATAGAAAAGAATACAAGCAGTTTAATCTAACAAGAACCTGAAAGTATTTAAGGTACTTATTAAGATACTGATAAATTTTATCAGACATCTTGCAAACCAAGGGCAACCAATGTTTTCGTTGAGTCTTTAAATCTCCCCAAAGAGATGAGAATTAAAAATTACTTGAATGATTTTAAGAGTCTTAAAACACTAGGACTTCAGTCTTTGAAAATTATTTAACCACATATTTATTTATTTAACCACAAGTCACGCTCTTTTCATATATTATTTTATGTGTGTAAATATTGTGCTTGAACAGATGTTTATGTCACATATGCATGCTTGCCAGTGAAAACCAGAGAAAGACGTCAGACATCCTTAGACTGAAGATACAGATGGTGTGAGCTACCATGTCAGTGCTGGGATTCAAACTCGGGTCCTCTGGAAGAGCTGCAGTGCTCTGAACCACTGAACCTTCTCTCTAGGCTGCTAATTATGCCTTGTTAAGCCCTATCAGGGTACTCCTTCTATAATACATACTTGGACAAATGAATATAAGAGATAAATATGACTATAAATTATCCACACTTACAACTTGGTTTGTTTTACTCATTGTTGACACATGATTTCATTTCTCTTCTACCTTCACCGTTTTATTTATGGATATTCTCTCCATTTCCTGAAAACTAGTACTTTTATGGTACATGCTTATGCTTTGTATTTCTTTTTAATAATTTTTCCTAATAAAGATAAATATTTTCAAGTAAATAAAGAAACATAAATAATACTTACTGGAGTTGTCATAATTATATTGGCATGCTGAATCTCAAACAGGTCATCCATTACTGTATCTCCAGTAAGTTCTTTACAATTCAAGCCCATTGGTCCAAATTTTTCTTTCCAGTCATCAAACCGCTGACTACAAAGGGCTTTTATTGGTGCCACTAAAATAATATATTTATTTTGAACACCAGTGTAATTTTAAAATGTTTTCTTAAAGTCTAGCTACTAAAATTAAGTTAAAACACACATTTATTGCTGTGTAATATTGATTAAGTAAAAACTAACAATACAAACTTAGTAAGCTATAAAAATAATCACCAAGAAGAACAAAAAATTGAAACAAGTGATTGCTCAGGCAATCTAAAAACAGGGAAAGATGGAGCAAGTGATTAATGCTTTTCTTTTTTTGTTGTTTTTTTTTCTTTTTTTCGATATTTATTTACATTTCAGATGCCATCCCCCTTCCCGATTCCCCCCATCCCCTATCCCATCCCTCCTCCTCCTTTTTTGCCTTTATACTGTTTAAATTACATGTAAGTATTAAGGTCAGTTCTAGGTTGAGGAACTAGCAATGCAACAGATGCAAATACTCCAGGAACAAGGCAGACAATACATCCAGATACTCAAAGAACATGCACAACAATAAACAGTCCCATGCTCACTCCCGTGATCACTGTTTCTAAGGGCTTATCAGGATGATCAAAGTATCTGGGCCTACTTCCCCGTCCTAGCCCAAAGTCATTTTCATGCCTGAAGCCTATTTCTTTGTTCTAACTTAAGATTTAGATTTCTGTCTATAATTACTTCCTTGTTCTAGCCCAATGTCAGATTCCTGCCTGTAGTCCATTTCCTCGTCCTTGGCCTATGTCAGATTCCTGACAAGCAGCCCCAAAAGCTCTCCACATCTCTCCCTTTTTATTGCATAAACCAAACTGAGCCTATCTTAGGTCATTCTGACAAAAAGCCTTCCTTACCCGTTGTGGAATATCCATTATTATAAGCAATGCATTTCTGTCTTAGGTTGGTAAGGCTCTGTGCAGAATCTTACCCGTCCTTGACTTGACAGCCTGTTAAACTGTGATTAATGCTTTTCATGAGAAACCTTTGTGATTAGTTATTTCTTTAAATTGTGTACATATACTATTTGGGGGACATTTACAAAATATACACCCAAAAAGGAGAATAGATGTTTCTATGTAAATTTCTAAAATTGTAAAATATATGATTATTTGTTCACTTTAACTATCCTCTTTTAATAAATGTAAAGTTCAAATCCTTGATTCAAATAATATTTTTATGTACAACTCTAGAAAAATGTTTCAAATTTAATGTAAGAGATGAAACCAATTGTGGCATGTCTTTATTAAAATGTACAGAGGGTTGGAGTCATAGCTCAGTGGTAGAGCTCTTACCGAGCATGTGCTGAGCTCAATGTCTAGCACCACATACACACAAGGAAAAGCAAAGGTGTTGGGAGAATTTTTTGGCTAGTAGTGCTCAGCGGTAAAGTGCTGTCTACAGGTTTAGTCACAGCATCACAACTAAATAAATTAATGTTTTTAATGTATGAGCTACCAAATAATATTTATGCCCAGAATTAACTTTGTTTCTGCTTCAATCTTTGATTATATCTAATCATAATTTTTACAATATATACTTACTGTAAACAATTTTCATGTTCATCCATGGCAATGGTACTTCCATTAACAATCTTGTTATTGCTAGCTCAAACACTACAGTTTTCCCAGACCCAGTAGGGGCACAAATCACAAAATTCCTATCTGTGTAAAGAAGCTGAGATAAAATTGAACCAATTATTAATATATAGAATTTTTATATACATTCTCAATTTTCTAGAAAATATGCTTTAGGAAGAGTAGGAGTTGCCGGGCGGTGGTGGCGCACGCCTTTAATCCCAGCACTTGGGAGGCAGAGGCAGGCGGATCTCTGATTTTGAGAGTTTGAGGCTAGCCTGGTCTACAGAGTGAGTTCCAGGACAGCCAGGGATACACAGAGAAACCCTGTCTCGAAAAAACAACAACAAAAAAAAAACAGCAACAAAAAAAAAACAAAACAAAACAAAAAAAGAAGAGTAGGAGTTGCTGCAAGCACGTTGACCTCTATGATTCCTATGTGTAGTCCTGCTCTAGATGTCTCAACCTGAAGAACAACACATTTTCTCATATTGTACTATTTTGTCAAAATGATATGCTGGACCTAAGACAAAGTCATTCCTTCACCCTTCAGTGAGATTCTTATAAATTTAATAAATACAAAGCAATCCCCCTATATGACTCATATGCATTCACTGACGTATTTTTCAAATCTCTTAAGACATACAAGACCACAGCTAGTGAGAAGAGGAAGATAATTAAACAAGTGTAAGATACTTACATCATCAAAGGCTTTGGATTGTATATAGTTGAAGTAAGGGAATTCTTTGAATATGCTTCTAAATTTTGCAGCTTGTAATAACATTAAGGAGCTAAATATTTCAGAATTAAAAATGTTTACTTTTAATTTAAAAATTCAATTTGGTGCTATTGACTCTCATAGTATCTAATAATAAGGCTATTTTAGCATCTTAAGAATTAAAGGAAGGGAGCTGGAGAGATGGCTAGGCAGTTGAGCGCATATGTTCTTGCAGAGAAGCTGGGTATGATTCCTAGTACTCACATGGTGGCCCAAGTTACATGGGATCGGATACCCTCTCCTGATCTTTTCAGGCACAAGGTTTACATGTGGTACAACATGCAGGCAAAACACTCATACAAATAAGATTTTTTAAAAAAATAAAAAATTGAAATTATTCTACTCTACTCCCTATTCTAAAAAGAACTTGTAAAATCCCTGTGGGAAAACAAAGGATTATATAGGGATGTAACTTGAGAGTTAAATAGAATGAAGGAGATCTGAATACTTGGAGACATGCTGATCAGAACTATTTTTAGTTTGTTCTTTTCTTGTCTTGACTAAGACACTTGATTTTTATATTTTCTTTAGTGCTCAAATTTTCACTTATTAGTTGCTGATTTTGGCTGCATTTCATTAGCAGAGGTGTATTTCTGGTCAGTTCATCTTGAATCCCTTCATTTTTTTTGTATTATTTGTTTTGTTTAATTGTAGTCATCAGCATATTTGCTTGATAAGATGAACTTGGATCACCCTTATCTTCTGAGAAAGTTTAAAGATAGTAAAAAGATAAGGAATAATTAATTATCCCAGTCTCTACAGCAATGGTCCTCAACCTGTGGGTCATGACCCCTTCAGGGGTGGGGCATCCAAAGACACCTTCATAGGGTTGCCCAAGACCACTGGAAAACACAGATACTTACATTATGATTCAAAACAGAAGCAAAATTACAGACATGGAGTGTCAACAAAACAGTTTTACAGTTGAGAGTTTCCACAACAGAAGGAACTGTATTTAAGGGTCCAGCATTAGGAAGTTTGCAAGCCATTGCTCTAAGGTGGGACTTTGCTGCCAGCCTCGGGGATTTTTAATGGCAGTCTTCTTATGAAGTTGCAAATGATTACCTATGTTCATAACCACTATATGCAAAATATATTACTAGATCTAGAAATTTGTTTGAGGCCAGCCTGGTCTACAGAGTGAGTTCCAGGACAGCCAGGGCTACACAGAGAAACCCTGTCTCGAAAAACCAAAAAAAAAAAAAAAAAAAAAAATCTAGAAATTTACAAAAAAGAATGAATTTCTATCACTGAGGCCTTTAGAGCTTTTTAGAGGGTGGAAAGGTGGTTTAGTAGTCAAGAGTACTTGTTTTCTTGCAGAGAATCCAAATTCTGTTCTAGTACCAACAGCAGGCAGCTCACAAACACCTGTGATCTAGTTCCAGTGACCTACTACCCTCTTTTGGTCTCTATAAACTCCGGCATGCAGGTAGTACATTTACAGGCACACACATACAAATGAAAGTACATTAAAAATGTAAAAATATATTTGAAAGCACAGTTGTCTAAAAATTATTTTATAAGGTACTTAAGTACTCAAGAGTTGTTGTAGTAATGCTTTTAAAACTTTTACATCAGATTTATATGACTTCTCTAATATTCCCCCTTTTCCCTCCAACAAAATGGCTACAAGGCCCTACATCTATTTCCCAACTCTTTCCCTTCAATCTCCTCTGACCTTTAACCTCATACTCTTCTCCTCTAGTTACTAATGGACTCTGTTATTCAGAAACATTGGCCATGTACCTGCCATGACATCTTCCCTCAGCCTTTCTGCTTCATTGTCCTGTCCAATTTCCTTTTCTTTCACCTTATTGCTTAGGTCTCACCGTATTAAGAATGCCTTCCCTGTTTATATTATTATTATTATTAAATTCGATATCTTGAGCCTGCAATTCCAACAGTCCCGATTTCATTCTCCTTTACATTTTCTTACAATTATTCAGATCTAACTCACCCCTATGTTCCATTGCAGGAACACCAACTCAAGGACAAGGATTTACTCTTTTCTTAATTGGTATATTCCAGAAACTCACAATAGTGTCTAACTTAGGTTTGCACTTATTAAACCATATAGTTAATATTTAAATTATTACCTCATTTTACTTTCAGCATGTCATAATATTGTCATAATATATACAGACAAGCAGGCACACATATGCACACAAATGAAAATAAAAACTTTAAAAACATATTTGAAACATGTACATGAAAATATATATGTGACAAAATAAAAATAAAATTTAGACTTTCTCAGTTAATCAGCTTTTGAAAGAATAACAGTTTCCCTCAAGGAATGTTTTCCATATAAAATATTTATTTATAACAAGCCTAGGAGAGGCCTTTCATGCTGGCTTTTCTCTCATTAGATAGTTCTACATCAATTTATATTCACAAAAATGAATCTTTGATACAGAGTAGACATAGATTCAGTCTCCCAGTGCACAGTAAACCTCAGCCAGTAGATGTACTGACTATCAACACTGAACACTCAAACCCAAATTTGTCTTTTGTTCCACAAGCTTTCAGCAGTGTGCTGTACTTTTCTGTTACCCTGGGGATGTCGGCACAACTGCAGACTGCAGCTCTGCAGCCAGAGGTCTGACAAGAGTTGGTGTTGTCCTCAGGATCTAATTAGAGTCAACTACTAAGAAAGAATCTGCAAACATGTGTAGAGAGAATCTCTTGTGTACTGTGTAGAAGCATCTCCTGTCAATAGAAAACTGTGAATTAGCAAAAAGCAGGAAATAGAAGGTGGGAGTTCCGGCAGAGAGGGGAACTCCAGGAAATAGTGATATGTGAGAGATTTGCCCAGACTCTGGAGAGGCAGACGTTCTTCTGGGTTTCTGTGCATCAGCAGGCTCCTTAGGCCAGCATGTGTTTATGGTGGCTAGCTCTGGCCCTCTTGGCTCAGGCTAGTATGCTACCAGTTTTTGGGCTGGAGCTGCTGTTTGTCCTTCTGTGAAAGTTGAGCCTCACCATGCCCGTGGGCACCTGCTGGGAGCTGACCCTATCAGGCCCAGCTCTGGGAAGTCTTTTTGTTTGCTGGCATGTATTGAGGCTCTGGTTCCCCACTAGCTCTCTCTTAAAGGGATTTAAGGCTCCTGCCTGTCTAGGAAACTGATCCAGGAGGTGTTGGCTCATTCCTTTCACTAAGGGCTTTTTAAATACCTGAATCTTTTGCACTAAACTTGGATTTTTAGCTACATTTAGATTACATGCCTAACACCACGGAAGCCATTTGTAACCACATTCTTTTCTACCTCTGCCCAAGTTCCCCAAAAGATCTACTCTGAGGCTTAACTATTTATGAATAAATGTCTAGGCCATAAGCTTGGGCTTGTTCCCTACCTTGCAACTTATTTAACCCGTTTATTCTATTCTGTGTGTGCTACATGCCACATGGAATATGGATGGAGGGAGTAAGGGAGGGAGGGGGAAGGGAGGGAGGGAGGGAGGAGGGAAAGGAGGAGGGGAGGGGGAGGGAGGAGGGGAGGGGG
>NW_021605170.1:2044461-2050012 GCF_004785775.1 Grammomys surdaster | reverse complement strand
GGGAAGGGGAAGGGAGGAGGGAAGGGAAGGGGGGAGAGAGGGAAGGGGGAAGAGAGGAGGGGAGGGAAGGAAAGGGGGGAGGGAGGGAAGGGGGAAGAGAGGAGGGGAGGGAAGGGGAGGGAGGGAGAGAGGGAGGGGAATTCTGATAGTAATATGCTAGAGATTTGCTCAGACTCTAAGGAGACAGACATATGAAACTGAGGAGAGGTAACCAACCTGTGGCACACATGAAATAGAATAAATAATGGGTTATGTAAGTTACAAGGTAGTCAGGCACAGGCCCATGCTTATAACCTAGGCATTTATTCATATATAATTAAGTGTCAGAGTCATTACTCAGGAACTAGAGCACCAGTAAAAAAGACCTTGGTTACATGTGTCCAAGCAATCCACAAACTCGTCTGTCTTTTACTCTGAAAACATACTTTTAAGTAACAAAGTACAGAAGATCAGTGAATTTGGCAATATATTGAGTTGTTAAAAAAAAAGCCAATGCAAACAACTATAGACAATGACATCTAAACAACAGAACCACATCAGTGTGCTACTATAACATGAACAATTCTGAAAAATCTTCAAAGGATAGCATTAAACTATCAAAATGCTTCCAGCAAAAGAACACTCCATCATACACATAACCAGACACTATTCTTTTTTTTTAATTAATTAATTAATTTATTTTTATATATGAGTACACTGTTGCTGTCTTCAGACACCCTATAAGAGGGCATCAGATCCCATTACAGATGGTTGTGAGCCACCATGTGGTTGCTGGGAATTGAACTCAGGACCTCTGGAGAGCAGTCAGTGCTCTTAACCACTGAGCCATCTCTCCAGCCCCCCAGACACTATTCTTAATTATATTTTTGAGTCTCCCTTCTTCTCCATCCAACTCTCATATACTCCTCCCTGCCCCCCTTCAAATTCATGATCTCTTTTTCACTAAATGTTCTTACATGCATATATTTAGGAATATAATACACATATTATATGATACATGATATATACTATTATATATAATTATTATATTATTATATAACATACAATAATGTATAATATACATATTATATTCTAAAATATAACCTACTCAGTCCATATAATGCTACTTGTATGTGTGGTTTCAGGGCTGACTGTTAGGCACAGGTGAACCATTTGTTGTGCTCCTCCCTGGGGAAGACCAACTCTCCTGCTCCCAGCTTTCTTCAGTTGCCTATAGTTCTTTCTGTAGGGTTGAGGCCTCCTGGGCTTTTCCTCATCCACTGTGACATGCTCACTGATATCATTCTTGTTCAGCTCATGTTTGGGTAGTCATGTTGCCCAAACTTTATGCATATAGTTTCCAATTTTACCAGGAGACACTCTCTCATGGCAAATGACCTGATCCTCTTACATAGGCTCTTACAGTCTATGCCTCCTCTTTTGCAATGTTTTTTGAGCCTTAGGTGTGGGAGGGTTTTATAGTGTACCCATTGGGATTGAACTCCACTATTCTGCATTTTGATTGGTTGTGGTTTTCTGTAATGGACTCTGGCTACTACAAAGATGTTTCCTTGTTAAGGGTGAAAACTACACTTATCTGTAGGTGAAAGGACAAATGTTTAGAACATTGTCAGGGATTCTGCTGGCTTAGGAAAGTGATAGTTGTAGGTTCTCCTCTAAGATCCATGATCTCACTAGCACTGAGCAGTTAGCTATGTTTCCAGTGCCAGCATGATTTCTCTCTTATGAGTGGACTGTAAGTCCAATTAGGGAGCTGTTGTGGCTCCGAGGTACATGTGCCACTACTGCACCCTGATGATTATCATACCACACTGGCTGTTGATGTGGTTCATAGGCATCATGGCTAATGATTGGCTGCCTCCCTCCTTTGGAAGCTTGAGTAGTACTTTCTGGTACAATAGAAGCTAGTCCTTAGAGATGGGGCATTTCGGTCTAATTAGACAATAGTTAATTACCTGTTACTGAACTATTTCCTATGTTCCTTTTCTACTAGTGCAAATACATATGTGTGCATATGTATGTGGCACCCCAGATGTTGGCTTCAGGGTCTTCCCTTAGCTCTCTGTTTCAAATATAGAGGCAGGCTCTCTTGGTGAAACTGGAGCTTGCTGTTTCAGGCTAACCTGGCTAGTCAGCTTGCTTTGATGACTCCATCTTCACTCCCTATCTCCATGACAGGCTACCATGCCAGCCCAGCTTTTACAGGACTCCCTGTTTATGGAACCATGTGGGAAGGATTAGGATGTGTGGAGAGTTGTGTCTCTGGGCTTTGAGGTTTCTAAGTCTGCTGCTATTCTCAGGCTCTCTGCCTTCTACTTACAGATCAAGATGTGAACTCTCAGCTACCTGCTCCAGCCAACATGCTTGCTGCTTGCTGCCACTATGCCCTTTCATGATGGGCTCTTCACCCTCTGAAACCATAAGCCAAAGTAAACGCTTTCTTTTGTAAATTGCTTTGGCCATAGTGTTTTATCACAACAATAGAAAAATATCTAAGACACTGCTCAGTAATCTGAAATTCATTTTCTTCTTTGCAGATGTAAAAGGAGTATTACTACAAGAATATTCTGAATACATTAGAAATGCCTAGGTATACCAACTTAATTTTCATAAACTTCACATGAGGTTTCTTCTTAAATATTAGTTAGTAAAATGTCCTCAAATCAACAAAAAGCTGTATTTGCTTGGAGTTTCCTTATTTGGTTTATATCTATTTTTACCTTACTAAAAGAAATGATCTGTACTTACATGTAACTCATATGTAACTCTTCCAAGCTACAAATCTGATTTCTTTGTTTATATTATCACAACTTGAAAACAGTTCATAAGCTAGAACAGCCTTCAGACCACACCTGGACTAGCTTTGACGTTCATAGTGTATCTTTTACATGACCCAAAAGACTTATTTTTTTATCTTTTTCAATGCTACCCAAAATAAACACACCAGAGTACGATGAAACAAAATACTTTAAATATATGATTTCACAAATGTAAAGTGGCTATTGTAAAATAAAGGATACGAATTTCTGTGACAGCCTTCAAGGAACCTAAGTCATTTGGGGTTGTACCTAAAAAAACAAAAAAAAACAAAAAAAACCCAACAAACTATATAATTATATGGTTTTAAAAAATGATTTCCATATAACAGCTCCAATAAAGTTAAAAATGTTAAGATAGAGCTAAAAATTAATAAAACATATAAGGAAATGCATAAATTGCACATGGCAAGAGAACTTATTTTTCCTATTTTGTATTTTTCTTTATGCTAAGAAATACAAGTTACTTTGTATTTTCATAAAAAACCGACTGAATAGGCAAATGAATAAGAAATCACCTTGAATGTCATGAGGCTGAGATGCAGCAGAAAATGATGGTGCTTTGAATATGTCTTTTCCAGTTCCAGAAACAGGAAAGGTCTCGTTCGCTTTGAATCTGCCTGTAGCATACTGAAGCTTCTGCTTACTATTACTGCAGTTCCATGGCTTCTCTTTGCTCACTTTTGTTTGGGTAAGTTTCACTGGACTAATATGAGAATTCAAGTTTAAACTTCCATTAACATAGTCACGTTCATGTACATTGTCACATGTTCTAGAAAATCTGAAACAAATAAATCACAATATGTTTTCTGCTTCTAACATTTGCTTAAAAACTAGCATAAAATTATTCTCTTAAAAATAACCATAACTATAATTTATCATTTTCCTAAAACTCATCTAGGTTTTGTGGCAGCCTGTCTCCAAGTTGACTCCAGTGTCCTTGTCTCCTGGTAGTCACAGTCATTTATGATCTACAGACTGAGTCACTGACCCAGAATTGACCCGTGTCACTACATCCATTCTAATATGTAGCACTATAAGTAGGTAACTTCTTACCTCATGAGCTTAGCTCATGAAGACACTCTTCCTTCCACAAGGATTCCCGGGTAGATTATGCTTTAGAGAGCTAGTCAGCATACTATGAAAACACATTTTAAAACCCTGGAGAGGCCCATGTGGAGACGCACTGAAGGCTCCTGCCAATGGTCAACACCAACTTGACAGACAAAATGAGTAGTTGACAAAGTGAACCAAGAATCCTGGGAGTATTAGGTAACTATATACAATGTGACTTTGATTGTGGCCTTTTGTGAAACCCCAATTGTACTTTTTCATGGGAGATCCCAGGCTCAAGCTTCTAATTGACTTGTTCTTAATGTAAAAATCATTCAAACTAACAAAGTTTACTGTTGTTTTAAGCCAGTAAGCTTCAGAGTAATTTATTGACAGCAACAGATATTCAATTAAACTAATGAAAGTTAGCTAAGTGCTGAGGTAGGGGGACTCACTAAATAAATCATAACAGTAGCTTGTGTAATCAAGTCACTACAGAATGCAGAGTCCCTTTTGTAGGAAGGGTCCTGGCCTTGTAGACGAATTCAGAAGGCAATCTGAGGATGATTCACTGTAGGTAGGGAGAGAAAAGGCAGCCATGCATATAATCTCCACAGTTATGAGAAAGAAAGTAACATTTTCTGAGTTTGAAGTTAGAAAGCAGACAAGTTCACTGGTATGTCTATAAACAACTGCATGGAGGGAGGGTCCTCAACCTTCCTAATACTGTGACTCTGTAGTACAGCTTCTTATGCTGTGCTAACACCCAACTATAAAATTATTTTTGTTACTACTTGAAAACTATAATGTTGCTACTGTTGTGAACTGTGATGTAAGTATCTGTGCTTTCCTATGGTCTTTGGTGACCCCGTGAAAGGGTCATTCAACCCCATAAAGGGGTTGGAACCCACACCTTGAGAACTGATGTTCTAAGGGACAGTTTTTCCTACCATTTTTATATCTTGCCTTCAGCTGTGTAATATTTCTTTGTTTTCAGCTTTAGTTTGGTTTTTAGGTTATGAAACCAGATTTTTGTCTTTAATACAGTCGTGTGTGTGTGTGTGTGTGTGTGTGTGTGTGTGTGTGTGTGTGTGTTCATCTGTATGTTTTCTCTGGGGAGATCCTTAGCCATGACCAGGCATGGAAGGTGCCTTTTGTAAAGGGTATTACCAGCCAGCAAAACTAATCATTGGTAAAGCATAGTATTATCAAGCGAGTCATTTGTGCTAGAAGATGCTGACACATCTACATTCACATGTATAGTTCTCAGTCAACCAAATCTTCCTTGGCCTAAGGTTCTTCATTTTTTTACTTGAAATCTGTTTTTTCATGGTAATTTTGAGATGTAGTAGTAGACTCACTGTGTAGCCCTGGTTAGCCTAGAACAGCTGGCCAGCTGTGTAACTCAGCCTGGCCTTTTGCTTTTGCCTCTGAGTACTGAGGTTACAGGCTATTTCAGTTTTTGTTTATTTTGTATTATGTAGGCATCTGAAGCTATACGCCTCCCGCTTATGGCCACGGTCACTACGTCACACAGTCTGGGGTGCTGTGCTGTCTCCCTCTCATGGACACTGTCACTGTGTCACACAGTCTGGGTGTGATGTGCTGTCTCCCTCTCATGGATACTGTCACTGTGTCACAGTCTGGGTGTTCTGTGCTGTCTCCCTCTCATGGACACTGTC